>NC_045602.1:57460714-57810714 GCF_009762305.2 Zalophus californianus | reverse complement strand
GACCTGCCCATCAGTCCAAAAGGGAGAGAGACGCCTATTCTGTATCTAGCCTCCTGGGATTTAAAAAAAAAAAAAAAAAAAAAAAAGTCCTTACCCTGAGTCCTCTCTGCCTCTTGCTTTCGGGTCAAATATTTATTTACGCAAATCTAGAGCCCTCGCATTATCTTTCTACCCTAGAGGGCAGAACGAATCCATCTTCTCTTCCACTTTGTTGGAATTTTCTGAAAGAAATCTGGAGCTCTGGAATACCGCCCCGCCCCCCCCCCAGTCTTCCCTCGACCTCAGCCTCCACCGTTCCACCTGCCCCAGGACGTGACAGAAGAAAGGAGGTTGGCTGGAAGGGAGGGGCGAAGGTGTCACAAGCACCTGTCACCTGGCAGGCCCTGGTCCCTACTTCCCCAGCCCCCAGGGCCGCCGCCCTCCCGCACGCCCCGACTGCGACTGGCCCGTCCCTCCCCCTTTCAGCCTCCCGCCACCTTCCAATGGCCGAGGGGCAGGGCAAGCTGAGCAAGCCGCGGCAGCCCAGCCGGGTCCCCGCCCTGTTCCCAGTTCCCGAGCCGGGCCCCAGCGGCCTTTAAATGCCGCCCAGGGCCAGCGCGACGCGGCCCTCGTCACCTTTCTGCCTCGGGAGGCGACAGCAGCACCCCGAGGAAGAAAGCAGCCCGGACTCTGCAGCCCCGGCCCCGGCGGCGGCGGCCACCTCCGACCTCCCGGCCCGCGCCGCCCTCCCGCTCCCTTCCCCCTCCACCCCGGCCCAGCCTGCCGGGTCGGCGCCTGGCCTCAGGCGTGCGCGCGCGCGCGCCCGTGTGTGTGTGTGTGTGTGTGTGTGCGCGCGCGCGCGCGCGCGCCGGGCCAGCCTCGGACCCGCGCCCCCGCCCGGCGCAGGACCGCCCCGGGATCCCCGCCCGCGCGCCGCGTCCCACGTCCCCCGCCGCCGCCGCCGCCGCCGCCGCCGCCGCGGGGCCGCCAGCCGTGCACCCCGGCGCGCGGTGCAAGAAGATGGCGGGATCGGTGGCCGACAGCGATACCGCGGTGGTGAGTGCGGAGGGGTGCACACGAGGCGCCCCTTTCCCGCGGCCCCGCACGCCGCCGCCTGCTCAGCCTGGCTGCGGCGCAGACGAGGCTGAGGCCCAGCCCGGCGTCCCCCGCGTGGGAAGGCGCCCAGTACCTGTTAGCGAGCGCCGGCTGTGAGCGGCCGGCCTGGGGGGCAAGCGGGGTGCCCCGGGTGCACCGGAGAGAGGGAGCATGGGGGCGGACGGCGGCGTGGGGGTGACCGACTGCCCCCGCGGTGCCATGCAGCCGGCGGCCAGGTGTGTGCACGTTGCACGTGTGAGTGTGCGCTTGTGCGAGTGTGTCTGGGGCGCGCGCCCCGCGGCCGCCTCCGACGTCCCGGGGATTCCCCCTTGGAAATGAGTCTGGCCCGAGGGCCCCCGAGAGAAGTTGAGCACGGCCCTGCACCCCAGCCAGGTCCCTCAGGACAGGCCTGGGCGACTGTGGGTCCGGAGACGTTTGCGGTTGAAGAGGGGCCTCCCCTCCTCCGACGCGGGGCTCTGGCTCCCAGGCGTGCCTCGACCTGGATTTTGATCTAGATCTGAAGGTCTGGGGATCTTCAGAAGCTGAGCTACCGGGTGGAAGGGACGGGTTTTGTTCCCGAGCTTTATGCGGTTATTCAATGGGCTGTGAGGTGGCAGCATCTGCAGACGCTGCCTGTGTCCTGTGAAGGCTGCTGGATTCAGCCAGATTTGTATAGGTGCTTCCCCACTCCCTCCCCTTCTCCTCCCAGCCCCCACGCCCCCTAAAACTAGACCCTCTGGAAAGCCAATCTGTGTGCTGCTATTTTTAGAAACTAGATGATGGGCATTTAAACAACTCCTTGGGCTCTCCAGTTCAAGCCGACGTGTACTTCCCACGCTTGGTAAGTGATTTCGTTCTGGGCTCTGTGTCTCTGCCTGCACCTTTTTCCTTTCTAATTGCATTTTCTGATGGGTCAGGTCCTCAGGATCTGAGGGCTTGGCTCTTCCCAGACAGAAACTTCCTGTTTCTCCTGTCCTCCTTTGCAGATAGTTCCATTTTGTGGGCACATTAAAGGTGGCATGAGACCAGGCAAGAAGGTGTTGGTGATGGGCATTGTAGACCTCAACCCAGAGAGGTAAGCCAGAGAGTCCTTGTCACCCCAAAGCTTATTGGGCAGTTACAAGGCCCTGCCCACTCTTGTGGTTGCTTGCTCCTCCTCTTCTCCCTGTGGCCAGTGTTGCTAGTTGGAAGTGCCAAGAAAGTACCACGTTCCCATGAAAAGAATGTGTATGAATCCCAGCCATCATTTCTCCAGACAGCTATTTATATCAGAGATTATAAATATAGGTCCACATCATTTTCTCTTTGACCCTTGAGGAAGCCAAAGGATATTTTTTTGTTTTTGAGGGTTTTTAAACATGGTGCTTGGAGCAAGATCTACCAATATAAATGACAAGCAAATATTACAAGACATTATTTCCTCCGGTCAATTTCTGGGGCTGTTTTTGAAAATTCTGAAATGGATTAAGACACAGATGTGTGGGTGGTTTGGGGTATCTGAAATCCCTAATGTTAGTCATGTTCAACTCCACTGAAATTCTTACCAGAGTCTCCTTTCGGTATTAAAATACCTGGCTTGGGGGCGCCTGGGTGGCTCAGTCGTTAAGGGTCTGCCTTCGGCTCAGGTCATGATCCCACGGTTCTGGGATCGAACCCCGAATCTGGCTCCTGGCTCAGCAGGAAGCCTGCTTCTCCCTCTCCCACTGCCCCTGCTTGTGTTCCCTCTCTCACTGTGTCTCTCTCTGTCAAATAAATAAATTCTTAAAGAAAAATAAATAAATAAATAAAATACCGGGCTTGATTGTAATCCTCCTCCTCCAGACATAGTCTCATCTCCTATGGAAAGAGTAGTGGCCCATTCAAAGCAGACAAACCCCAAGGAGAAAGAGGAACTATGGGAGCCTGGGTCGATGATAGCCAAACCCAGAATAAATGAAATGATGTTCTTTTCAGCTTTGCCATCAGCTTGACCTGTGGTGACTCCGAAGACCCTCCTGCCGATGTGGCCATTGAACTCAAAGCTGTGTTCACAGACCGGCAACTACTCAGAAATTCTTGTATATCTGGCGAAAGAGGTGAAGAACAATCCGCAATCCCTTACTTTCCATTCATCCCAGACCAGCCGTTCAGGGTGAGTACCTCGAGCGCTTCCACTGCAGCCACTGGTGGGGTGATGGTGCTCTGCTCCTCCAGCGTACGCCAAGAAATGCTTTAAGCAGCCAGAATTTTTCCATGTCTAGGAAATTTGTCACCTGATGGTGAAAAAAAGAAAAATGATCAAAAGAGCCCTGTTTGCTGATACAAACTGATACTCACCATAGTAGCTCTTGGCTCTGTTTAGCCAGTACATTTAGTAAATAAACCCATGTCCAGATTGTTAAGAATAAATACTTTTCTATGTAGTACTCAACCTAGCACTAGGCACGTAATCTATACCTGTCCCAAAATATCCTGATTGATTAATAAATAATAAATGCTAGAAATTTCCTCATTTTTTTTCAATCTATAAGGAGCCCTAAACCTTATTAGTGGTGACTTTTTTTAAGAACAATAGTGATAATCTTTTCATTTTCTCTTGTTACTTTTGCTAATGAGGTCTGGTCCTTGTGTCTCCCTCTGGGTTAAGAAACCTCAGTCTGTTTTATTGTCACAGGCTGTATGGCTGGCAGATTCCTTCCCTTGGGCCCAGATGGGTATAACTTGGCTCTCCACTATCTAGTGGGCAGGAAGCACAACCCAAACTTCCCATCCAGCCAAGCAATATTAGTAGCACCTTCCTTATGAAGTGCCGAGTAAGAGATGCAAGTAATGTGGGTAATGTGTTAGGAAAGGATTTATTGAAATACCAGGCCTGGTGATGAAGTTGTTTGTATTACACCTTGTTAACATACATCACAATAATAACAGCTCGGTGAAAAGCTGCATGTTGCATATATGCCTAATAAAGCACAACTACCCTTAACCTGTTGCTCTTTATCTAGACATTTACAAGGGCCTTATAAAGAAGTAGTAATTTTTCTTCTCATCATAACATCTGGTGAGGGGGGGATAAGAACCACGACTTTTACGTCAGTGATAGAATTGAGATTGTTGTCCTTCTAATCATAGTCTGGGGAAGGTACCCGTACATATTAGCTGTGCCCTCCCCCTTCTCTAGAATGATAATGGCCCCTTAGGCTCCTCTTGACTATGACAGTTTCTTTCTTTCTTTCTTTCCTTTCTTTTGACTGTGACAGTTTCTTAATGATGAATCTTAATGCGTAGCTCATGAGTATGAGTAACCAGAGCTTCTGTCTGCCAAGAGGAATATAGTGCTCCCCAACAACCAAACTGAAATGAAATCAGCCCTTCTTGGTGATATAATTTTAGTAATAATATGAATTAAATGTGACTAATATCACATATGAAGTCTCTTCTTACATGGTGGCCACCAATGCTTTTAATAAATACATAGCACAGAACCAGTGATTAAAATCTATGGTGAATTACTTAAGGAAAAGAGGAAGAAAAAGCTTTTATGGAATCAGCATTTCTGTTTGGCTTAACAAAGCCTTGTTAATTACACATCCTTGATCCAGTGGTAATTACTGTGTACCCTTCTCTGTGCTTTAGTGTTTACCATGGTTAAATGCCTAGACTGTTATTACATGCTTCTAAGTGGGTACCAGTTTATCTCTGCGATGGTTTCCTCTGAGGGTGGGATAGGTTCAGGGGATGACCATGGAAGCCTTAAGTGCCATATAAATAAATCTGTGCTGCTTTACGTTACTTTCTGGAGTACAAAGAGAACGGAGAAGTGTGCAAGCATGAACAATTAAAATCTTTAAAGGATAGTGAAGAGTGAAGAACAATGGTTCACAAGGTGTGTTCCTCATTCCAGCAATAGCAGCATCATGTTAGAACGTGATGCAAATGCAGATTCTTAGATCTTACCCTAGACCTACTAAATCGAAAATTTTGGGGGTGAGGCGTCCAGCAGCCTGTGTTGCACTTCTGTATGATTCCAAGGTTTGAGAACCACTGAAGATGTTGCCTTTCTCTAAAGTGAAGTATTGTGTGTTTGTTCTCCCCATCAGGGTTCATTGAAATTGTGAATTGAGCTTATGATTTTGTTTCTTCCAGGTGGAAATTCTCTGTGAGCACCCACGTTTCAGAGTGTTTGTGGATGGACACCAACTTTTTGATTTCTACCACCGCATTCAGACGTTATCTGCAATTGACACCATAAAGATAAACGGGGACCTCCAGATCACTAAGCTTGGTTGATGCTGTTTAAACCACCTCTATTTCAAATAGGATCAGGTGCCACAATTATCTGACTGTGGGTCTGGAAGAAGTGTCCCAGCCAGACCTGGAGACTTAAAAAGAAAACAAAAACAAAAAGCAGGCTTCACTGTCTCTTCTTTCTGTGCAGTTTAAACCCAAAACGTCAACTTCAAACTGTGGTTTGCCCTTAGGAAGCTGTCAGAACAAAGACACCGAGCCATTATTTCCAGAACAAAGTAATACATTTATGCTGGATTTTATTCAGACTAAACTGACATGGATTTGTGATAATTTGTGATTTGGTAGCAAGTTATTCATCTTTTCAAAGCAAGGGAATACTTAGAAACAAAAGTGCTTAAGACTTAACACCACCGCCAACAAAGATGGTACACCGAGATCAACTCATTTCTGCACTGAGGTGAAGTGAAGTGTGTAGCACAACCAACATTTTAGTCAGGGTATTTACATAGAATGTAGGTTGTTCAAGGTTTGGTTGGCTTTGTTTTGGATTTATTCTTGTTTTTTGGTTTTTGCACAGCATAACGTTAATTCAGATTTTTAAAGCTTTCTCGTATTTATTTATACTCAATGTACGTATTAGAGAATGATTAACGTCTCAAAAATAGCAAGTTACGAACTTTTGAATGTACAGATATCTTAGGTCCAAAGGGGAAAATTACATATTACAGTCATGAAAGAATTGTTATCTTCCATACCCCTAAACTTAGGATCTCTTGATATAAATTGCTGTAAGTGCTTTTGGGAAAAGTTTGCAACATTTTGATAAAACTGCCCTTCAAGTAATCGACGATTACATAAATTCTATTTATATCACGTTTTCTCTTTACTCTGAATTAGCACAGTATTGGCTTCCTTAAGACTAATTAACTACTTTTGCCTAGGTCTTTATAACAGCTTGTTAAGTTGTTATTAAACTAACTGAAAACATGTAAGAGGTGATTGCGGAGACAATTTTTTAAATAACTATTATATAAACTTTCAAAAGTATACTATGAAAATGATTCTGGAATGCAGTGTAAAGCAGAAGCAAATGGCCCCAAATAACTTACTTGGAAATAATTTATATCAACTTAAGCTGTTAGCTCATTGTATTACTTTTATTATGTGACCCTCACCAGTATCTCTAAGCAATGCCTTTGGAACTTCAGAGGAGAGGATGCTTCCTACTGTGTTAGCTGTGCTGAGACATTAGGATAAGGGGGGATCCAGATTAGGAAATGATCCAATTAGTTTATCTGGAAGGTTAACTCCCAGAACTCCAGATCCCTGGAGTCCAGCCCATAGTGTGAATGTTTCAAATTAAGCTGTAGGAGTTTCCCTGCGTTTGCGGAGCTGATGGGACAGCAGAGCATCTCCAGGAGGAGGCTGCAGTGGTGTGAATATCACCGCACGGCAAAGGATGGCTGGAGTCCTGAGTGCGGGGCTTCACAAACTGCGCTGGCCCTGGAGAGGAGGAGCCTTGGCATTGCTTTGGTCAGGTAGTGGGGAGGGACAAGGGGGATCTGGGGTGGGGATGTATTTATATACAATTTAGGTTTTGTTTGCACAGCATACTGCGTCACGTTATGACATGTCCTCGTGCTTTGCTTTTGAGTTTTTTTACACAACATGCAGAGGCACGGAAGTGGCCACGTCGTTTTCACGTGTCAAGAATGTAGACAGTGTTTCAGTACCAAAGTCTAAGAAAAAAGCAAACTAAAATCGTGAATTTTTTTATAGGTGATATATTTGGGTACTTCTCAACTTTGAAACTATTTAGCACAGTTCCATTGTGTTATAGAAGAAGATAACCTTATCCAACAAGACTGGCTGAGCATTGAAAAGCTTTATGTACCAGCTGACTTAATCGGCCATATTCAGCCAAGAGGGCTGTTCTTTGGCTCCAGGTATTTTCAAGCCTGTGATTCACTTCTCGTGGTTTAGAAAGCCACTAGATTTTGAGGCGTGTTTGTGCAGACACTTCGAGGGTACCCTGAACCGTATTTGTAGGGGTTTTGGTGGAAGATCCCCCCCACGGGAGGTTTCCTTTGAGTGGCCCTCCATCCCCACACACTGCATAATTCAGCAGAAACCAGAGGAGCGGGGCTTGTGACTAATTGGAAGTGACACTGTTCTCTCTACCTATCAGCTAACCGCTTAGCTGCCAAGCCCTTAGGCAGCTCTGTGTAAACATACACTGTTAACCCTTCCTTTCTCTGGGAGGCCCAGTGGGAACCTCTTGGTTAAGCCTGTTGGAATTAATCTAAATGATGTGATGGTTTGATTCAGGTACAGCTCAATTAGCAGGGGGTGGGCTGTGTTACTCATTAGCTGTAAACTAGAAACAATGTTCTCGCCTCTCATTGGCATGTGAGATCTAAGGTGGGAATTCAGGGTGGAAAGTGCAATTTAAAGTTTCACAGGAAAGCATTTGGGTATGTAAGGAGTTATTTCTGAGCAGAGCCCTAATTTTGCAACGTGACCAAAACCAAGGAGTATAAATAACAATCAGGCTCTGGGGGAATAAAAGGCAGGCTTTAGACAATCTGTCCATTTCTGCATCAAAATTCGAGTGAATGTATATATCTACTTTAATAGAAGTGACTTCTACTTTCTGGGCTGTCCCAGAATTGTCTTAAAATTATTATTTTTTTAAAATCTGAAACCCCATTTCAAATCTTGCCAACCTCAGTTCAAAACCCCCTAAGAAGTCACTCTGGGAAATGATGGTGGCTTGTTAAAATGGCAAATCCTTTCATTTCTATTAAGAAGGAAATATCCAAAAAGAGGGAGGGAGCCCTGTTGCCTTGAGAGAAACAGCCTTGGCATTTTCCGGCATTAATGTAGGAATAATGTTCTTATGATGACGTATTTTCAAAGAAACACTTTCTTATTTACTGCGTGGTGTAAAATGTTGCTAAATGTGTTCTTACATTATTATGTCACTGCTGAAAGTTATTTGCACTATAATAAAGGAATTTTCTACAAAATGGTTTCCAGTTTATAAAATGCTAAATTTGGTACCAGGTAGGTATACTTAGCCTAAACCATACGGTATAGCAGTGTTCCCTCACTTTCATGTATACTCCCAAGACCAGTTGTTCACATTTCCCACCTTGATAAACGGATCAAGGAGAGTGTCTCAGAGACCTAATGAGTTTATGTTGTATGTGCAATGGGTTTTTTGTTTGTTTGTTTAAAGATTTTATTTATTTATTAGAGAGGGAACACCAGCAGGGGGAGTGGGAGAGGGAGAAGCAGGTTTCCCGCTGAGCAGGGAGCCCAATGTGGGACTCTATCCCAGGACCCTGGGATCATGACCCGAGCTAAAGGCATATGCTTAACGACTGAGCCACCCAGGCGCCTCCAATGGGTTTTTTTTTAATAGTTTATATACAGTAAATTAGCTTTATTTGGTGTACAGTTCTTGTGGGTTTTAACACATGCATAGATTCCTGTAATTACCACCTCAATCAGGATAGAGAATTGTTCTATCACCCCCAAAAATTCCCTTGTGCTATCCTTTTGTAGTTAAACTTGTCCCCCATTCCTCACCCTAATCAGGTAACCACTGTTCTCTGCCCGCTCCCTATAGTTTTGCCTTTTCCTGAGTGTCCTATAAAGAATATCATACAGTACCTAATCTTTTGAGGTTAGCTCTTTTCCATTTACATAATGCATTTGAGTTCCATGTGGTGTGTGTATCAATAGTTTTTATTGCTGAGTAGTGTTCTATTGTACAGATGTACCAATTTCTTTATCCATCTACCTGTTAAGGATGCAGTGGTTTCGTAATAAATCATTAAATATAGTCTTAGCACGTTGTATATACAAAAGCAAGGTTGCATTTCCCCATCTTCTCTTTCCTGTGGTTGGAATGATTAGGAAGGGAACTTGATTCCTTGGCTATTCTGCCTACAAATAAAACTATGGCTTATTGAAGTTTGCCTAGCTTCAGTTATGGGAGATGAGTAGAGAGTTACTCACAGGCTGTCCTACTTATGTCTTAATTATTTTTATTCCCCTTTTTTCCCATTTTTATTTTTTAAGGATGCAAAGCTATGAGACTGGTCTCTGTCACAGCTTTTGCAGTTAAGTAGAGGCAGGGTGGTACCTATATAGGCACCTGTTAAGATGGGGACAATTTGTTGACGCTGTTGGGCAGGGATGGGAGAGCTTCCCCTCCCCCACAGCCTAGCTAGGAGATCCCTTGTGGAATATGACATTATACTTGCTGTGTGACAGCATTGTGGATTAGATGGTGTGGAAGAGAACCATAACTGGAGCTTCCAAGTGCCTCAAACACGTAAGGCCTTCATTCATTTAACAGGTATTTATTGAGCTGTGTCAGTTGCTGTTCTAGGCACTTGGATACATCAGTAAATAAACTGACGAAGCTCTCTGGTGGATTCAAAATTTAGTGTGCTTTAAGAATCACCCAGAAATGGCTTAGTTGGTTAGGTGTCCAACTCTTGATTTTGGCTCAGGTGATGATCTCAGGGTGGTGAGATGGAGCCTCGTGTTGGGCTCTGCACTGGGCATGGAGCCTGCTTAGGATTCTCTCTCCCTCCCTCTTCTCCCACATTCCCACCTGGCTCATGCTCTCTCTTTCTCTTTCTCTAAAAAATAAAGATTAAAAAAAAAAAATCACCCAGGAAATCTGCTTAAAGGCAGAAGTCCAGCTTCTCCCTTGGGAGATTGTTTCAATAGGTCTGGAGTCAGTCCCAGGAATTTGTATTTTTAAGAAACATCCTGATACTACTCAGCCATCAAAAAGGATGAACTCTTACCATTTACATCGATGTGGATGGAACTGGAGGGTATTATGCAGAGCAAAGTAAGTCAATCAGAGAAAGATAATTATATGGTTTCACTTATATGTGGAATATAGGAAGTAGTGCAGAGGATCATAGGGGAAAGAAGGGAAAACTGAAAGGGAAGAAATCAGGGAGACAAACCATGGGAGACTCTCAGATGTAGGAAGCAAACAGGGTCGCTGGAGGGGAGATGGGTGGGGGGGTGCGGTAACTGGGTGATGGGCGTTAGGGAGAGAACGAGATATGTGAGCAGTGGGTATTATAGGCAACTGATGAATAACAACTCTACATCTGAAACTAATGAGGTACTGTATGTTGGCTAATTGAATTTAAATTAAAAAAAAAAAAAACATCCTGGATGTCATCAGTGGTCCTGGATCCTAAATTAAGCAGCTCTGCTTGGTGAATTCCATTCACTGTCAAACTGTTGGGCTGTATGGGGTTGTGATATTCCAACCTGTGGATATCTTCCTGTGAAAACTGCATTTCCACACAAGTGGGTCCTGCTCTCCCCACAAAAAATCATGCAACTGTCATTATAAACCTTACAGCTATGTGACATTATCCCTGATTTAACCCTCTCCTCTCTTCACTCTGTCCCCACCTCAAATATGACACTGTAGTAAAAGAAAGTGCCTTTCAACCAAGTTTTACGAAAATCTTCCTCATTTGGGTTGTCTTAGGACCTCAGGAACCCCCTGACACCTATTTTAAATAGTGCATGCTCTGAGAAAGATTGAGGTTCTGGAGGAAGCCTGCCTTCCTTATTGCTAAGTATTTCAATTAGTTATTCGTTGGAGAATCGCCAGGGTGGGGCCTAATTTTTCTCTGAGGCAAATATACAAAGTGGCTTATAACTTGGAAAGGGGTCAGAGGGCAAGTGGTAATGGCCCCAGTGAGCTGTTCATGGCATTCTGGAAATGAATTTAGAGTCTTCCTTTCACAAGAAAACACTGGTGAGTTGGTACACGACACTGCATGCTTGCCTTGCTTACTCATCACCATGTTAATTTCACAATGATTTTCCCCTTAAAAAAAAAAGTCTCCTGCCCAAGGCAAAGAACTGCCTTGCAAGACATATACTTAATAATTAATTAATATGGGTGTATACAGATGCCAAAACAATACTCAACCAAGAGAGAAGGGGAAGAAATAGCCACTGACGCTTTCTCTTGCTTTGATACACCCTTCCATCTCCCAGGGAAAGATGGTGACTAGGCAAGCAAACCCAGAAGGTAAGGAGACATCTTTGTGTCCCTAAAAGGCCCTGGGAAGCAGCAAGCCGGCCACAGGCCTTGGGGATGATGTGAGGTTTTGGGGGCCTTCCAAGCTTTCATGAATAAGAATGATAACAAACGTTTGTTAATGACCCCCAGCACCTCCCTTTCTGTCAGTATTCTGTCATTATTTCTCAAATGATAGATGCACATAATCGAAGCTTGCCTAAACAGCTGGTCTGGGAAGAGGAGGAAGAGAAGAGGTGAGGTGGTGAGAGGCGGGACTAGGGCGCCCTGGCCTCAGGGATTCCTTGTGTAAGCTCAGGTGGACACTTTATTGTATTTAGTTTTTTTTTTAAAGAAGGATAAAAATGTTTTGTTTTTTTTTTAAAGGTGATTTTATTTATTTTTTTAAAGATTTTATTTATTATTTATTTATTTGAGAGAGAGAGAAAATGAGAGAGAGAGAGAGCACATGAGAGGGGAGGCGAAGCAGACTCCCCACTGAGCAGCAGGGAGCCTGATGCGGGACTTGATCCTGGGACTTCAGGATCATGACCTGAGTCGAAGGCAGTCGCTCAACCAACTGAGCCACCCAGGCGCCCAGGATAAAAATGTTTTAATTGTTGAAATACATTAGTAAATTGAATAATCTACGTTGCAGTACAAAGCGGCTACACATGGTCATCGTCAGATTAAGAACTTTCCAGGGGTACCTGGTGGGTGCAGTCAGTTGAGCGTCCAACTCTTGGTTTGGCTCAGGTCGTGATCTCAGAGTTGTAAGATCGAGCCCTTGATCAGTGTGGAATCGGCTTAAGACTCCCTCACCTTTTGTCCCTCCTCCCCACACGCTCTCTCTCTCTCTCTCTCAAATAAATTAATTAATTAAAAAAAGAACTTTCCAAATACCCCACGAACCATCAGTCACAATTTCAGGTGGGCACTTTAAACTTCCAACTTTTCTTAGCCCTCCCGTGAGAAATAGAAATAATGACCCCTGTGTCATCGTGTTTGTAGAGCTAGAGTTAACAACAGCTTGTACAGGTGTAAAACATTCATCACAACTGAAAAAGCCAGAGTTAAAATAATCATGATGCCGGGGCGTCTGGGTGGCTCAGTCAGTTAAGCTACAGGCTTGATTTCGGCTTAGGTCATGATCCCAGGGTCCTGAGACTGAGCCCCACGTCGGGCTCCACGCTGGGTGTGGAGGCTGCTTGGGATTCTTTCTCCATCCTCCTTTGCCCTGCCCACCTCTCTCCCTCTCTAAAAAAATAAGAAGAATCATGATAACAATTTCTACAATAATCCTCCACAACGTTGTAAAACAGTATTAAAAGTGCTAGTCTTTGAGACTGTGTCTAATCCCTTGGAATATGCTTTTAATATTGTTTCATTCAAGTCTATTTTATTTAAAATCTAAAATCTTTAAAAAAAGGTCGGGGGGGGCGCCCGGGTGGCTCAGTTGTTAAGTGTCTGCCTTCAGCTCAGGTCATGATCCCAGGGTCCTGGGATCGAGCCCCGCATCAGGCTCCCTGCTCGGCGGGAAGCCTGCCTCTCCCTCTCCCACTCCCCCTGCTTGTGTTCCCTCTCTCGCTGTCTGTCAAATAAATAAAATCTTTACAAAAAATCTTTAAAAAAATAAATAAATAAAATAAAATAGAATCTAGCCAAAATTAGCAGTGTATTAGGCAATATTTAGAATGATGTTTGTAAAATATAATTAGAGATTTTTTTTCTACCCTCAATTATTACAGCTGTTCCAAAATTAGAAGCATGAGTTTCTCCTAATGCAGTGAAAATAATCTTTAGTTCAACATAAAATGATTTTTCATGTTACATTAAAAAAGTGAACAAGAAAGATATGCACAAAATGATAAGGAACTATTGAAAACACTCTCTTTTAATGAGAATCTTCATGGAGTAATGTGGTCTGTTACTCTAAGATCTAGTTCACCATTCATTTATCCTATATTTTTTAAATCCTCAAATTAAAAAAAAAAAAAAACCTCACATTATGGAACACAAGACCAGGCTCTTTATTTGAGGAGATTGGAAAGAGACCTGCTCTCATTAAGACTCTGATTAAAGTCGAATATTGGAGTTACCTCACAGTTTGGGGATTTTTTTAACATATTTTTAAAGATTTTATTTATTTATTTGAGAGAGAGAGAGAATGAGAGATAGAGAGCACAAGAGGGAAGAGGGGCAGAGGGAGAAGCAGACTCCCTGCTGAGCAGGGAGCCCGATGTGGGACTCAGCCCCGGGACTCCAGGATCATGACCTGAGCCGAAGGCAGTCGCTTAACCAACTGAGCCACCCAGGCGCCCTGGGGATTTTTTTAAGGCAACTAACATTCTCTCTACTTTTATAAGCAGGGTAAGTTCTTGACTTGGGATTCCCCTTGCAATCCTCAATAACTTCGAAATTATGTAAATGATTTTTAAAAATTCAGCTTGCTAAATTGAAAGGGCAAATACGTTTATACGGTTTATGCTCTTGAAGCACGTCTGCATTGTTATTCACGTCCACAGTTCCTCTCTCCTGTCAGAGAATCACTCGTAACTGATGCTAATGAAGTGAAGCTGGATATCAATGGAGCACTTTTACATGAAGGCAACCTATTAGGCACTGTGGCTTATAAAAAGAGATAAAAGACAAATGTCACGTACCTTTGAAGAATTGACCTAACTGGAAAGACAGGTCATGTACATATAGAGTGTACATAAAGATGAATGTCAATAAATAGGGGCCAGACTGAGAGGGCGGAACCTCGTATGTTCAGAGCACAGAGCTTGCTGGGGTGACCCAGGAGGGTGTCTGGGTCCAGAAGACTGCAGCTGGGCTTCCAAGGACCTGAATGCCCTTTGCACGTCCGTGCTACACCAAAACTCAGCGACGTCTGCACAGCCATCCACAGGACCACTGATGCCACCGATGAGTGTCGGGAGCACAGCTGTCCATTTTAGACGGCAGTGACAATCAGAAGGCTTCATTTATTTTTATGACTAACATGAATGTATTTATGTGTTTGTCTAACCCCTATGTGGCTGGTCTCCTGGGAACAGTCTTGGGTTCACCTGAAGCCAGTCTTGGAGGAGAACGCAGTGCTTTGTCATAGCCTCGAAAAGCCAACCTACTCCAGAAAGTGTTAGGCGGCAAGAGATTTTATTGGCCATTTTGTGGGAAGAAGAGCATTTTATCACATACCACTCAACAAACAGAGGAATAAAAATCCCTACTAGACATTTTTGTTCTCCCCAAGTCCCTCTCTAACTTCTAGCTGTCCACACACAGCTTCTGCATCTCCCCAATCCCCTTTCTTATGCAGAGCTATTTGGCCTGTACCAGCTCCCCAAGGGAGCTTCTTAAAGGCCATTTTCTCCATAGGGGAGATTCAGGCACAAAGAAAGCTAAGAATTCTCTATCATTTCATTTGCTAGTATCTTTAATACTGTGCCTCATTTCCAAAACAACTCAAGGCAGCAAAGAGTGAGGACACCAAGACAGGTGGGGAGGAAAATGCCAGAACCTCCTGATTCTTTCTAACCTCAAGACTCATGTTTAATGTCTCCTCTTCAACTCTCCCAATAACTTAATTTTAAAGAAGGTGCTTCCTTCTCAATGTTCTCTTATCTCTTTGCTTGTTTAATATCCCTCTCTCCTGCTAGATGATCATTTCCATCAGGGCAGGTACCATATTAATCTTGTTCACTACTGCATTTCAAGCATTTAGCAGGGTGCTTGTCACAATTAATAATAAATGTTTGTTGGATGAATCCATGGTAGCCAAGATGTTGTATGTTATCTATTGCTTTGCAACAAATTATCCCAAAATTTAGAGGCTTAATACAATAGTAAACATTTATTGTCTCACACAGTTTTTATTGTTCAGGAATTTAGAACAGCTTAAGTGGGTGGTTCTGACTCAGGGTCTCTCATGATATTACAATTAAGCGGTCAACCAGGGCTACAGTCATCTGAAGGCTTGCCAGGGCTCTGTAATTGGGTGCCTTCTTTGTATTTGACAAAATCTTGGAGAGGAATCACTTTCTCTCCACTCAGAAATACTGTGCAAAGGACATAGATCAATGGAATAGTATAGAAAGCCCAGAAATAAACGCACATTTACATGGTCAATTAATCTTTGACAAAGGAGGAAAGAACATGCAATGGGAAAAAGTCTCTTCAACAAATGGTGTTGGGAAAACTGGACAGCTACATGCAAAAGAACGAAACTAGACCACTTTCCTACACCATCCACAAAAATAAACTCAAAGTGGATTAAGGACTTAAATGTGAGAACTGAAACTATAAAAATCCTAGAAGAGAGCACAGGCAGTAATTTCTCAGACATTGGCTATAGCAACTTTTTTCTAAATGTGTCTCCTGAGGCAAGGGAAACAAAAGCAAAAATAAACTATTGGGACTAAAACACAACCTACTGAATAAGGGAAGGTATTTGCAAATGACATCTCCAATAAAGAATTAGTATCCAAAATATATAAAGAACTTATACAACTCAACACCCAAAAAACAAATAACCCAATTAAAAATGGGCAGAAAACATAAGCAGACATTTCTCCAAAGAAGAAATACAGATGGACATATGAAAAGATGTTCAACATCACTCATCATCAGGGAAATGCAAATCAAAACTACAATGAGATATCACCTCACACCTGTCTGAATGGCTAAAATCAACAACACAAGAAATAAGTGGTGGTGAAGATGTAGAGTAATAGGAACCCTCATGCACTGTTAGTGGGAATTCAAACTGATGCAGCTGCTGTGGAAAACGGCATAGAGGTTCTTCAAAAGTTAAAAATGGAACGGCCCTATAATCCAGTAATTACACCGCTGGGCATTTAGCCCAAAAATACAAAAACACTAATTCAAATGGATACATGCACCCCTATGTTTATTCCTGCATTATTTATAATAGGCCAAATTATGGAAGCAGCCCAAGTGTCCATCAATACACACACACACACACACACACACACACACACACACACACAATGGAATATTATTCAGCCATAAAAAAGAATGAAATCTTACCATTTGCAACAACATGGATGGATCTAGGGGGTACAATGCTAAGTGAAATAAGCCAGTCAGGGAAAGACAAATACCATATGATTTCATTCATATGTAGAATTTAAGAAGCAAAACAAATGGGCAGAAGATAAAAGAGAGAGAGACAAACCAAGCAACACTCTTAAATATAGAGAACAAATTGATGGTTATCAGAGGGGATGTGGGTTTGGGGATGGGTGACATAGGTGAAGGGGATTTAGAATACACTTATCATGATGAGCACTGAGTATTGTATAGGATTGTTGAATTGGTGTATTTTATACCTGATACCAATATAAAACTATGTGTTAACTATACCAGAATTTTTTAAAAAGTTAATTAAAAAAAAATAAATACCGTGCAAAGGAAGAGCATTAGGACAGACAGGTTCAAATCTTGCTGCTTGCAGCTCTGTGATCTCCCTGTATAAGTTTTGACCAATCTGAGCCTCATTTTTCTCTTCTGTAATGTGGGGATGCAAAAATCTTCTTCACAAGATTATTGTAAGGATTAAGCAAAAGAAGGTCCACAGGGCAGTTAGCATGGTGCCTAGCATGTAATGAGCATTCAGCAAAGGGTGGCTCTTCAAATACATCAGAATGATGACTCCCTCACCTGATACTTTATATTCTGGACCTCAACTTAGCAGTTCTGAGGCTACCCGAGTAGCAGAGCTTGCTAGGTTCTCACATGGCAGATGAGAAAAACAAGCCAGAGAGCTTAAGTGACTTGTCCATGGCCACTTGGGAGGAGGGATCCTGGGCAGAGCTTTCTGCAGAGACACAGTGCGAACCAGCTGAGGAAGGGTGACGAGAGGCCGGAGACAGCAATGTCCTGTCTGGGCTCCTTGGGGCCATTCCGGGGTGAGCTGGGACTCTGGTTACTGTCTTGGTTGATTCTTCAGGAGAGGCTTATGTGCCTGACCCACCTTCCAGTGACTGTTTGAAGGGATTATTTAGTGGCTGGTAAAACAGCAGTGACAGACCATCCTTATTCCAATAAGCCACCCGAGTGCATCCGGCAGCTAGAGCCAGATGGAAAACAACCACTTAGGCCTTAACGAGCTTGCTCAGCTGTAATTCTGGGGAGTCCTAAGAGCCTTACTAATTACCCCATCTTGTTGGGGTTGTTTAGGGGATTTGGGTCTTGTTTTGTCTTTTATTTGTTATGGGGTTTTGGGGTATTTTTTGTTTTTTGTTTTGTTTTGTTTTTAAAGTTCCCTCACAGGGTGCCTGGGTGGCTCAGTCGTTAAGCGTCTACCTTCGGCTCAGGTCATGGTCCCAGGGTCCTGGGATCGAGCCCCGCATCGGGCTCCCTGCTCGGCAGGAAGCCTGCTTCTCCCTCTCCGACTCCCCCTGCTTGTGTTCCTTCTCTCACTGTGTCTGTCAAATAAATAAACAAAATCTTAAAAAAAAAAAACTGTTGAAAGAAAGAAAGAACGAACCAACGAAAGAAAGAAGAAAGAAAGTTCCCTCACTGGAAGACTTCTGCTTTGATTAATCATCCACACTTTCCTGGCAAATTTTAAGTCCTTTGCAAATGTGAGCTTATGAGACTGTGTTTGTATTTGCCTGGGTCTCAGGCTCTCTTCAAGCCACCTGAATGGCTTCCATCTTCACTCCAAAGAGCACACACTTCTTTTTTTAATCCTATCTAGAAAGCTATCACAACCTACCCAGGGCTCTAGAGGAGAAAAGGATCAGATTTTCTCTTTTCCGCAAAAAGTAACTCCCTGGTTAAGCAATGAAAAAAGCACCCAACCTTTTTAGGTCAGGAGGACAGGAGGTCACGCCCTGCACAGGCTTTTATGAAAAACCCCGTATATGAAGCATCACCATGAAAGTTAAATGGGAAGTCGATCTGTGTTCTCACACTACAATAGGTTAAAAGGAACCCCCTAGTCCACCCACCGCCTAGGAGAGAGAGAAAACTCCTACTTACGCATGAAGTTTGCTTCAAGTGAAGTGTCTGGCCACAGTGAAAAAGACCCCTTAGACAAGCAAGTTCTGGGTGGCTGACTGTTTGCAATGCGTGGGAGACACCACAAAATCAGGCTCCGAATTCCACTCACCCACCCGTTGCAGGCTGTAGCGTTCCCACCAGCAGAGTCACGCTCTGGAGATGAGGCCTGCTTCTAGAAGTCACCAGGGAAGAATTCAAAGAAAAGATCTGGAAAGCCGAAGCTATTGGCCATGCAGGACTGGGACTTGGAAGGCTAGGTCTAAAGTGAGAAAGGGAACTGACAGAAGACACAGAACTCATTTTTGAGGGGATCTAATATTGCCATTTTACAGATGAGAAAACTGAGGTCCAGGGAGATGATATCAA
Organism: Zalophus californianus; assembly: GCF_009762305.2. Taxonomy (NCBI): domain Eukaryota; kingdom Metazoa; phylum Chordata; class Mammalia; order Carnivora; family Otariidae; genus Zalophus; species Zalophus californianus. The sequence goes on along the minus strand of NC_045602.1, from coordinate 57,791,936 downwards.
CTGCTTAAAATCACAGTGTGCCCAAGGTAGATGTGGAGATGGAACGCAGATCTTCTCTCTAAGGCTGGAGGCTCTGCAGGAGCAAAGCCAGGAGCAGGAGGAGGTGGTGTGAAAAGTAGGCGTGAGGCGGAGTTCCAGGCTGCTGGAAAGGCCCTGGAAGGCACGGAGTTGGATACTCCAAATACTTCACATGCTTTCCCAGGATTATCCCGGCTTAGAGAGTAATGAGGGTGGCCCTCCAAGAAATTGAACTTTGCTACAAGGGTAAGGAAAACAGATACAGAAAGAGAGAAGGGCCTCATCCGCTTACTCAGAGGCCCTACAAAAGAGAAGGGCTGAGATGAAGTGCTCTCAGGTGACCTTGGAAAGCTGTCTGCAAACACAGTAGTCTGCTGGAAGCATTGCAGACGGTTCAGATCTACAGAGATGCTTCCAGCAGAAAGTCTGTTGAAAGAGACAGAGATAACTTTATCATCTGTGGTACCCAAGAATAACATCGTTATCCAAAGACAGATGCCAAGGCCACCTTTGCCAGACATGCCCACCGCCCACACTCCAAACAGGCATTGGTTCGCCGGGATGGCTCACTCATGGGTTCTGGGATTCTCCGCCTCGTGGAGACCTGTCCATCCCTAAGAAATGGGGAGGGCCAGGGTTCCTGAGAGGCCCTCCAAACTGGGTCAGGAAATGGGGGTATGAGCACCGAGAGGACATGAGGTGGGGACAATAGGAAGGATGGCTAGACCTTAAGTTTCCCTAAGTTGAGGCCTCCACTCATATCCTGAAACAGAGTCCTCAGTAGTCCATGCAGGTGAGGGACAGTGCATGTACTGAGCCCCCTGGCGGGCAGGAGGCCGAAATGTCGAGCCCACGACAGCCTTGGAGCCTGCGGCATCTGCACGTGTCCCTGGGGCTGAGGAGAACGGAGAGGGCACTGGATTCTGCACCTCCATATACCTTCCACTTAGGGTGTCTGTGGTTCCGCCAGGTAGACATTTGAGTCCTCACAGCCAGACCCTCCAGTTTCTGGGCTTTTCCTCATGACCCACAGCCCCCCCCAAAAAAGGATGAGCTTTTCACTTCTCTTCCCAATAACTGACCCATACCTTCATGTGGGAATTGCAGGTGATAGCAGACACAAAGGCCAAGTGTAAGCTGGATCTGGAGAGAGAAGGTGCTAAAATGGCTGGCTCTGCTGCTGGGTAACTTTCTCTCTCTCGTGCTCCACCAACCTCCCCATCTTCCTTCACTTTAGATAGTGTGCTGCAGTCATAAACAATCCTTGAATTTTAGTGACTGAAAACAACACAGGTTTGTTTCTTGCTTGTTGCTACACATCTACCTCAGGTTGGTGGATGGTGTCGGATTCCGTATCAGCCTCACTCAAAGATCTAGGCTGATGGGGCCTCCAGTCACCCTGGCAGTAAGCACTTACTAAATGGACCTAATGTTTTTATTCTAGAGTCTGTTTTCTCCCCGCGGTACGGTTCTGTTAAAGAGCGTGTAACCCAGGGTTGACAGGATACGAATATTCATCACAGGAGAGTGGAAAGGTCAAACCATTAAGACTCCAGAAACTTATTCTCAATTTTCAAACTGCCAGTTACTAGCTGTGTGACCTAGAACAATTCATATATGCTATGAACAGTTTCTGTGGCCTTGATGTTGGTCATTGTGATGAGTAAATTAACCTCATGTGAATATGCTTTACGGTGTAGTTTTATCATCACGCATGATACATTTTGGTTCTCTGGTCATTCACTGATAACGAGCCTAGTTGTCTAGGGCTTTGGCCCATGCAGGACTCAGGCCCATCTCCATTCCTGGGTGGGAAGGAGCCGGCAGCAGCCTTGTGCGGTCCTCAGACTCACACCACGCTTAGTAGATGTGACGTCCCTGCAGCCATCTTTTCCTGTGGCCCCTGGTCTCAAAAGGGCTCCGATTCTGGTGAATGAATTGTAGAAAGAAGTCCCTTTGCTTGTCATACAACACTTTATGGGCTTTGGAGTGTATGAACACTGAGACTTTCTTCTTTTCTGCTCCTTGTTTGACTGCAAAGGGCAGCTTATGGGCCAAGAGGCTGTTCCAGATCAACCCCCACCCCCACCCCTGCTGTCAGCACACCACCTTCTCACCTCCTGAAGCACTAGAACATCCAGGCCAATGTTTCCTGTCCCTCAGGAGTCTCACCTGGACAGGAAGAACCAACAGGCCTTCTAAAAGCATTTGCTAAAGCCAAAGGACACTTTTTAAAAAAATCAGACCTTTGAAAAATAGTCATTCTCAAACAGCACAGGTAGAAGCATACATTGGAGCAGGCTTGTTGGCAGGCCAGTGAGCAGAAAGTATCCAAAGTGTGTCCGCCATTTGAGCCAGGAATTCCGCTTCTAGGAACTTACCTCACGGAAACAGTCCTAGACCTAAAGATTGAGATGCCAGGGGTTTCATTACAGCCTGCTTAGTGTAGTGAAAAATCTGGAAACAACCTAAAAGGGAGAGCATCGTCAACAAATAAATGTGATCATGGGGTGAAATCCTATACTGTCACTACAAATGATGTCCTAAAATACTGTAAAATGAAAGGAAGAAAGAAGAAAGAAGTGAGGGAGGAAGAGAGGGAGGAAAGAAGATAAAACAGTATGTAGAGTAAAATCCTATTTTTATAAAAATGTATGAAGGACACATTTCAAGAGGTAGTGGTGGAATTATGTGTGAATCTTATTTCTTCCTTATGCTGCTCAGTACTTCCCAATTTTTCTGCAGGAAACAAGGGCGTTCAGTCTTTCAACAACTATATATTGAGTACCTACTAGGTATCAAGGGCAGGGCTAGGTTGGTCCTGAGAGAGAAGATTCCGGTCCACCAGAACTTTTTGGTCTAGTGCTACTTGTGCAGTTTTTAAAATTATTTTTTGATCAGACTATTCAGTACTATGGTACTAATGGTTAGCAATCATACTAGTTAGTGATTTTTCAGGCTAGAGTCCAGGAGGTGAGTTATGTCAGAGGCTCTCAAATAGTTCCAGTCTTCAAACCAGCTTATAGTGCTAAAAACCCATGGTTCTCCTGGCTCTTTCTTTCACACCCTCATCCCTCTTGCCATGGCAAAATCAAGCAAAATCTTTGGAAGGGCAATAGGGAAAACCAAACTTGTTTTTAGAGAAGGTCATCCTTTTGGTAAATATAAAAGACAATTACCGATTTACGTGGGACACAGAGGGACACTGTGGTAGGAGATGAGCAGCTGGAGGAAGAGCCAGGTTGGCCGTGGGACCAGCCCTGCTGAGGCGTCTAGGTGGCTTACGGAAATACATTAACCTCTCTGGGCCACGCTTCCCCTGGGGGAAAAATGGGAACAATGACATCTGCCCTGCCTGTGTCACCACCTGTATGAAATGAGGGAAAAAACACCTGCCCTGCCTACCTGCATGGGGCGTCGGTTCAGTTCATACTGACCCTCTGTGGAGTGAACCTCACTCCAGGCTGGGCCTCAGCAGCGTGTCTGTAGCCTGTGGCCACCGCTGATTGGACCAGGAGTGGACACCAGTCGCACACAGTGCCAACCAGATTTGCCCTCCTGCAATCTTAGAATGGGTACCAGGGGACCCAGGTTCAGTCTGGGCTGGGTTTTTTGAGGGAAAAATAAAAACCGCCGTTTCTGACCTTGGCCACCCCTTGTTAGAGGAAGCTGGGTTACAGAAGAACCAGCGGCTGGCTGAGAAGCAGAGCTGACAGTCCTGATGGATTTCCAGTTCTGGAACCCTGACCTGACCTCAGGCTGGCCTTTATGCTGATCTTCAAATCTGTGGCAATGCCCCAATAGTTTTATCATAAATTCCCCCGTTTTGCTTAAACTAGCTTAAATGACCTCTAATTCCCATAATTAACAGGTTCTAACAACGCTTCTGTTAGAATCAAACCGACTCGTTTGAGGTGAATTTGAAAACTCCTCTGGAAAGGCTGTCTGCTGACTTTGCAGAGTTAGGGTGGGATCTCAGGGTCTGAGTGTTTTTTTAACCTGAAAATTCAAGCAATTCTGCTAATTCCAACCTCACCCTTACCCCACATTCAAAAGTATCTGTTGCCTGGCACCTGGATGGCTCAGTCGGTTGAGTGCCCGACTCTTGGTTTGGGCTCAGGTCATGATTTTGGGGTCGTGAGATCCAGCCCCACATTGGTGCATTGGTTCCATGCTCATTACAGAGCCTGCTTGAGATTCTCTCCTTCTCCCCCTGTCCCTCCACTTGAGGGGCTCGTGCTCTCTTGCACACACACACACTCTCTCTCTCTCTCTGAAATAAATAAATAAAATCTTAAAAAAAAAAAGGTATATGTTGTATCCAATTCCTGGGCTTTCCAAGGGTCTGTGGCACAAAGTAACATGATCCTTGGATTCTGCACTGTTTCAAAGAAGTAACCTTGGCTGCTGTAACAAACCAACCCGCAATTCTCAGCCAGTTAGCAAAATGAAGAGTTAATGGCTACTTCCTGTCTAGGTCTGACAGTGTGGGCAGGGAAGCTCTGCCCAATCCTATTATCTGGGAACCTAAGTTCCTCCAACCACGTGACTGCAATTTCTGGGGCCTCAGAGTTCTCCCCTGTCTCCTGCTGTACCAGCCAGCAGATAAAGAAAGAGCAAGTGAGAACACAAAGGCCAGACCTGAAAGTAGCATACCCTATTTCTGCCCATTATATGGCACTCTTCAGAGCTCAGTCACATGGCCCCATCTAACTCTGAGGGAGGCTGGAAAAACACAAGCGAATATATGTCTGTACAAAAATGGGGTTTGGTGAACACATAGCCATCGCTGACTCCATTTTCCAGCCCCATTTCCCCCACTTCTCTTTGTAGTTGTCTCTGGCCTGTTATTGTTTAACCAGTAATAGAAGGATTGGCCAACAATGAATGGCCTGTGGGCCATATCCAACCCATGGCTGTTTTTGTAAATAAAGTTTTATTGGAACACAGCCATACCTATTTGTTTACTTACTGTCTATGGCTATTTTCATGCTATCATGAGAGAGTTAAATAGTTTTGACACAGACCACGTAGCCCGCAAAACCTAAACTATTTGCTACCTGGACTTTTACAGAAAAAATTTGACAACCTGTGCAAAAATACATCAGCTTTCCAAATTCCAAAAGCGGGTAGACCTCTCTTGACTGTATCTTTTCTTCTGTTTCTTTCCCCCTTGTGGGTCAGCATGGTACATTGGGCAAACCACAGGATGAGACAACCTCTAGAGAAGAGTTCCAACATGTTGGAGAAGAACTTGGATGCTTGTTTACTTTCAGGGTTCATTGGAGGCATTTTGGTCATTTTGTAACATAAATGAAGTTTTTTATGTTGTTTAGGCTTGAGGAAGTTCTTCCTGAACTTAATTTCTTTCTCTTATGCACCCTCTAAAAGAAAGTTCCCATACCACCTGGAAGTTTTATATATATTTTCAACTAATGGATCAGAAAGTAAACAATCTGAGTATGATCAACTAAAGGACAAAAAATGAGTTCTCGGAGGAACAAAAATTGGGAAGAGACGTGAGATGTTAAGACAAATCTCACAGACTGCAACACCAACTCTTCTCCTCTTGTGTCTTCTTATTGTTACTGAGAAAGACCAACCGCAGAATATGACGTACCACGTAAGTCGTGCTATCTTTGTAAATTCAGACATTATATGGCACTTCCATCATTTTTAGTTAACAACGACCATATGTTGCCTCATTGTCCTTCATCATAGACAATGTTATTAAACTGTGCTGTGTGAGCAAGGCTTCCCGGATCCTTTATTTAATAAAGATTTTGGTACTTCAAAAGAAGCTGCATCCTGCTCAGATGGCCTCTCCTTGCCTGGGGTTCCTGTGATTCACAGCAGCACCATCCCACCCCCAGGGGTTCTGCCAAGCCCTTCTGTGGTGTTTCTAAGGACATAGATTTGATTTCAAAAAGCACCGACACCTCCCTGCCTCTCCCAGCACTCAGAAAATAAGTTTCCAACCTCCTAGTCTGCTGGCTTTGGCCAGAGCCCACGCCCTGTTCCCCTGTTTGCAGAAGGGAGGCCGGGCCCTCTGGCAGAGGCATTGTCCTCTCATCCCACGGAGTCACTGGTGGGGAGGGGGTGTGGAGGCTGAACTCCCAAGCTGTAGGGAGACTCTGGGTGGGGTTGGGGCTAGAAGATTTGAAGGCTCTCTCTCTGGGCCCCCACCTGAAAGAGTAGTTGTAGCCTACAAAGCATCTCAGGAACGTGGGCTTTCTACTTTCTGGGCCCTTTTCACTAATCCCCCCCTTTTTGTGGATCACTGAGGCCATCTCAATGGCCTGAAATCTGCGGCCCTCCTGCTAAAAGCCTTCCTTCACCCCCCAAAGGGTGCTACTAGAATGTAAGCTCCATAAAGACAGTGCTCTTTGTCTCTTCACTGATGGATCCTCAAACAGCCCAGTACATATTAGGTGCTCAGCAAATATTTGTTGAATGAATGGCTCTTAGATGATTGGCCTATATGACACTTGGGAATGACTCTGTGTCTACTTACTTGTGTTCCTTTAGAACTATGCCTTTCCTTATTTCCTAGACAAAAGAGGTTTTATTTAGGTAAAGTTTACACACAGAGAAATGTCAGGTCTTCAATGCACACAAGGTTTGAAAAATATATTCCCTATGCAACCAAAACGCCCATCAAGATTTATAATATTTCCATCACCCCATTAAATAATGCCCTTTAAAATCAACCTGGGGTCTTACCTCACTTCACATATTCCGCTTTAGGGTTCTTATTTCATTTCACACTTTAGAGGGACTCATGTCTGCCTTCATCTACCAAAGTATAAGCTCAGTGAGGTTGGAGATACCGTGATCCGCTGTGGCCTCTCCAGAGCTAGGCAAGTGAATAAATGTTGAAGGGCCCTCCTGGATAAGCAAAAGATAAAACTTACATCACAGATGCATGGATGTGCCTGTAACTATTTCTGAGTGCAATGCTGGGTGCAGAAGCACAGAGAGGAGATCCTGCTGGAAAGGAGCAGCTTCTGAAGTTGAAGAAAGAACAGAACAGGCTTCAAGAAGTGCCCCACGATGGGACACAGAAACCTGCCAATTTTGCCTCAAGTCAGACCTGCTCTTCTTACAAGCAAAAGGATTTTCTTTCCAATCTTCAAGTGAAAGATTAGCATGGTTCGTCTCCACACCAAAACCTACACCTCAGGTTTACAAGCTAGCAGTGCTTTGTACCCAGGAGATATTCAACACATGATTCTGGAATAGAATTTATTGAATACCTGTCTTATCTCATGATAGAGCTACACCTGGCCTGCAAATAACAAGGGCCTAAGGGACCCTGCAGAAAACGGGCTAAGATCTGGCACCAGCCAATAACAGTGTCATGGTGAAGAACATCAACTCTGGAGCCAAGCTGACTGAGTTCAAATTCTAGGACCAACACTAGACTGGTGACTCCGTGCGTGTCACTTAGCATCTCTGTTTGTCAGTGTCCTCATTTTATGACAAGGAGAACAAGCTTCTCGTGAGGATTAATGAAACAACACACATGAAGAGCTCAGCACAAGTCTTGTTGATACTAAGTGCTCAGCAAGGGTGTTCATTATTAACAATCCTCAGAGAAGGGCCAGCCTTCCAAGAACAGCCCCGACTGCAGGAAGTAGGTAAAAAGTAGCTAGCCCATTCCAGGGCCAGCCACAATATGGGGGAGACATGGCCACAGCACATCAGAGTTCCAGCAGAGAGGAGCCTTGGAGAATCTGGGAGGAGGCAGCAGAACAGCCCAAGGAGCAGAGACGAAAAGCCTGGAATTCGGGGGAGCAGTGGGGATCGAAGACGAGGCAGAGAGAAATCCTGACGGTGAGGATGGAAACCGAATATGTGTGACTTGTCCCAGAAATGGGAAGAAGTCAGTTCAGCCTTCAACCCTCATACATCCGATTCCTTCCCCCATTTCTTGAATTAGGCTATGAGCACACACCAGGTATGTGCTGATTATCGGCGTGTGTACAAATACAGCACGGATCAGGGGCGCCCGGGTGGCTCAGTTGGTTAAGCGACTGCCTTCGGCTCAGGTCATGATCCTGGAGTCCCGGGATCGAGTCCCACATCCGGCTCCCTGCCCAGCAGGGAGTCTGCTTCTCCCTCTGACCCTCTTCTCTCTCGTGCTCTCTATCTCTCATTCTCTCTCTGTCAAATAAATAAAATCTTAAAAAAAAAAGATTTTACAAATACAGCACGGATCTGTCATGAAGAAACGATTGTGGCAATTACCATAGGCTATTGAAAATATAAATGGGGAAAAGAATGTGTGACACGCTTCCGTGGTAGCGGTCTCTGCTGAAATGCGATTGTCAGCTCTATAAATGAGATTAATACTGCAACGCAACTGCAAATCACTAAGGTCTGTGAGAGCTTTGCTCTGGAAAGCAGAGCTGAGTTTCGACATCCCTCAATGAGAGCAATGCAGGGAGGTGGGAGGCACAAATCAGATGTGGAGCCTCTTCCAAGCAATTTTTTCCTTTTCCACGCTACTCTCCCAACATCACAGTTATTAATTATCCAACTCTGTAGTCCCTATTAGAAGCACCCCCTCCAGGGAGAAAGCAGTTGACCTTTAAAAAATGTAGTCCTTAAGGTTTAGACCTATGACTGTCCCCTCGGTGATGTTCTAAAAATGCTTCTCTGGGCAGTTTGGCTATGACTGATACAGCATAGAATAGCATATCAGGGAAATTATTTTTTGTCTGTCTCTGAAACCAGGCTCATGGTCTAGTCACTGTTGTAGGTTTCTCTTGCTGGGCTGATGGGACTTCATGGGACCATCTTAGTGATGGAATCAGAGTTGTATCTGCACATAGAACCTCTCCACTCCATCGCACGTCTCTCCATTTGGTGTGGCAGGAGAAGCTAAGGTGGAGGTTTTCCATTTTGTGGTGTGGAGGCCTGGGACATCCTCTCTGGGCCCTGAAATTCCTGGTTCCGCTTTCCTGCCAGGATGGGCAGCTGTTCTCAATAAACAAGGGCTGTTGCCGGTGCCTGTGGGAGCAGGTGGCCCTGCGTCCTCCCTGGCACGCTCAGTCTTTGATTTAACACAGAAACAATTCGACTTGGAGAGTGAAGAAGAGATTCCTTCCCAGGGGATTTGTTCACCTGGCAGCAGGTCTGGTTAGAAATTTACCTGCTGGCACAGAAAGAAAAGAAGAGAGGAATTCTGTGGAAGCTGTACAATCAAACTGGGCAGCCCTCTCTGAGTGAAGGCCTCATGTTGGAGTCCATGCCCCATGAGCAGGAACAAGTGGGCCTGTTATTGGATAAAACAATTACCTGCATGCCAGGAGGCAGCAGGCTGCCAGGGAATGACCATGTTTCCCTGTGTCCCAGCACTGTACCTTCCCTGATAAGTGATCTTGAACAAGTCATGTCAACTTTCCAGGCTTCTTACCTATAGAACAGAACTAATAAACACAAAAATAGGGTGTGGGGGAATGACTAAATTAGACCAGTCATGGAAAGTGGCCTGCAAAGTGCTTGACAGTAGGCTGTCATTATTGTGAGTTTCCTAACATATTTCTCTTCCTTGTTCCCTTCCCTTTCCTGCTGGCTCTTATAAAAGCATGGAGAATGGGAAAATAAATAAAGAAAAGGCATGAAGAAAAAAAGGATAATCCAGGCAGGGGGGAATACAGAACTGGAAGGAAAAGTCTCAAAAGGAAAGTTCAGGACATTCAGAAACGAGAACAATGATGGTATTTTGTGTCCTAGTACGTTCTGTGATGGATATCTCTGTTTTTCCTATCCGCTCAATGTCGTTCCTTCTTGTGTTGGTTTTCTATTGCTGTGTAACAAATTACCCCCAAACTTAGCAGCCTAAAGCAATGCACATTTATTATCTCTCAGTGTCTGTGGGTGGGGAATGGGAGGGTAGCTTTGCTGGATCATCCAGCTCAGAATCTCTCACAGCTGCAATCAAGCAGTTGGCCTGGGCTGCCCTCTACTCAAGTCTCAGGTGGGGAAGCATCCACTCCCAAGTCCACTTCGTGATTGCCGGCAGGACTCAGTCTCTTGTTCTCTTGTTGACTCAAACTTCAGTTCCTTGCCACATGAGTCTTTCCACAGGGCAACTTACAACATGGGAACTGATTTCATCAGAGTGAGTAAGGAAAAAGGAGGGGGCAGGGGTCCCAGACTTTGGTTAAGCAATGTCAGAAGGGATAGCCCATCAATTTTGCCATATTCTATTCATTAGAAATGAGTCACTAGGTCAAGCTCACACTCAAGGGGAGGGGGATTACAGAAGGCCTGGATACAGGAGGTGGTGGGGATCATCTGGGACCATCTTAGATGGCTTACTACCTCACTGCTCTTCTGATAAGAGCACCTGCCTTCCTCTATAAAGGCACATAACGATTCTGGTAGGGCTGCTCTCCATTATACCTGCCATCTCTACCATACCCCCACATTGGGATAGCATGGGACCCAGGTCTGGTCAATCATCATAACACAACCAGACAGCCACAGTGCTTGGTCCAAGAAGTATCGATGTGACCCAAGCTTGGCCAGTCAGTCTTTCCCTGGGATTTATATACACTGAAACAAGGAGACAGAAGTTCTCTCTTATCTAAAATCACTAGCATGAAATCATATAGCCTGGGGTTTCCTGTCGCCATATCTTCTACCAGCCATATAAAGGAATTCGAACTATAATAAGAACAATTGAAGCCATGACATTTTGAAGTAGAGACAAAAGATTTGAGATTAAAAAGAGAGCACAAGGGCGCCTGGGTGTCTCAGTTGGTTAAGCGACTGCGTTCGGCTCAGGTCATGATCCTGGAGTCCCGGGATCGAGTCCCACATCGGGCTCTCCCTGCTCAGCGGGGGGTCTGCTTCTCCCTCTGACCCTCTTCCCTCTCATGCTCTCTGTCTCTCATTCTCTCTCTCAAATAAATAAATAAAATCTTTAAAAAAAGAGAGAGAGAGAGAGAGCACAAATCAACCAGTGACATTTTAAAAAAAATTCCCTGAAAGCTAATATATCTCTGATATCTCTCTCTCTCTTTTTTACTTGAGATAGCTTAAATTGTGTTGTTTCTTGAAGCAAAAAGAATCTTGGTTAACTCAGCTTCAGTTTTTGCATCTGTAAATCAAAAAGCTGAACTAAATGATCTCCATGTTTTCCCCCATATTTTGAGTTCTCAGATTCAAACTTAAATGGCCTGATCCTTTACTAAGAAATAGGTTGTTTAAAAGTGGAGAAAGAGCAGGAGGAGCAGCTTGAAGAAACAGGAGTGCATGAGAGGGGAACAGGGGCACGCCTGTGACCAATGGGAGCCATAGACCGAGTCTGCCTTCTTCATAATGTAGGCAAGGCTCCAAGATGTAACTCAGAGCTTTAAGAATGCCACCAAAAAGGACTCATGCCTCTAGGGATCCAGAGTAAAACCCAGACATGTGCTTCTTTCACATGCTTCTGGAGCCATAGTAACACAGTATAAGGGGCATGGGCTTTATTAGCTAATGTTTACTGAGTGCTTACTATGTACCTGGCAATGTCTCATGTCCCAGCTCCTTGACTTACTAGGTATGTAACCTTAGGCAAGTGACTTAACCTTCCCTAAGCTTCGGCTTCCTCATCTGTAAAATGGGCATAACAATTTCTTTCTCACAGGGCTGTTATGAGCCTTGCATATCCATCAATGCCAGTAAAGCACCAAGCACAGTATTTGGCATGGCTGTTCTTAAAAAGCTTCTTCCTTGCCTTTTACACCCAGCTCAAATGTCAGCTCTTCCACAAACCTTCCCCAATTGCTCTCCACCTCCTCTGTGCTCCCACAGCACTTGGCCACTGCCTGCTTTTCTAGGCCTAGGACCCTGCCCTACGTTTCCCTGCTCACATACTTACCACCCCTGGCAGACTGTATCTTAGTTATCTCTGGGTCCCTGAAGGCTAGATCAATGCCAAACACGCAGTGGGAGCTCAACAAATCCAAGTGGATTGATAGACACAATGAGTCTCTCAAGAAGAGGAACAGACGGGCTGCTTAGTACATGGCCACACCTTTTGGTTTCACCACCTCATTGGGCATGAAGGGTTTTTGTCAGGCGAAACTCTGATGTGTGTTTGTAAAAGTGCTTCTCAAAGGAAACCACCAATTGCTCAAGTTAAAAGTAACAATTCCTTACAACTAAGAGGCCAGCCCATCAGTCACTGGTGGGGAGCCCAGTGTTAACAGGTGTGGTACTGCTGGTTTGGAAGCTGACCAAAGACACTGTGAGTAAACATGACGGTTTCCCGGGTGCATAAACACAAAACCACTGTCTCAGCACCTCATCCCAGGGCCACTCCAGTCACAGCATCGGTGACACCCACAAGTGGTTACTTGTTGGCTCCCGTCAAGTGCAGCAACAGGGGCCATCCAGCCCCAGGAGGCAGATATTAAGGACAAAAACAGAGTAACAGCAATTTTTATCAGAAGCTAAATACTGTGTGTGTGTGTGTGTGTGAGTGTTCAGAAAAAGATATTTTTCTAAGGAGAGTAGAGAACAAGGGCCTGTGTTAAAAGAGGAAGTATTGTTCTACTTTTGAGACCATATTCTTTTGTCCAGCTAGAGGCTGGGGAGGACTAGAAGGGACATTTTGTTGGAAGTGCCCACCCAAATGAGTAGAGAGAGGCCCTCTGGAGTATAGTCTGCTAGGCTGACCGTGTGGCACCTTATTTCTCATTAGTGCAAATCCTAGGGAAGCAGTCCAAAGTGCTTTCGGAATCTATAAGGAGAGTAGAGGAGGAAATGAGAAGCCTGCCTGGCTGGGGTGGCATAAATAATCGAATAAAAGATTTTAAATCCAATTTGCATTCCCCTGTCTTGATTGGAATTCAACTTAAGGGCTTACAGGATTGCAGTGGTGGGGTCTCCTATCACAGGACAGGAGTACAATAAAACTCTCTTATTCCCAATTCCTCTTCCCCATTTGTTTGTTTCTATTCATTCCCTCATTCATCTATTCCTACCTTGCCTGGTTCCTGAAAGTAACGCAGCCTCATCCACTATAGGCACTGGGGAGCTGTCAGTGGTTTTTAAACAGGTGAACTCCATAATCAAATATGACTTTTAGATCATCTGGAGTCAGTGTTGAGAATGGAATTTGAGGAGACAGAGGCTAGGAACCATCCACATGAGTCCTCATTAGTGGCTGTGGAAGGGAAAGGACAGAGAATCATCAGGATTCTTTGTTGCCTCAATGTGGATGGCAGAGAGAGTAGAAAATAAAAAGTTTCTTGTTTAGATGAATTTGTAAATGCTGACGATAAAATAGCAGATTGACAATATGGGACGGGGACCAACTTTGGAGAAGGGGAGATAGAAAGCTCAAGGAACTGCTTTAGTGCAAAGTGCCACCAAATGATGTGTCCATTACCAGTGTGGGGGACAGATAACATTGTTCCTGAGGGTCAGTCATGATCTGGCAGTCCGTCATGGGTCGGTCACTTGACGTTGCTCTGTCCTCCATCCATAGCTTGTCTTATGTGCTGATCATGTCCCATGGCATGGTCACTATGGGCACTAGAGAATCTTTGAGAGAGTGAGGGAATGGAACAGTACTACAAGCCTAGGGCCACTCTCAGAGACTCAACCAGAAGGCCTCTCCTACTGAGAGTAGGCCCCACAGGGTACCACTTTCACATAGAAATCAGCACATCATGGAAAAGTGAGTACAGGTGGGTAGATAACGTGACTGTTGTGATTTTTCTCATATCCCTCTCTTGAGTCTCTACCCAAATCTGACCTCCTAGTCTGAGGGTTGGACAGGAGAGAGGAGCCCTTTCGAATTAACTTAGTTTTCTCTTTTGCCCAAAACGCCTTCTTCCCATCTCAGAGCCTCTGCTGCTCCTTGCATGTCCCCAGAATGCCTTCCCTTTCCACACTGGACAAATCTATAGGCTGGGCAGCCTCCTGAGTGGGAGGATTGTTATTTGTTGGAGCAGCACCACCTCTGGATTTAGTAGGCTCTCTGTTTGTAGTACAAATAGAATACTGTCATTCAGCTTGGGAATTTTTTGTGTATTGCTTATTTATTCTCATCTTGTTTTAAATAAACGTTTGAGGCATTTTGCAGTATCACATTTTTTTTTTTCCCCACATAAGAACAGAAGGACTGGGGGATGCCTTGCACCTTGCAGGCGCTAAGAACCTACAGAGCAAATGTAGAGGCTCCCCCTGCTGGCTGGTTTTGCTCCTGCAGCCCTCTGTCTGAACGTGTTAGCCTTGGTGAAGTCCTGTGTCTCCTCACAGGGGAGAAGGAGTCACTCAGCTTCAGAGGACACTCTTGCTTTCACAAACAGGGGTTGGTGTCCCTGGTAGACTGACAGTGTTTAAAACTCTTTCCATCCCGGGGCGCCTGGGTGGCTCAGTTGATTGGGTGCCTGCCTTTGGCGGGGTTCATGGTCTCGGAGTTCTGGGATCCGGCCCTGTGATGGGAACCCCTGCTCCATGGGGAGTCTGAAGAGTCTGCTTCTCCCTCTCCCTCTGCCCCTTCCCCCCTTGTGTGTTCTCTCTCAAAACAACAACAACAACAACAACAAAAACTCTTTCCAACCCTTTCTGCCCTTCTCTTTCACTGGCTCTTGCACAAATACTCATTTTAGGGTCTTATTTTGTTCGTTTGTGGAACATTTATTGGGCCCCGAGGCTGAGCCAGCCCTTTGCTAGCAGTGGGAACACTAAGGCGAATGTGACCCACTCCTTCCCTGCCTTTAGGAGTCCCCCATTAGCAAAACTGACCTCTTTCGGTACTAAAGCCCCAGTCAGCCCATGTTGAGAACACTCAGACTGAAGGGGCTCCCCAGCCAAGGGTCCAGATAGATAGCATCTGTCTAGGATTTTCAGGAAATAGGAGTATTTTATCAGCAGTTAACCTCCAGGTTATGGGGGGGTGGGGGGGGTCCTTACTCTAGGCTGAGACAGAACCAAGCTGCCCCCTACAGGTGCGAGGGAAAGGAAAGGTAGACATCCTGGAGGCTACAGCCCTGGGCGGGGGAGGGGGGGGGCACTGTGCTTCACCCGTGTGATCTTCATCTCTGAGGGCTTCCCCGCCTGGGCGACGGGGAGATCTAGAGCGGTGGTTGTCAACCAGTGATTCCCAGACTAGTGGCAGCAACATCACCTGGGAACTTGTCAGAAATGTAAATTCTCAGGCCCCACCCAGTCCTACTGAAAGGCGACTGGGGGGAGGGGGTCCACAGTCCAGTCTAGGGGATTCTGATGAACCCTCAGGTTTGAGACCCACTGGCATGGCCACATCTGGCATCCCCGCTTGCTAGCTTGGCTTCATGAGATGTGGCCCCTCCTGCCTCCTCTCAGCCTCAGAACCACAACAATTCAGAGGTACCTGCAGCATACCCTTCCCTTACAAATGGAGAACAGTGAGGTAGGAGGATGTGTGGTTTGCCGGAGGCCATCCTGTCAAGGAATCTTCCCCCAAGCCTCCCAAATTACAAGAGAGGAAAAGGGAGGCCAGTAAAAATGACTGTCTGGGGTTCCTCAGACCTAACCGCTCGTGGTGGTCTGCCGCTCCCAGGCCTTGCTGCGTACCTCAGAGCCCCGGGCCCTGGCACAGGCTATGTGGCACCCCACCTTGTCCTCCTCTCTCCTCTGGGGCGACGTTGCATTCAGCTTTACCCTCTTTGCTCACACTGGTCCTGCCTGCCACTCACTCAGAGACGAACACAAAGGGCCCAGCTGTGAAAAGATCGCAACAGGATTTGGTTTTGTTTTTATCAATCCCAGCAGCTAAAACTACTTGTCAATCATGGACAGACGGGAAGTCACTAGAAAGACAGGAAATGTTTGAGGTTGGAAACGCATCCCCCTTAGTCTGGTCCTATGGCACAGATGTCTTTTCAGATAAGTGCCAGGGTCCTTTCGGCAGGCTGACATTAGGAGAATGCTCCGCCCCTGGCCCCCCATAGAATTCACAGGTGTTGATTTTCTAGCAGAGGGGTGGGGGCAGGAGAAAAGGAGAGGAGAATAGCATCTTTATTAATATTAGTATCTTTGTTGGTATCATCAGAAGCATAGGGCCACAAAGGGGAGGCTGTGCTTTTAAGACACAGCTTTCTCTCCAAGAGCAGAAAGATGATCAGCCCCCTTTTCTAAGCACCCTCTGCGTAGCACTGCGCTCAGCCCCAGACAGTCTTTCTGTACCTCTCCGCCTTTTATGGCCTGTGCAACACGTCCAGTGTTCCTTTGTTTCAAAACAACACCACATACACACTTCTGTCGCTTGCCCAGTGGGCGGGGCAGGGAGCGGAAGGAACTGCATACAAAGGAAAAGCTACCGTTTCTCACCAAGTGTGGAGGAGTCACTCTCACAGGAGGCTCTAATCGGTCGGACGTTGCGGGATTGAGGAAGCACTGGGGGAAATCCTCCAGTAATAGGACAACGCTTTCTCATACTTGCAGTGGGGAGCTGCCCTCCCTTCCAGCCCTCTTGGGAGGTGGGCTTTGCAGAAAACCCTGTTCCATTCAGAGGGGCTTCAGCAGGTATTGGTAGCATGGCTGGACTTTGGAACTAGAATTAAAAGAAGAGAAGGAGAGGAACTTGGTAAGGGGAGCTCACGGTATAAAAGTCTTGCTCATCTCTCTCTCTCTCTCTCTCTCTCTCACACACACACACACACACTTACACACTTACTGCTGATTCTGTTTTGTTTTCTGGATATCCCACTTCATTGCAATAAAGTGGCCAATCCTTCTATTTCTTAACCTCAGGAGCACTTGCTAGGTGGAAAACTGATGTTTCTAGAAGATGAACTCTTTCCCTGGCTTCAATGAAAGTTTAATCTCATTGAGGATACTATATTATTCTGGAAGTGGGCAGTGTCTGGGGAAGGGATGGGGTTGAGCTGAAGGAAGAGGAAGATTCATGGGTTCACCGGTGGGTTGGGACCCACTCTCAGTGCCCTGTTCGTGCCCCAGGGCTGCGGCAGGCCCTTGAGGAGGAACAATGTGTCCAGGGAGGATACATCCAGGTCTGGGGACTACCCAGTTCACACAAAGATAGTGTCGTGGTTAATAGAAATCGGATGGCCTGGATTTCAACCCAAGCTCTGTCACTTGCTGGGTATGTGACACGGAATAGCTACTTCCCTTTGTGTGTCTCGCCTGCAAAATGAAAAATATGTATGTATTCCACAAACATTTATTGAGCTATATGCCAGGTACTGTCCTAGGGGCTTGAGAGACAGAAGTAAACAAAATAAAGACCCTAGCCTTGCGGAGCTTACATTCCAGTAAGGGAGGCAGACAGGAAACACTACTAGTATGGAAATCATAAAGAGGAGTATGTTAGAAGAAAGTGCTCTGGGAAAAAAAGTACCATAAGGGAACGAGATGGGTAGCTATGGGGGGGTTAGGCCCAGATGCAGGGAGTCAGAATAGGCCTCACTGGCGAGGCAATAACTGGGCAAAGACTTGGAAGAGATGAGGGAGAACCGTGAGTTTTCTGGGAAGAGTATGTTCTAGACCAAAGAGTAGTTGCCGCATGTGAATTATTCACGTAAAGCACTACTGAGTCCCTGGCACTTCAGTAACATTCCATAAATGCTAGTTGTTATTATTATTCTGATGCCCAAGTGTGGCCCAGCAGCTACCAGACACCAGGTACCGTGTGGGCGTGGAAAAGGAACATACCCACAGTTACCAGCATGCCCTGAACTGCAGCAAGCAAGAGCCGGGTCTGAAAGAACATAATGCACCAACAAGGATCCTGTTGTAGGACAGACCTGGAGATACTAGAAGTGACCTATGAATGGCTCTACCAGCAGGGGCAGGGGGAGAGCCTAAGTCAGAGCGGCTGGTGGTGACGAGGTGGGGAACAAACGCAAAAGAAAGGTGGATACAGATGAATTTCCTTATAACCTGCGGCCTGTGGACAAATACTGGAGGCAGACAGAGTAGGCCATTCCTCCAGGAAACTCCGAGCTATCCCAACATTAATGCTTTGCTAGAGGAAAAAACAACCTTAGCTTGACAATAGTTAGGCCTCCAGGATCCTGTGAGTCTTTAGCACATGGAAGTTCTTTTGGAAACTTCCCTGTCTTTAGCTCCCCCAACTCCACAGTATATAATCAGTTGCTCCTCACAATCCATTTCTGCCCATGGGTCCTGTCCCTGTGCATTAACAAAACCATCTTTTTGCACTGAAGACATCTCAAGAATTCTTTCTGGGGCTCCAAACCCCAACATTTCCTATATCAGTGATAGGGGCAGAGTGGCATGTGACTCTGGGGAAGCAAGTTCACCCACAGGCGAAAATGTTTGGGCTCCATAGCTTGAGAGCCTTAATCGTGTTAGAATTCTATAAAGTGTTGAAATCCTGGAAAAGGCTTTGGTGCTTTTCTAATGTGACCCACTCCTTTCTATAAGCAAAGGAACTGAGACTCAGAAACATGAAACAACTTGCCCAAAGTCACATTCAACTTGTCAGCACTCTGTCATTCACAGTGACAGAAACCCAGCTCAAACGCAACTCAAACCCAGCTCAAAGCCAGCTCAAACCCAACTCAAACCCAGCTCAAAGCCAGCTCAAACCCAACTCAAACCCAACTCAAACCCAGCTCAAGCCCAGCTCAAACCCAGCTCAAACCCAACTCAAATGCAACTCAAACGCAACTCAAACCCAGCTCAAACCCAGCTCAAACCCAACTCAAACCCAGCTCAAACCCAGCTCAAACCCAACTCAAACGCAACTCAACTGCAACTCAAACCCAGCTCAAACCCAGCTCAAACCCAGCTCAAACCCAACTCAAACGCAACTCAAACCCAAAGGCATGGCACTGGCTCCTGTAACTGGGAAGACCAGGACTGGTCCACACGCCAGGATCTAGACAGAAATTTAGGAATGAAATCCAGGCTTTACAGCCGAGGCAAGATGAAAAGTAGACTGCTGTCCCAGTATTCTGGGAAGACGAAAGCAGGCATGAGGCTCCCTGAAATAGACAAGACTTTTCTCAAAACGCATTGTGGTCTATTTCCCAGAACAAAATAAATCAAATGTCTACTCTGTGGGAGGCAGAGGACTGCTCACAACCCTAAATGGCACTTTTCTCCAAAGACTGCTCAGTAAGTGTCTAAAAGCAAAATTGTAAACTGATGGCTCTTGAACTGAATCAAATCTCCAGGTGTGCTTGGTCTGATTCACATAGTGGAGTGTTTTTTAAAATCATTTACTTAACAAATAAATGTTGAGCACTATTTGCCAGGTACTATTCTAGGCACTTGGCATACAAAAGCTAACAAATCAAGACAAACAATTCTTGCCCTCATATACTTTGAGTATAGTGATAGGAAATGGGCAGACCAATCAAAATTTTTTTAAATTATTATTAATTTAGAAGGTAATAAATAGTATGGAAGAGGGGGGAAAAACAGGGAAAGGGGAGAGAATACAGGGGGGAGGGAGAGGGTGTTGCAATTTTAAAGAGGGTGGTCAGGAAAGGCTTTGCTGAAAAGGTGATATTTGGACAAAGACCTGAAGCGAAGAAGGACCAGGTCTTGCAGGTGTCTAAGAGGAAGAACATCCCAGAAGGATCAGCAAGTGCAGAGACCTTGAGGCAGAGGCATTCCTACGATGTTTAGGAAATAGCAAGGATGTCTATTTTTGGTTTTGACTTCATTTTGTTTTAAATTTGCATGAGCTGCCAACATTTAAATTTTGAGGGAGTTCACATTAACATCCAGATTTCCAGCTTCTCTTGAAAAAATAAAAATTCGGTTAAGACCCGGCAATGCTGGCCCCAAAATATTTCATAAGAGAAAGAGCTAGGTCTGAGCCCTGCTCTTCTATAACGGGACAAGCACCTCCTATTCAACACAGTTCCCCTCCCATTCCTAGTTCACTGATAGCTACTTTATTCATTTTAATTGTCTGCTAGTCAAGCCCCTGTAAGCATTTAAGCCCTTGTAGTCTGCATATCAGGCTAGGCTAGGCTGTGGTCATAAGTAAACCCTGACAGCTTAGTGGTTAATTTCACAGATTATTTCTTGTTTACACAAAATCCAACAGGGGTGGGGTAATTCTTCTAGGCATCTGTCCTTCATGCAGTAACTCCAGGATCCAGATCATTTCCATCTTGTGGCTCTACCATTTCAACTTGTCAGTTTCACAGTCACCACGGCCAGTAAAGAGAGAGCATGGAGGGGACACACTTGCCCTTAAATACTTCCCATTGGAAATGATACACATCACTCCCGCTCACATTTTATTGGCTAGAACTAATCACATGGCCTTTCCTAACTGCAGTGAAGATGAGAAGTGTAGCCTTCAGTGTCCAGGGAAGGAGAAAGAACTGGAGAGAAGTAAGAAGTATCGGTCTCTTCCCTACCCCTGTTTAAAACCGTTTAAAGGGGTGTCTGGGAGGCTCATTCTGTTAAGCATCCGACTTTTGGTTTCAGCTCAGGTCATGGCCTCGGGGTCATGGGATCCAGCCCTGCATTGGGCTCCCCATTGGGCAGGGAGTCTGCTTGAGATTCTCTCCCTCTGCCTTTCCCCCCACTCGCATGCACATGCTCTCTCTCCAAAATAAATAAATCAATCTTTTTTTTTTTAAAGGAGAAAAGAAAACTGCTTAAAAACTGTGAATGTAGTCCCAGCCAGAGCCACCTGGTTATAGCTACATGATGTGATGTCATTGAGAATTTTCCAGAGAGCTGAGCTAGCCAGCCAGATGGCTGATTAATCTAAGCAATCTTTGGTAAATTATACATGACACAGAGGTGAAGTGCATGAGCTCTGGAATCAGACAGCCTCTCTAAATTACGGCTCAAACATTCCTAACAGTGGGACTTCGGCCGAGTCTTTTAACCTCTCTAAACCTGTTTCCTCATCTTTAACTTGCAGATAGTAAGAGTACTTGCCACATGCAGTTAATGTGAAGATTAAAAGGTATTACACATACAAAGTGCTTTGAAGAGTATTTAGTAAGTATTCATCAAGTCTTCAATAAAAGTTGGTATGATTATTATGAGATATTTTTAAACTTTATATTGTGAAGTAATTGGAAACTGATAAGTTGCAAAAGTAGTACAAAGAATCTCCATATACTTTTTTCAAATTCCCCAGATGTTAATATATTATCACACTTTATTATTCTCAGCCTCTCTCTACACGCATGCAATTTTTTCTGAACTATTTGAGAGTAAATCACAAACATGATACCCCTTTACCTCTACATATCTCACTGTGTATTTTCTAAAAAACAAGGACGTTTTCTTACATAACCATAGTATAATTGCCAAAATCAAGAAACTGGCATTGAAGCAATAACATTTACTCTACAAACTTTATTCAGATTTTGCCAGTTGCCCCACTAAAGTCCTTTTTCTGGTCCAGGATTAGATTCCAAACCACATGTAGTGTTTAGTTGTTGTGTTTCTTTAATCCCTTCTAATCTGAAATAGTTCTTTCATGACCTTGACATTTTAAGATTTTAAGAATACAGACTAGTTCTTTTGCAGAATAGTTCTCAGTTTGGGTTTGTCTAATGTTTCTTCACGATTAGATCGAGGTTATGCATTTTTGTCAGGAACATTCCAAAAGCCATGTAGTAGCCTTCTCAGAGGTTCATGTCAAGAAGCACATGATGCTTTTTTGTCCCATTAATGATGGTGTTCCCTTTGATCACTTGGTTAAACTGGTATCTGCCAGGTATTCTCCATTGTAAAATGACTAATTTTAGCTTTGTGGTAAGTATTTTATGGGGAGATACTTTGAGATTATATTACTATCCTATTTCTCATCCTACATTTGCTCATTTAGTTTTAGCTTTTCTTGGGGTACCTGGCTGGCTCAGTTGGAAAGAGCATTTGACTCTTGATCTCAGGCTTGTGAGTTTGAGCCCCACATTGGGTGTAGAGATTACTAAACTAAATAAATAAACTTAAAAAAATTTTTTTAGCTTTCCTTGATGAATCTTGCCTGAAGCAGTTATTACTGTGGTGATGGCCAAATAGCAATTTTCTAATGCTGGCATTCCTTCTACCTTCCTCATTAGTTATCATTACATATCAATGTGTCTTGAGTCTCTCAAAGGAATGGGCCCTCTAGTATGAGACTACAAAATGTGCCATTAAATTAAAGATGGTGAACAATGAAAGGATGTGGCAACCTCAAGGGACTTGTGGAATGAGCACTGTTGTTTCTATAGGAACTTGTAATTTCCAGCATGAATGAATGTGGCCACCATCACCACCCACAGCCTTCCAAACTGGTGAATTAGGGTGCGGTAGCCTGGTGCATGTTTGCATATCTTTCAAATTAATCTAAGATAAACTGTGCCTCCTAGGACCAGTATACTCTTGGTCACATCAGAGGACGAGGGTGCTTCACCGGGCTTTCCGAGAGCATGGGAATGAGAGAGAACTCAAGGGTGGATGTACTGAGAGGAGAGGAATCAGCATGAAGGGGAACTTGGGGTGTTTTGACTATTACAGCTCATGCAACAGATGAGCCAGTGAGAGAGGAAGACCAGAGAGGGAGGAATAGCATGGTGTTATGGAAACCATGGTAAGAATCTGAAAAAAGAGAGAGCATCCAAGGTTATCTTGCGTTCCTGAGTATAGTGTTGGATTTGGAGTGACTTGGGTGCTTTTGATTAGAAACACTCAGGTTGAACATTTTCGGTATGCCTGACTCCATAAAGTAAGTGGGAACCTTCCCGTAGGCCCTGGGATGTCTGTTCAACTCCTTTCCCTAAAACAAAAGTCATACAGCCAGTCCTCTGCCCAAGCAGCACTGTGCCCAAGGTCCACCAGGATGTACAGGGCCTGCTGTTTGGGCTCTGACAATAGGGCCTGGGAGGCAACTCTGCACCCTCCAGCCTCCACAAAAAGGAACCAAGCCCAAGGTCCTGGTGTGTCTGACTCAGCTTTACCTCTGTAATGGCAGCTTGCAAAAACTGCACCTCCCCTCTGGAATCTCATTTACCTCCTTCTCCCTCTCCAACCCCCTTTGTCCTCCTTTCCTAAGCATGGCCCACAGTCAGGAGTATCAAGGGTTACAGAAATCAGCAGCATGAGGTCATTGGGTGTGGTGTTTAAGCAGTGCATTGATGACCTTTAAGAGTCCAGTTTTAATAAAAATTGTGATCATTCCAGGGGCACCTGGGTGGCTCAGTCGTTAAGCGTCTGCCTTCAGCCGGCTCATGTTCCCAGGGTCCTGGGATCGAGCCCCGCCTCGGTCTCCCTGCTCTGCGGGAGGCCTGCTTCTCCCTCTCCCACTCCCCCTGCTTGTGTTCCCTCTTTCGCTGTGTCTCTCTCTATCAAATAAATAAAATCTTTAAAAAAACGAAATTGTGATCGTTCCAGATAAATTGACTATAGCCTACACTTTCCAGAAAGACAGGTTAGCTAGCAATCTGACAGGAAAGCATAGCTGTGGTATAGGTTTTTGCGGTCAAGACAACAGGGCCTGCTTTCAAGAAGCTAGAGGAGAACAAGAACTTGAAGATGCCAGAAGGAGTGAGATAATGAACAATAGGGATTAAGTGGAGAATCATTGGTAAAAGACCCCCGGGAAAGGTTAGCTTTGGGGTGAAAAATAGGATGTGGCTTCTCTGGAAACAGATAGAAAGAATGGACGGTGGGGGGGGGGGGGGACAAAGGATGGATGGTGATTCAGACAAAACTGAGATAGTAGAGAGAAGAGCTGAGGCCTTGACCTTCTCAGTAAATTAGGGGTAGAGGTCATCTGTGGCAGTAGGGGGAGGTCAGAAGTTTTGTAAGAAAAGTGAGAAGAATTTGGAAGAGCTGCCTCGAAGAATTCAATAGAAAGTTAAGAGGAATAAAAAGGCTGCTCGGACAGCAAAATACTTATGAATCTGAAAAACAAACATACCTGGATAATGCAGTGGGTACAGATTGATTTTCTCCAGAAAAGTCTTTACAGGTCTCTGCTGATTGTAGTGTTTGTTGGATCATCTATCTGAATGCCTAAGTCTGATAGGAATCTTTGGCAGACTAACCAATGGCTGGAATAACTATTAGCATGCACTTCTCAATACTTAGAGAAATGAAATTTTCCACTCACAGTAAGCTGTTAAAATCCTAATTATCCCCTTGGAGGCTGGTCCTCTCAATTTCAGAAACTAGCTCCTTTATAAAGGAAGGAAATCTCACACACACACACACACACACACACACACACACACACACACGAGTACCCATTCATACACACCATGAGTAAAATAAATTGATCTTCATTTCCTCATCCAGTAGGATACTCTAAGTCACTCCTTGACACATTGACTTTCTGGTAATTTCATCATTGATCATTCCAAACACAGTAAGCTTTCTACCCACTTCAGTGACAACCGCAGCTGGTTTTTGTTAGAAGATGCATTTATGTCAACTATGGAGAACATTTACTCTACTCCCATTGCATCCCATCGCACACAGTGGCCAATTATGAATGAAAGGCCAGTTTCTTTCCTTCTGGGCTTTTGTGGAGAGACTGAGAAAATCATTTCCTAGGGAGATGAAGTCTGAGAGCCCTGGCAGGGAAGGAGACAGATCTCCAGAGAGGGATAGGAAGAAGTTGGCAGGGAGAAAGATGGAAGGGAATGATGCCAGAAGCAAGGTACCGAATGTTGACAGCACCTTCTTTCAAGCCCTAAAGGGGTTCTTTGTGCGCTCTAGCTTTCAGCAAAAGGCAGCTTGCAGAAAGCAGTGAGGAGAGCTGTCCTCGCTAGGTCTTGAGCAAAAAGACTGAGCAATGCAGCTTAGGAAACCCCAGATCAAACAGAAGCCCCATGGCAGGTTGTCCAAAGCAGAACCCAAGAACAGAGTGGACATTGGAGGAGGTTTGGGAAGCAGAGGCACGCTTCAACCAAAAGGTGATCAACAAGAGAAGGAAAGAGAATAGGAGTCTCCTGTGAAGTTATGCCTGCAGAGAAAATGGAATTAAGAGTTAAAAATAATAATAATAATAATAAATACATAACATCGAGAGATTCAAATATACTCTACAAAATTGAGAATTTGCAGCATTTTGTTATTTGAGAGCTTGTGTTAAATTGTAATTAGATGAGTAATTTAGCATACAGATCATATCATATTACATAGTTTAACATATGCAGATCATATCATTTTACATATTGCTATAATTATTAGAGTTACTTTGCTCTTTGCAAAATATGCCTTATAGGAAATGACCATCTCCCCAAATACGTGATGACTGAAAAAGTGATTCTGTTGTGGGGAAAGTAACTGTAAAGTCAAACGCTTTAGAAAAGTCAAGCTTGGTGGGGGGGTGGGGGGCACAAGTGTATTTACCTTTAAAAGTTATGCTAGAAAATGCTGCAAGTGTGCATTATAAATCCACCAGTAGTCAAAAAGGGAAGAAGGCAACAGGGCTATGACGATGGGGGACACCATGGGAACATAGTTATATACAGTAAAAGTACAAATAATACGAAGTTAAATGAATAGAATGGGGCTACCCCTGGAGATAAAAGTAAACAACTGAGTCGAAACACAGCCAGACAGGTGATATATTGTGTTCTTTCCCACAGTTGGCTGTTCTTTAATAGTGCTGTTTATCTCCTAAGAACACTTGAGTGGTCGCAAAGCAAACTTCTGAGCTGAGATCTGAAATCTCAACTCAAGCACAGTCCATTAACAGCTTCCCTATTGCTTTAACTCTTTGGTGCACAATTTTAAAACCCTGCATAAATTGGTCTCAGCCTGCCTTCCCAAACTAAGGTATAGAAGAGCCAGTCATTAAAGCGTTCACTTGAGAAGAGATGAGTTAACACTGTGCTAACACCATGTTGGTAATTGAATGAATTCACCGGTTGCCTAAAAAAGACTGGGATACTGGAAAGAACAAGACCTACGCACTGATCCAGGCATTGTCCCAGGTCTTCTGCTGCCCTCTCCACTTCCTCCTTCCTTCACCTCACCCCATTTCCAAGGCATCCAGTTGCACTCTGGAGGTGAGTTCAGACTTATTGTAGTCATCATCATATTCCAAACCAGACTTGCAGCCAGCCCTTTGACATGCTCCAAACTTACTTCCATTTTCTACCCCACTCCCCTGATTGAGAAATCATGGCATTATTTGTCACAGTTAAACATAGTAGAGAATGTGGAATTAGTTAAAAAAAAAAATACATAGTTGGCCACATTATGGAGAACTATGCAGCCATAAAAAAGGAGAGAAAAGTGCTGTATGAACTGATGGGGGAAACGTCCATAATATGTTATTGTGGGTTTTTTTTTTTAAGTAATTATTTCAAAACTGTATCTGGAGTCAGATGATTCCATCTTTGTAAAATAAATGAAACAAAACAAAACTACATAGATGTCTTGAGATCCCAAGGGTAGGATTGAGAGGGTGATCTGCTTGGCTAAGGCCAAAGACTCTTGCCTTGCTGGGCTGGGTTGAATGTACACACACTGAGCGCATCTAGAGGTGATAGTGGTGAAGAACGAGAGCCAGTTCTAGAGCAGGGAGGATGGGAGGAGGCAGGTTTAGGAGAAGGATGGGCAGGAGAAAACAAAGGGCGAGAGAGATTCCAGAGAGAGAACGACCTTGAGGCTGTCCTTCTAGCTATTCTGAAAGTCATGTGGGGTTGTGGTATGATAGGCTCTTGCCAGAGCCAATTGCTCAGCTCGGAATATTTTTTAAAGCACGCTGTGGAAGAGACAAAACTCCTCATTGAGTTTTAGGTTTATAAATTGTCAGAAGAACTTTTATTTATTTATTTATTTATTTTTAAACCCCTGCAAAAGGAAGATAATGGAGCTGGTTCTTGCTGCCTCAAACACCAGAAATCACGTTGTACGGTCTTGAGGAAGAAAAACCCAGAGAAAAGCGAGAAAGTAGAAGAAAAAAAATGCCTCGAGTGTAATGGAATTTCATATATGTCTCTCCCTGTGATTAATACTAAGGTCATTTGTGAACCATCATCATTTCCTATCATTGTTTTACTACCTTCCACAACTGTATGAGCCTTTATCACAAGCCTTTCTGTCCATATAGATGTTATAAGTTTATATTTGACAAAGATGAGGCTCTGTAGAAAAATCATTTGACAGGATGGTGATTTTATCCCCTATAATCAATGACAAAAGAGAAAGTTGCACTTTGATGGGTATCAGGGCACAGACAATTTATGCTAATCTGAGACCTTCATCACTATCCCAGTAGCCAGCTAACAAAGCCTTTTTGTTTAGTTCATTAGGTCATTTCAGCTTCTTCATCAAAAGGGCAGGCCATTTTCAATACAACATTGAATAAATAAGAAATTTTAGATCCAAATGATTTGTTTCATAGATTCCATTGAATAAAAACTGATTCTCTTTTTTAAAAAAAAAAAGATTTATTGGGGCGCCTGGGTGGCTCAGTTGGTTAAGCGACCACCTTCGGCTCAGGTCATGATCCTGGAGTCCTGGGATCGAGTCCCACATCGGGCTCCCTGCTCGGCGGGGAGTCTGCTTCTCCCTCTGACCCTCTTCCCTCTCGTGCTCTCTATCTCTCATTCTCTCTCTCTCAAATAAATAAATAAAAACTTTAAAAAAAAAGATTTATTTATTTATTTGAGAGAGAGAGAGAGCATGCAAGTGCACGAGCAGGGGGAGGGGCAGAGGGAGAGGGAGAGAGAGCATCGCAAGCAGACTCACCCACTGAGCTGAGCACGGAGCCCCCCATGGGGCTCAATTCACGACCCTGAGATCATGACCCGAGCCAAAATCAAGAGCCAAACACTTAACTGACTGAGCCACCCAGGCACCCCAAAACTGATTCTCTTCTTAAGGAAAAATACACTTCTGTTTTTTTGTTTCAAATTTAAATACGGTCATGGATGTTAACTAGACTTATTGTGGTGATTATTTCTCAATATATGCAAATATCAAATCATTACATTGTACACCTGAAACTAATAGTATAATGTTATATTGTGTGTCAATTATCTCTGTTAAAAACAAATTCTGGAAAAAAATTGCTGCTTGGGATTTTGATTAGGATTATGTTGAATCTATAGGTTAAATTGGGGGAAACTGCCAGCTTCACAATGTCAAGTTTTCTGCTGCATGAACATTATATATTTCCATTCAATTAGGTCTTTGCTAAAGTTTCTCACAATGCTTTATTGTTAGCAGAATAAATGTCTTGCAGATTTTTATCAAGTTTATTCCCAAATATTTTATTTTTGAATGCTATTATAAGCAGTATTTTTAAATTCGCTTTTTCAATTGTTTGTTGGTAGCATATACCAATAGAGTTGATTTTTGTATACTAGCCTTGTAATAGGCAAGGTTTTTAAATTCACTTTTCAGTTTTAGTATTTTTTTCATAGATTTTAGGAGTTTTCAATATAAACAACCATGTTGTCTATAGTAAAGGGAATCTTGAGAAATACCCCACCAGAAAGTGGCTGCCCTACATGGCCGAAAGATTTAGAATTCACATAAATGTAGATCTAGATTGCTAATCTGTGATGAAGCTGGCATACTGAGTGAACTTCAATAACATTTCTCCAGGTTGGGTGTTACAAAGGATGGGTAACTTGGATTCTCTTAGCAGGAGCAGATCAGTGCTCCTGGATTCGGAGTGGACACATTTCTGTAGAAGGTAACACAGACTTAACAGCGATGCATTCTAAACATTTGTGCTCATTCATTCAATAAACATGTGAGTATCAGACGTACATAATACTGATGGAAGGATAAAAGCACCATAGTAAGCTTATAAAACCTCCCAGGGGCTGGGAACCACCAACACCATTTCCTTAGTTCATGTTTCTTTACATGCTCTCTTTTATACCCAAGTACTACCCAAGATTCAGCCCTACTTCATCCCAGTCCAGGAACTGCATTGAGAACAACATGGAAGGAAGGGTCTTGGAACACTGATTCTGAAACACTGAGACACTTGAACTCATGCTTGGGAGTCCTCAGGGGTCTATCTCAAACTCTATGCACCTGATACAGTAGGAAGAGATCGATTCTATGTCCCAGTCAGTAGAGATACAACACTCATGGAATAACCACATCAGTGATAGCTAACATTTGCTGGTACTTAGTATGTTCCGAGCTCTGTGTTCAGTACCATATTTACAGCATCTAATTTCGACCTCAGATAGATCCATGAGGTAGAAACTATTAACGATTGTTCTATTGAAGTATAAAACACAGAGAAAAGTGCACAAAACATGTAAAATCTTTGCATGTACCTGATACCAGGCTTCAGACTCCTGAGGGACAAGGAGTATCTTGTTCATATTTGTCTTCACAGCACCTGGGACAGAGCCTTAACACAGTAGTTAACGTTCTTACATGGCTAAATAATAAGCTCATAGCCAAAAGTAAATCAATGGTCCCTTGTCTTAATTGTTATCCACTTTTGGCTCATCACTATCACCTGTGGAACTCTGAAAGCCATAGCTGTCTATGCCTCAAGCCCAGGGATACTGATACAGTGGGAGAATCCTGATTCAGTAGCTGGATTTTTGGTCATAGAAATATTTTCATTAACCTTTAACCTGATGCTGTTCTCAAATGAGAACATGTTTGTTATGACTTCACTAAATTATATGGCTAGAAGCTTCATAATGTGTATCTGCCATCGCTTTACTTCTAAGATGACTTTTTTACACAACTCTTTATCTCAAATGCCTAAATTAAAGTACTCTAGGGAATATCACTAAAAGGATTTTTTAAACCCACAATTTCAACATTTTTACGTCAAAAAAGAATAAAAGTAATCATTGGAATAACAATGAAAATGTCTCTGGCAGTGCACAAAAGGGAAATAGTTACTAGGTTAAGAAGGAATCCATTAATGTTATGGATATCAGTAGTATCCAGAGAATTTACAGTGGTATTTTATAAAAGCAATACTCTAAAATTTGCTCTATTTTTCTTGTCAAGAGAACCTTATCGATGTTCTATTATGACAAGAATGTAAATGGTAAAAAAAAAACCTTAGAAATGATAACTATTTATGTCCAGAGCTGTTATCAACATACTAAATTTCATACCACCAATTTCATTCATTCAATTACTCATTCATCCAACAAGTGTTAGATAAACACCATACTAGGCACTAGAGATACAGAGATGAAGAACCCAGTTCTTTCCTTTAAAGTTATGTGTTTAGTGAGGGAGGCAGTTTGGGAAATTGGAAATTACACTGGATGTGATAAGAGCAGTATTATAGATACACACAAGGCATGGCAGGGGCTTAGAAGAGAAGAAACAAATTTGAGGGGGGCAGGGAGTACAGAGAAGAGGTCAGTGAAGGAGGGGTAATTCTTGTGGTTTGAATTTTATCTTAAGGAACAAATAGAAGCCACATAGTTTAAGGGAGTATCTGTCAGAGTTCTTAGTCACCGGCAACAGAAACGGACATTGACGGATTAAGTGGAAATTTATTAAAATATTAGATAGCTCACAGAATTTCCTACATGATTCAAGAACCAAGCTCAGAACCCAAACAGCCAGAAACATCTCCCGAAACATGCCAGAGATCTGGTCCAGTGAGGAGGCTGCCGAAACTGGTATTGAGCCTTGAACATGAAACAGCCACCAGCTGCTGCTGCCTCAGAAGCTCTGTGTTGCCAAGACAGTTCCCATCACCATCAGAAAAAGTTCTCTGTGGTTCTTGATTCTGTTTGTTAATTAGCTCCTATTCGAAGTCTGGGGAGGGGCATCTGTTCAGCAAAGCCTCGTTTGCACGCTCCACCTAGCAGCAAAGGAAGCTGAGAAAAGAAGTTTCTGCCTGTTTTCATTGCCAATTGCTGAGTAACAAACCACCCCAGAACTTGATGGCTTAAAACAGCAATGACCATTATTGTATCTCAAGATTCTGTAGAATGACTGGGCTCAGCTGGTTAGTTCTTCTGCTCTAAGCGGTGCCTGCTGGGTCTAAAAAGTCGTCTGAGGGCTCATCTGCCCGGAATGACCAAGATGGTTCACTTGCATGGCTGGCTGTTGGCTGGGAGCTTAGCGTAGGTCACTTCTATCTTCAAGTAGATTGGGCTTCCCACAGCATGCTGCACTCAGGGGAGTTGTACATTTTATGTGATGTCTCTCTTCCAGGATGAACATGCCAAACAGCAAAGTCAGAAGCTTCAGATCTCTTAATGCTCAGCCTGAAAAGTTACACAGCACCACGTCCACCCATGCTGTGGGTCAAATTAAGCCACAGGCTAGCACACACTCAAGAAGAGTGATAGACGCCATCTCAAAATTGCAGAGTGGCAAAATCTGCAGCTGTCTTTGATTCCCCACATTGGCCCTCTCAGCCTTATACTGGGAGGAAGGGGTTGCCTCCCACCTAGACTCATAAATTGGTGATTTTCCCAAACATAGGAAAGGGGTTCAGATTCTGAGCTCTTCAAAGAAGAAGGAGAAGGAGATGGAGACGGAGAGAAGAAGGAAAAGGAGGAGAAGGAGAAGGAGGAGAAAGAGAAGGAGGAGAGGAAGAAGAGGAAGAAGAAGGAGAAGAAAGAAAGAAGAAAGAAGAAGAAGAAGAAGAAGAAGAAGAAGACGACGAAGAAGAAGAGGAAGAAAGAAGAAGAAGAAGGAGAAGAAGAAGAAGAAGAAGAAGGAAAAAGGACAGTCATCCACTGTAAGAAGCAGGAAGAAAGGCATTCCAAGTAGAAGGACCAGTCTTGGAAAGTCAGAGAGGGCTTCAGCTGAGACTGCTGCTTAAATAGTGCACTACTCTTGATAATGTAATTCCTGCTGTTCTCTTGCTAACACTGCATTAGAACTGCTCCTTGTTGAGCAGAGCTGTAATTCTACTGTATTTGTGCATATTAGAGGATTTAAACTAATTACAATTGATTTGGAAGTTGCAGTCCTTGCCTGTTTTCTCCTTTCTACATCTTTAAACCCCTTTACAAGATCACTGTTTACAAGGTCTGCTCCAGAATCAGAAATGTGTATTTGACAATGATTGCCTAGGGAATGCAGTAATTTGGAAATAAATGTAAGGGAAATCCAGACCTCATCTGTATACTTGGGTATTTTTTAATGGCCTTTTCTTTTACTTCTTATTATGAAATACTCAAAATAGCAGAAAAGTAAAAATAATAGCATAATAAACACTAAGACATCCATCACCTAGATTCAATTTAATAATTTCTAGCATTTTGCCATGTTTGCTTTATCTCTATGTATTTGGGGGTTTTTTTCTGAACCGTTTTTTAATTTCTTTATTTATAAAGATTTATTTATTTGAGAGAGACAGAGCAAGTGGGGGAGGGGCAAAGGGAGAGGGAGACAAACAGACTCCCTGCAGAGCAGGGAACCTGCCGTGGGGCTGATTCCAGGACCCTGAGATCATGACCTGAGCCAAAATCAAGAGTCAGATGCTTAACCAACTGAGCCACCCGGGCATCCCTTTCTGAACCGTTTTGAAATAAATTATATACATCACTACATGTCAGGCATCTCCAAAAAGTAAGGAATTCTCATACATATCCATAATTTCATTACCATATTATTAAAAATTAGTAATAATTCCTCAAGACATTTAAGTCAATACATAGTCAGATTTCCTCAACTATCCCCAAAATGTGTTTTATAACCAGTTTATTCGAATGATTCTATCGATGAACCACAAATTGCATTAGATTGTAATTTCTCTTAAGTCTCTTTTAACCTAGACTATCCCTTTTGAAGAGAATGAGTTGTTTGTACTGGACTGGTGCAATTGTTTCTTAGTAGTCCTGCTTAACTTGTTCCTCCGGTATTTCCTATAAACTGGAAGGTAGTTTTAAAGGCTTAGTAAGATTCAGATTAAACATATTTGGCAAGAATACTGCGTACTTCTGCCATCTCCATGCTTTCTGTGACCTGTGTATTTTAGCTATGATCTATATCACATCGGGGGCTCACTGCGTCCAATTGCCTTTGTCTTTCAGTTTGGGGAGGGACAAACAGAAATAATGTACACAGGTTGAGTGAAATAAAATAGTCTAAGACAGGATTACAGCAGGACTGAAGGTGTGGAGAGAAGTGATTGCCAGCCCCTGGAATTGCTCTCTGCCTCTGAGCCCTTAGGCTTGGGATGACTCGATTACCTGAGAGGAGAGACACTCGTCTTGATGGTATTAATGAAGGGAGGCAAAGATCCGGCCTGAAGTCTGAGAACAAGTCCCCCTCTATCCTAGGGAAGAGTAAGGTCCCAGCATAGCTCCTGCTCAAGTCTCTCTTGCCTTGTTCTGGGAGATGTCTGGCCTGATTTCCTGTTAGGAAAAGCACCACAGCAACATTTACTTCAGGGGGTCTACAAGCTATAAGAATTTAGGGTCTGGCATACTTAATATGGACCCAGAGGCCAGAACACCTGAATTATTGTCTCTGTCAGTTCTAACATACCAGTAGAGGCCCAAAATGCCAGTAGGAAGCTCTCCAGAAAACCAGTATGGCAGTTTGGCTCCTGGAGTGATTTTTAAGTTTGGGGGAACAGTAACAGACACTTGAGGTAGGGACCCTAGAGGCTCTACAGGGACTGTGTGAGAATCAGGAGGGGTAAGATACTGAAAAGCATTTTGAAAAGTTGTACAAATCTCAGATACTAGTATTAGCACAATATGTCAGGAACTCTCTCTGAATGCTGTTCACAGTTCATGGTTTTAAACTAACTAGCTCTGGAAAAACTATTTTTTAACCATGAAAAAGTGAATACAGAGCATGTCAGAGAATTATATAACACACACCCATGTACCCTCTACCTAGAATTAAATGTTAATGGCTTGATCAAAACATCAATTGTACATCTTAAGTAAATACAATTTTTATTTGTCAGATCTTAAAGCTAGAAACAAAAAGAAAAAACTGTAAATGGCTTGTCACATTTGCTTCAGATTTTCTTAAAGATATAAAACATTCCAATGACAGATAAAGTCCACTTTAGTGCTCTCTGGCCCATTCTGTACTAGCCCCTAATCCATATTTTTATACTTTATTATATAAAATTCATATCCATAAAGTATTGGTCTCTTTTTAAAACTCACAGATACTATAAAATTCATATCACATTTTACCCATTCTGAAACTTCATTCACTCTTGTTTTTATAATCTAACCGTATTGATACCTATAGCCCTAGTTTATTTAAGTGCTGAAAAGTAATCCATCTATGAATATACTATCATTTGTTTGTCCAAACAAGTATTACTTAGCCAGAAAGTGTCTACTGGGTCATAAAATGAAATCCTAGGAAAATGTGTAGATGCAAAGGACCTTGGAAATCATCTGATGCAGGGTTTCTGAAGCTGCGGTTCATAGACCCTCTTCCATGAATGAGCTTTAGGAGGTCTAAGAAATCTGAACCTCTGTGGGATGAGTATTTTCTGCAGGATGGGCCAAAGCTTTGACCATATTCTCAAAGAGATACATGTGCTAGTTACTTATCCTAAAGGAGTTGAGAACCTGTGATCTAGCTGCACTCTCTCATTTTGACATATAAGAAGACTGAAGCCCAGAGAGGTTAAGTAATTTATACAAAAATCATAGTGATGATAGACCCTGTTCATAGATCCAGGTCTATGTTACTGCTTTTCCAGAACATCACTGCTGGGGTTTTGTGCTTGTTGATTTCTTATACAATATATGTTAAGTTCCTTTCAACTTTTAGTCTATAAAGTATAATTCCATCTTTTTTTTTGTTTTAATTATTATCCACTGCTGGTAGGGAGGTGGTAAAATTGGTACATTCCTACATTACTGGTGGCATTGTAAATTGGCATAGTCTTTTGGAAAATAATGTGAGATGATAAAGCGCCAATAAAACATTGTTTTGGCTCAATCATTTTTATATTGAGAAAAAAGTCCTACAATCAGACAAAGCCACATGCACAAAATGATCATCAGAGTATTATTTGCAATAGTGGAAAATATCTACTAATAGGATAATGGATGGATCACAGTATGTCCACTCCATTGAATACCGTGTAGGCAATTAAAATTAAGATTTTATAAAATGTTAAGCAATAGAAGGAAATGCTTACAACATAATATTAAGTGGAAAGTTATGTTTACATAACTTTATTAAGTTATGATTACAACTTTATAAAAAATCTGCACAGGAGAAAAAACTAGAAGTAAATATAACACATGATAAATGATCATGTACTTTTTCTTTTCTTGATGCAAATTCTTAGGTAATGAAGTTATGGTCATAATTTTTAAAAAGTAAACAAAAATAATACCATCATTAGATCCAAATGCAATGACTTTTTTCCAAATGCAGTGAATTTTAATAATTATGTTTCCTACAGATTCATCATCTTAAAAACATTCAGAAACAAAGACTGACTGTCCTTTTGTACTACATTTTTGTAGGCTTTGGAATGCTGTCTTCAGAATCCTGTGTAAGATTACCAATTACAAGTTGGTTGGTTGCACTCACAAGTCATCTGACCAAAGAGCTACTCAATTTCCATATTCAAAGTTGGACACGGATTTCTAAATTGTTGCCCTTAAGTGAATACGATTGGCTTCTACATTTATCTGACAAGAATCATCATTTTATAATCATATGTTATGTATGGATCAGGGAGATATTCTTCCTAAGGCAGGGTTTTCTCTTTAACGTTTTGATGTTTAAATTCGTTATTTCAATTTATTTATTTTTTTTAGGAGTTTTATTTTATTTTTTTTTTAAGATTTTATTTATTTATTCATGAGAGACAGAGGGAGAGAGAGAGAGAAGCAGAGGGAGAAGCAGGCTCCCAAGGAGCAGGGAGCCCGATGCGGGACTCGATCCCACGACCCTGGGATCATGACCTGAGCCGAAGGCAGACGCTTAACCGTCTGAGCCACCCAGGCGCCCTCGTTATTTCAATTTAAACATTTACTTGGTGTAGGGTCTGCTTTAGGATTTTATCTTATGTTCTTCTTATTCCGATATTCCTGTTTAGTAGAGCTATCAAATTAAAACAAGCATGTGTTCACCGAAAGTCAATTCATTTCGTCTCTACACAAACACACACATATATTTTTTTTTCTTTCCTTAGTCAATAAACATTTATAGTGACATATACATATATTTTTTTTCACGCTTGCACGCAAGCTACACCAGCAGAGGGCGAAATACAATAGGAATTTGACAAGTCATATAGATTTTTCTTTAGTGACTGAGCAACGGAACAAAAAATCCAGTACCACCACAAAACAATTGGTACTCCAATTTAAAGTGATGCAGTCTCCGTATTTCTTACAACGACTGAGTTGTAAAAAGACAAATGCGAGTCTATTTTAGCGCTCCAAGTTAATTTGTCTAGAACATTGCAGAGGCGGGATAAACCGTGATGAACTGCTTTTGTCCTTATCTTTCCCCTGATTTGTATAATTTCTCCACTCAAGGGGGTGGACACTTCTCTGTGGCTGAGGGTGTTTTCCGTCCTTGTTTCTTTGCGTAGCTGTTGAGCTTTGCTGTCTTAGAACTATTACCGGTGCAGGTTTGGCAAAAGTGAGCAGAATGAGCACTCAGGAGGGCTCATGATTTGCAGGGTAGGTACTCCGGGCTCATCATCCCGGACGATAACAATAATCCTTAAAGCATTGTAGTCTGATTTTTACAGTGGTCGGTGTTCTAACAGATATTTGTGATGATAAAAAAAAAGGGAAAGGTTATAAAAACGCAAATGATCAACTGCCCAAGGCTGATGATAGAAAAAGAACCCGTTATGACCCCTACTAGAGAAATGCATAAGTTGATTTGCTATCTTTAGCTTCACTGGATATTCTCCCACAGCATCTATGAAAAATTATCACCGTCTCCATCTGTTAGCAAAATTTTTTTTTTGGTATTGGTCTCAAAGCCGATTTGTCAGTCTTCGGCGGGTGCTTCCCCTCTTAAGATTGATTTATAACAATCTCTTTGTTATGTATCAACTACCAGCTTCCTCTTCTGTCAGTTTAAATTAAAAAGAGGAAGGGACTTGGACTGAATGAAAAGTCGTTTTTCGGGGCGAAAAGGGCAAGCCGATAAGGGCTCTCCGGTAGGTTTTTGGTGGAGAAGATATGGTTCTGTATTTCAAAATCTTGGCAATTTTATTTGGAGAGCAAGAGACTTAACTCGGTCTTGACTGAACGATATCGTTAACCGTCTGAAAAGCACCTGTCCCTCGCCTGGAGCGCAGCTTCAGCGGGAGGCGGAATGCGGAAAGACGTCTTTCTCCGCAACAGCTTGATGACTCGCAAGGAAGTAAAGAAAAAGGGCAGCTTGCCCACACCCAAAATGGCGGCCGGCACGCTGCGCGACCGCGCCTGCGCAGGGGTAAGCGTTCTGTGACACTAATTCCCCTGGAGTGTCCTCCCCCGCCCCCCCCCCCGCACCCACCAGCGCCCGGCCCCGACCTAGCCACCTGCGCCCGGAAGTGACGTGTCGGCGGCAGCGGTTCCCCCGCTGCATGATGGGAGAGTGTGTGGAGTGGGCGGGGGGTCTCGGCGGAGGAGGAGGTGGAGGCGGCGGCGGCGGCGGCGGCGGCGGAAGAGGGCGGAGGGTGATGGGATGGGGGTCCCGCGACAGCGCTGAAACTCCGGGTGGGCGTCCATGGCGCTGCTTCGCTGACAGGGCTGTGAGCAGCCTGCCTTCCGCTCTCACCAGCTCCGCGTCGGACTAGCCGGTCCTTCCCCGGGGAGCCAGCTACTCCCCGGGCCCCTGAGCCATGCCCATCGCGGCCGCCCGGAACGAGCCAGGTAAGCGCCACCGCTCCGCTTCCTCGGCCGCGCGTGGGGAACAGGGTGCTGGGACCCGGCCCGGCCCACTGGCCGGATCCTTGCCGGGGCCGGGAGCACCTGCCTGCCGCGGAGCCTGGGACTGCGGGGACGGGTACGGTGCCGGCTCTGCGGGCCTGCGGGCTCCGGACTTGGGCTCTGCCCTCTTCCGCGGCGGGTGCGGGAACGCCGGCGGCAGCGCCCAAACCGCACAGATCCCTCCCCGCCATCCCGGGCACCGGCCGGGGAAGTGTGAGTGGTTCCCACAGCCCCAGCCGCCGCCGACTTGCCCTGCCCCTCCGCTTCCACCTGCCCACAGCTCCGGCCGGCCGCTCCCTCCCGGGAGCTGTGCAGAAGTTTGGGGCTTTGCTTGGGTTTCCTCTTTTTCCCTCCCCCTTCCTCGTGACAGGTGTAAACACTGCCTGCTTCTCCCAGGCCCGAGGCCGGCTGCGACCGGAGTGCGGCTGCTTCCAAGGGTCTCTGAAGCAAGCGGATTTTGAGTCCTCCAGCAGGCAGAGGAGAGCCCCAAAGCTCATGCATCCGCTCCTGAAAGGATCTTTTCTGCTCCTTTCTTGCACTCCTCAGGAAATAATCTTTCTCCTCCCCAGATTGCGTTCGCAAAGTTGGACCATTATTCTTTACGCTCCCAGTTTGTCAAGTGCAGTGTCTTGCTTCGGCAGAGGACAAGAGTATAGGGTGAACAGTGGCAGGGTCTTTTCTCCATTAGGAAAGTACTGAGAGTGGCTAGGTTTTTCTGTTAGTGGTTTAGCAAGTTTTAGCTTGGTTTCCCACTGAATCTTCTCTTGGGGGCCGAGGAAAGGACTAACTCATACTTGTAAATATTTTAGTGGGGGCACGGGAAGGGGGCAAATTAAAAGCAGTGGTTCCGTTTCAGAGTTCTCACTTTAGGAGAAGAAAAGTAAAACTTTACTTTTGAACTTTAATCTTCCCTCTTCACTGGCTTTCACGGAGTACTTTCTCATACTCGGAATTGGGTTTTTTTGAGTTTTGTTTGTTTTTTATTTTGAGGGTGGGAGGGGGAGACAGATCCTTGATGTTACATTTAATTGTTACTGTTAACCTTTTAGACATTGAAATATATGCCAAACTCTAGGGGAAACAAATATTTCAACACTATTCCATTGATATAATTTGCACAGTTTATCTACATTTTATATGCTTTGCTGGCTTAAATGTTGGCTTTTGTAGTAGTCATTTTTAACTCTTTGCAAAAGTATATGTGTCTATACAGAGTACCTATGGTAGCCTTGTAAATTTTGTCCATGAAGATACTGTACATGGATTTAAAGATCTTGTATAAAGTATCTAGACCAGTAAATGACACCTAGTAAATGCTTATTAGATCGAATTCCTTTGTGTATCAATCAGATACATTAATTGATCTTCAAAGTATAGATTTATATTTAAAACCTTTAAAAAGCTCTTGTAAGAAATTTACTAGAATTCACATAATATGTAGGGCATTTGTTTTTGTTTTCTGATTTTTAACCTGGAGACTATTAAAAAATAATCCTATATCATATGTGTCCATAATTAGATACTGAGCCCATGGATAAATTTTGCGGAATCCAGTTGTTTTTATGAAAATTTTGTAATCTAGATGAATCCTATTATGAAACATCATTTAAAATTTTAATTTGTTTTACTTGCAGTTAAGAGTTCAGAAAACAATGAAATTTGAGTACCAAATGTTTTATTTTTGTGTGAGACCTAAATTAACAGTCTAAAAAGTCTTTGAGGGGCGCCTGGGTGGCTCAGTCGTTAAACGTCTGCCTTCGGCTCGGGTAGTGATCCCAAGGTCCTGGGATGGAGCCCCGCATCAGGCTCCCTGCTCAGCAGGAAGCCTGCTTCTCCCTCTCCCACTTACCCTGCTTGTGTTCCCTCTCTCGCTGTCTTTCTCTCTGTCAAATAAATAAACAAAATCTTAAAAAAAAAAAGAAATAAAAATAAAAAGTCTTTGAATAGCTTCCCATTGAGGAATTACTCCTCTCATAACCCTACCTACCAAAACTCATAAAGAGGCCATTACATACTTAGGTATTTTTAAACTGTCATAAATTATTTAAATCAAATGTTTATATTGTAATTTAATGTTACCTACAATTCGTAAGTTAAAAAATAAGGACTTTATTCTCTCTTAGCAGTTTCAGTTCCTCTCTTAGCAGTTTCAGTTGCAACTTATTTAGGCTGGTGAATCTTTCCAGCCTGAACTTCATAAGTATTTATACTTTTTACACAATTTGAAAAATGTCTGGCATTACATGGGTTATATATATCTATCAATTCAATAATTAGTCTTTTCTCAGAGTGTGTATATGTAATACAACCACAGGTTCTTTTGCAACTATGATAATTACTAACACTGATATATACTACTTACTATGAGTGAGATACTTATCTAAGTGATTTATATAGAGTATATTAACTCATTTAATCCTCATAACCCTATAAACTCATAGGTGGTATCCCCATTTTTCAGAAAAGAAACTGAGGCACAGATGTTAAGCAACTTGCCTGAGGTCAAACAGCTGGTAACAGAGCCAGGATATAATATGATAGTTTTGCTTATATTTATGTAATTTTAATATAGTTTTTAAAACATGCAAAACTATACAATATATTTTCTGGGAATCATGGAATGTGTAGCAAAAGTATAAAAACATTTATTGGAATGATAAATACCAAATGAGAATAAAAGTTACCTCTGAAAAACTGAAGAGGGATAAAGGATCTAGGAAGGGCCTGTGTTTTTCAACCATAGCTTTACTGTTTTTAATATAAATCTGAAGCAAGTTGGTAAAAGGTTAAGATTTAACACAGCTAAGTGGTGGGTACTTGGTCATTCATTAGATTTTTTTTCTAAACTTATGTGCTTGAAATCAAAATAAAAGGTCAGATTTTTCATTTAAAATAAAGTGTCACTTTGTCTTTTAGCATTGTATATTTAAAAAGAGAACAGGGGAGTAGTTAAGTGTCATTTTGTATTGTCTTCCCTTTAAAATATAAGGAGGTTCTAACTTGAAAATGTTTAAAGAATTGTTCCCCTTCCAAGGTTCCTCTGCAGTAACCTCCCTTGCCTGGGCTCTCCTCTTATTCCTGCCTGCCATCTCCACAGCCCTGTATCACACTCCTAGTTTCTATTTCTGGCCTTACCCTGCGGTTGGGGCTCATAGGTCTGGATTAGACCTATTCCCTGGGAAAAGGAAAAAGTCAGAAACTGTACACTGGGGAGGAAGCAGAGAGTGGGGAATCATTGCTCTTTAGTTTGGGAGAAATGAAAAAAAAAGGAAAATAGGTTTAATACTCTCTCCTTTCTTCCTCAGTCTTAAGTAAACCTTGCAGAGATAAATTGCTGGTAAATTAAAGGTTGTCTGTATGCTCAAAGCTTAATTTATAAGCACTGTTTTGGTGAATAGTTCCCAGAGGAAAATAAAGTAGTAAATTAGAATAAATTTACTGTAGGCTCTATTTATGTAAATACTTTTTAAGATGCCATAAGCCATTTCAGCTAAATATCTAACACTGGTATTCTCTTTCATTCTCACTGCAATATGTGAGGCCCTGTTCTAGATGCTGGGGATACTGAAAAGAACAAATAAGAAAAAAAAATGCCCTTATTGAGCTTCATTTTCTTGCATTTCTGTGTGTGTATATATATGTATGTGTGGGGATTAAAAAAATAAAATATAGAGATGGCAGATGATGTTAAGTATCACAAAGAAAAACAGTCCATTTGGAAGGATACGGGAGTTCAGACTTTTTGTCTTAGAGACAGGAGTGAGAGGTGGTTTTTGTTGCGGCTTGCTGTTTTATACAGGATGGGCTCAGAGAAAGCTGAAGACCTGAAGTTGGTGAGGAAAATACAAGGGAAGAGTGGTAGAAGCGGAAGTATG
The DNA here is from genome assembly GCF_009762305.2 of Zalophus californianus. Taxonomy (NCBI): domain Eukaryota; kingdom Metazoa; phylum Chordata; class Mammalia; order Carnivora; family Otariidae; genus Zalophus; species Zalophus californianus. The sequence continues at coordinate 57,750,292 of NC_045602.1, read as the reverse complement.
CCTGGAATAGTCAAAGAATTGCAAGGGGAAAAGTAGTATATGTGATCACAGAGTTAGAGGGTAAGAGGGCAGTGTTGAAGGGCTTTGTAGAAATTCTAATGACTTTGGCTTTTTACTGTGTGAAATGGGAAGCCATTGTAGGGTTTTTGAGTAGAGATGTGACATAATCTGTTTTAAAAGGATCTGGCTGGGGGGAAAAAAAGGATCTGGCTGGCTTCTGTACAAAAAATAGACTATGGGAGTGCAGGAGTGGAAGCAGGAAGATTCCATTAGGAGGTGGTTACAGTGATATGGACAGTTTCTTGAATTGGAACCTCTAGTAATTTCCCCATTGCTAAATTCAAAAAACTTACAGAGGTACTCCCTTCTGAAAATTCAAGGCCTTCACAGCCCACTTTTCCAGCATAATGCCTACTTCCTTCATATATCCTACATTCTAACCAAACTCCTATTATGTGACTTACTGTTCTTTGACACTTGCCCCATACTTTATTTTTAGTGCCTGCTGTTACCTCTGTCAGTTAAAATCCTTTTCATTTCAGATTCTATCTCTACAAAGCTTTTTCTCATTTTCACCATTCTTCCTCTTTCCAATCAAGTGAGATTCTTTTTCTTCAAATCCTTGTAACTACATTTGACTTAATTTGATGTTTATATTCTGGCTTGTGTTACTTACTTTTATTTTTCTCTTCTCTTGTTCCCCCTAAATAGTTGTAGTTTTCTTTAAGATTGTGACTCCTTTTACTCATTTCTACCTCTTATAGAACCTAGCACAGTTTTGTATGTAGTAGATGCTCAGAAGTAGTGGCTGTATATATGTATTTTAATTTTTGAAAATAGACTTTTATTACAGGGGCATTGTAGAAAATTGGCAAGCCAAAAAAAAAAAAAGAAGAAGAAGAAAAAATCACATTCCTGCTATTCAGAAATATCCTGTTAACAGTTTAATATATAACTTTCCCCACATTATATATGTGTGTGTGTGTATGCCCTTTTAACAGACTGAAGTCTTATCATACAGACTGTTTTGTTTTGTGTTAGTCAACTAAACTTCCCTTGCCATTTCAGAAAATGTTCATCTAAACTAATATTCAAGGCTATATTCACATTCTTTCCCAGGTGGATGTCCCTTTTCAGTTGCTTTGTCCAAATCAAATCCATATTATATTTTTTCTGGTTATTAAAATTATGAAAGGATAACATGTTTATTATAGAATAGTTGGAAGATGTGGAAAAGCATAAAGAAAACTGGTATGCCCCTTGATGGCAGGGACTCATCTGTTTTAATGCCTGGCGCAGAGTAACACTCAATAAATATATGTTAAAAAGAATAATATGTGTTAAAAGGACTATTAGTCATCACACTACAAAGAGATAACCAAATGTTTTGGATTGCCTTCAGTTTTCCCGTGCCCCGCCCCCCCCCGCCGCCCCCCCCCCCCCCCCCCCGCCGTGGGTATATGAGTGTCATATACACATGTATGTATAAATCGTATTATATCTTGGTGAAAAAGTTTGTGATCTTTGACTTTGTTTTTGGTTATTTCCATAGGACTGAGTCTTAGAAGTGGAGTTACTAAATCAAAAGTTAAAAACCAGTTGCTTTCCAAGAGATTATAATAAAATCACTTATCTACAAGCAGTGTTTGAGAGTACCCATCTTCCTTTAATCTCCTCAGGTGATCAGTAAAAATGCAGTTTTTAAACTGTTTACCTGAATTTTTATTTTGGATTTAGGCTTTTCAGCAGTATGAATATTTGCATAATTTAAACATTTTTGAGCAGTTTAAAGGGAGATGTGTCCTTATTTGATACGAATTTAAAATTGCTTAATGACATGTTCTTTTTTTTTCTTTTTTTTAAGATTTATTTATTTATTTGAGAGAGAGACAGCGAGAGAGGGAACACAAGCAGGGGGAGTGGGAGAGGGAGAAGCAGGCTTCCCACGGAGCAGGGAGCCCAATGCGGGGCTGGATCCCAGGACCCTGGGATCATGACCTGAGCCGAAGACAGATGCTTAACCAACTGAGCCACCCAGGCACCCCTGCCATGTTCTTTTTGAAATAACTCTGATTATGTTAGCAAGCTATTTAAGTACAAGAAAGAAAACATTAGGGGCGCCTGGGTGGCTCAGTCGTTAAGTGTCTGCCTTCCGCTCAGGTCATGATCTCAGGGTCCTGGGATCGAGCCCCGAGCCCCGCAGCGGTCTCACTGCTCGGCGGGAAGCCTGCCTCTCCCTCCCCCACTCCCCCTGCTTGTGTTCCCTCTCTCGCTGTGTCTCTCTGTCAAATTAATAAATAAAATATTTAAAAGAAAAAAAAAGACAACATTATCTTCTGGACTGTGTTGTGCCACACAATAACCACTAGCCACGAGTCACACTTTTAATAAAGCCAGTCCAAAGTAGATATGCTCTAAGTATAAAAAACACACCAGATTTCAAAACTAATGTTAAGATATATATTTTAGGTTGATCATCTATTAAAATCATTTAAATGCTTTGGGTTAAGCAAAATATAATTTCATCTGCTTTTTTAATTGACCGTTGGAAGAGTTAAAATTGTATATGTGGCTTGAGTTGTATTTCAGTTGGACAGTGCTGCTCTGGAGCATGACACTGACTTATTTTTATCTATGGAAAAGAAATAAAAGATTAACTTCACTACTCTGGAAAGCAGTAAATAAGTTTTTTAAAATCACTTCTTATATTTCAGTTTGTCAGTACATTTTTCATAGGATGCACAGTTTGCACAATCATTTTTCAGATTATAAGTGTTTAATTACAGACTATAATTTACTGCAGTTCTTATGCTCTGAATGAAATATAGGACTTGGGGGAGGGTGTTAGGAAATTTACCTGAGAACCTGATCCCTCATCTAAGAATTGAAGGATGTGTGGGAATGTTTTAGGCAGTGGGACTACAGGTGCAAAGGCCCCGTGGCACAAAAGAATGTTTGCCTTTCAATAAATGAAAGAGGGCCTAGTTTAGAGCTTTGGAAACAATAGAGGAAGGGAAGAGGAGGTGACTGGAGAGATGGGAATGGCTTATATAGATTTTATTAAAGATTTTTTAAAAATCTTTATCACCATCAGGGAATCAGTGTGATCAGATTGACTTTTTAAAAGATTACTTGGGGGCGCCTGGGTGGCTCAGTCGTTGAGCGTCTGCCTTCGGCTCAGGTCATGATCCCAGGATCCTGGGATCGAGTCCCACATCGGGCTCCCTGCTCAGCGGGAAGCCTGCTTCTCCCTCTCCCACTCCCCCTGCTTGCGTTCCTGCTCTCGCTGTCTCTCTCTGTCCAATAAATAAATAAAATCTTAAAAAAAAAAAAATAAAAGATTACTTGGGTTGGGCATGATTGAATACCAGTCAGGAAGGGGCTGTTTAAATGATAATGACAGCTTAGACCAGAACAAGTCACAGGAGGTGAAAGGAGCTACAGATATTCTAGAATTGAGGGATTTATGAGATAAAAATCGTAGTTTAGAGGATAGGGGAAGGTGAGGAGCTTCGTCAAAGGTGGCCCTCATGTTTGACTTAGTAACTAGGTGGGTAAAGGGGCCATTCCCTGAGTTAGAGAGCCCTGGAAGAGGACCAGATTTGAGGAAGAAAAGCTTGAGTTCTCTTCCTCTTAAGCTCAGTTTGAGTTGAGGAATTCAAGTAGAGAGAACTAGTAGAGTGTTGGCCTGGCAGGTCTGGAGCTCAGGTTTGAGAGCTGGGCTGTAGGGATAAATCTGGGAGTCCTAGAATGTGGTAATGAAAGCCTTAGGTGGATGAGATTGTTTTGGGGGAAGTTGAATAAGAAAATAGCCTGGATGAAACCTGTTAGACCTTATACTACTAATTTGAATATGTTTCATACTTAACAAGAAAATTTAAGTTTGTCTTGAGACCTACTTGTAAAAGTGAAAGTAAGGAGTAAATTGGATCAAGTAAGTTAAATATTTCTGTTTGACATGTGTAATCGGGCAAGTAATCTAACACAATGCTTATTTGATTATTTGGAAACACCTTTCTCCAGCAGCAGAAAACAAACTGGGCTTCTTCCCCCACGAACACATTGAAAACAATTATGAATAAGTATTGGGTTTTTTGTTGATTTAACAGAATTAAGGAAAAATTATGTAATTATCTCCTTAAATACTGTAACTCGCTCCATAAATTTTGAAACTCATTTTTAATTTTTTTAACAAAGCAATTTAAAATAATTATTGGATAGTTCTATAATATGATAAAATGTATATATGCCTCAAATCAAAAATCAGTGTCTTAATTTAGGGGGAATACTAATGCCTACTATCACCACTACTATTAGATTTGGTATTGGAGGCATTAGCCAGCACAATCAATAAAGAAAAAGACAAGAATTGGAAAGGAAATGGTCAAACTACTCCAGTTTGCTTATGATGTGATGGTAAACTTTACAAGTAACAGGAGTTTTCAATTTTATAAATAGTACTCAGAAGTTAGAAAATAGGATGGAGGGGCGCCTGGGTGGCTCAGTCATTAAGTGTCTGCCTTCAGCTCAGGTCACAATCCCAGGGTCCTGGGATCAAGCCCCACATCCGGCTCCCTGCTCCGCGGAAAGCCTGCTTCTCCCTCTCCCACTCCCCCTGTTGTGTTCCCTCTCTCGCTGTGTCTCTCTCTGTCAAATAAATAAATAAAATCTTAAAAAAAAAAAAAAGAAAATAGGATGGAAGTGGAGACCCCATTTTACATGAGCAGCAAAAAAAATAAAATACCTAACAAGTTTTAACAACAAATGTAAAAATTCTGCCTTGCTAACATTGAATTTTTATGTTAAATAACAATTCCATGTTTAGGTTAGAGGATATCATTCTTAATTCACATCTTATTATTCTTTTAAATGATACTTTTCAAAGCAAGCCTTCTAGGAGTAGGATCTTTAATATTTGCATATATCTTAATGAGACCACAGTTATTTAAAGAGATAAAATGAATAATGTTTCTGCCTCACCCACCCTCCAAGGTGGGTGTTTTTGGTGTTGTTTTCTTCTTAGTCATTGCTTGTGTTTTGTAGTATTTTCTGTTTTGCTGTGGTTAATCATCTCTCATCTTGTTATCTGATCTGGATGCAGAAATGTTGACCTGGACTATTTTCAGGTAAAACACTTCTGCTACTGTGACACTCAAAATCTGAGGCATTGATTTCTTAAGACTTTTGATTGTAGTAGCTATTTATAAAAAGTCATGAACCTACATTAAGAGATAAATTAACTCTTTTTGCACTGGATATTTTTAATAGCGTCTTTGTTCGTACAAAAAACAACACCAAGAGTTTCAGGAATCTCATTCAAATTTTCTCTTTCCTGAAGCCCAAACTGGAATGTTTGACTATTCATTACTTAAAAAAAAAGAATATTCATGACTTTTTACCTATAGTTAAGTTGTCATTTCTTCTTACTCCTTTCATATTTCAGACGCATTCCTCTATATCATAATGAGCCAGCAGATGACAGCTTTCCATCTCATTAGGTTTCAGAAGTTTACCTGACACACAGTGCAAGTTTCGCACCTAAATAAAAAGTACAGATTTTAATCAGATTACCAGCGACCTTGGTTTCTGGAAGTAGAGAAAAGTTTGTTGTTGCTGTTCACATTCGTTTCTTAATATTCAACTGCAAGTGAAACTAATTAATTTTTTAAACATGATTTTATTTTTTCCAAGGATTCTATAACATTTAAATTATATACATAATTGCATCTGTTTCAAGGATTGTTGCAGTAATTTAATTTTGATCCTTTAAGGAAATCTTCCAAGTTTCATTTAAGAAAAATATCAAAAATTTTATGTTGTAAATTCTTTTTAAATCTTGAGTGAAATTTCTCTGTGATATTCTCAGATAAATGTGTATGACGGAACTTTAAGAAATGTCTGTACAATTAAATCATTGTAAGTAGGGGAAAACTTTTTATAAGAAAAATTAGAATTTCATTGATTTACCTGTATCAGTGAGTTCAGCAGTGAAGTTTACAGATACTTATGTCATCCCCAAAGTTATAAAGTCTGGTGATATTCTTATCCTCTGGAAACTTAACTCAGTAGCTCTCAAGCTTTGCTGACAATCAGCATCATCTTTGAAACTTTAAAAAAAAATACCGATCTTTAGGTCCACCTGTTCTATTAAAAAAGGAAAACTTAATACAAAGCTAAGATTGAGTAACATTGGTTTATAGGCTACTAGAGGAGAAAAACATGGAGACAAATTTGGTTTATTTTGTCAAATGTAATAAAAGAGGTAGATATAAAGAAGGATTAATTAATTCAGAAAGACAACCTAACATAATGAAAACACTGGCTATAATGTTAGAGCCCTACTTTCCATACTTAGGCTGTATGAGACCGTGAGCAGATTATTTGACCTCTCTAAGCCTGGTTTTTCCTCCATAAAAATGAGTGGTTGAGATTAAATTGGATAGTGTATGAATAGCACCTAGCATAGTACCTATGACATAATAACTTTATAAGTATTGGTGATCTCACTTCACAGAAAACTTCATGACTGAATAGGGTTTGAAGGTATATAAATGGGTTCTCCAAACAGGTAAGGATAGTAGAAGAAATGACATGTGACAGCCTAGAGGTAACAGTGCCAGTGGAGGAACCAGGGGGTACTTCTGTTTGGCTGGAGCAAAGAGAGAGTATCTTAGCCATGTTGGATAAAAATAGGAGTTTCAAGTAGACTGTAGTAATCCTGGCCAAAAATAATGAGGCCCTGAAATAAGCTTTTGGTTGTAGGATGTTAAAACAAATATAGTAAGCAATGTAGAAAATTTAATTTTGTGGTTGATTTAATTTGTGGTATGGGGGTGGCGAAGGGGGAACGGTCAGGGCTAACACTCAGATTTCTGGACTTAGAATTCAGAATGTTGTATAGAAACTGTATAGTTTCTGTTCTTTGAGTAAAGATTGACTTCAGTTTTGGAATTGAAGAATATGAGATAGCTTTGGGACATCCAAGTAGAGAGATTCAGAAAGGCATTCAGATCTGGATGTTGGTCAGCCTGTAGATAGATAGAGGTTTTGGCATTATGAACATACAAAAACAAAAGGTGGATGAGATTTCTCCAGGATAAGAATATGGGGAGGCCAAGGCCTGGGAAACACTGAAATTTAAGAGGCAAGCAGAAGCAGCAGATCCGTTGAAGGAGGAGAAAGGCTATGGTAAGTAAGAGAATCGAGAGAATGCCTTTCAGAAATGCTTTTGTCACTTAAAAATGTGTTTTAGACACGTTTCCTGATTAGTAATGTAGCTTTATCTTTTTTTTAATGGCTATATTATTTACCCTATTCCTTATTGATAAATATTTAAGTTATTTTCAGTTGCTTTTTAAACAAACTGTAGGAATTAACATTTATGTGGAATGATCTTTGTATACTTGTATAGGCTACATTCTTGTGGATGAAATTGTTTAGTCCAAAAAATATACATTAAAATTTTTGGTATATTAGAGAATTGCCTGGAGTATGAACCAACATTTACTCCCACCAATAGTATCTTTAATTTTATTAAAGTGACTTGCTTCCTAGATTGGGGGTAGTATGAATTTGAAAAATAAATAGTATTTTTTATTACTATATGTAAAATTCTGTGAAGAGAAAAGGAACACTTTCATTTTATCAAATTACTTGGTTCATTCAAATAATGTAATTTAAGAATGCATTTTGTCCTTGTAAGCACCAGATCAAGGAGGAGTTCTTTGTTTTGGAAGAAGCTCTGTTCCCTCCTCTTATATGCTGGAAGCATTAATTGGATTTAGAGGAAGTGGTTCAGAAGGAAAGAGAATGATAGTATTATTGTGAGGGGGATTAAACCTTGAACAAAATTGATACCTGCAAATAGTTCTTGTTATGGTAGACATACATTATTAACACAAATTCTGTGCTAAGATTTTGCAGAGATAATTTTGAATTTTTTTCTTGTTGTAGCAGACTTTAAGCAATGGCTACAAGACTGTAAAATGAATTATTCCTATAAAACTGATCATAGGAGAATTGATGTCTTAGAACATACCCAGAATAGAAATACTGCAGAAGTTTTAAATCACCTTAAATTATGCCGCTTACATAGTTTAAAGGTAAATATATGGACAACTTTCAAATTTTTTTATTGATTACTTGACATTGTTCATAACATCTATATAGAAGGACCTGCATTTCCCTAACCTCAGTGGTACTAATAGTATTTAGGGGAAATTGACTGTTAATTTTGGTCATTTTCTTTAAATTCTTCAGTGTCCTGTCTTTTTTTTTTTTTTAACTTTGGGTTATGACCTATTTCTGGTTTATAAATTTAGGTTTGTAAAATCAATTTAGGGGATCCTGACCAGCTTTTAAGAAAAAATGAAACTATCAAGAGTACCCAGAGAGTAAGGGTAAGTACTCTTTGGTGAAATTCTTTTTACCCTTTAGCCTTTCTACCTCTCAGGAGAAAGTAAAACTTTAAACCATGGAACATCACCATTAAAAGGTCAACCACCTGGAATTTGTTTGCTATGGGAATTCCTTCCATAGTTTCCATGAAGGTTATCAGTACAGGGGGACCTATTTGTGGCATTACCTGTGTATACCACACACACATACACTCTTGAGCACTGTTTCGTAATGTGTTTATATTTGGTTTTTCACATATACAAAGCTTTTGTTTTATAAAACTCATCCCAAGAAGGTCATTATATGTTGTTATTTGTGGATGATTTATGACTATTTTTAAGTCTGTTTCGTCATCTGGTTTCTTTCTCACAAGTTTCTAGGTTATCTTTTTCTCAGTTGATGGGTGGTCAGGGAACAAATTAAAGTAACAAATATCACTTAGCAAAGACAATTTGTGAGGTAAATCTACTGTTACATAGGTCATATTTTAAAGCCAAATTTGTGAGTTATATATTATATAGGACACTGCATCCTTTCTCATTAGCTCAGATAATTGAATTCTAACTGCATTTGGTTGCAGTTTCAGAACTCTTACTAGATGGTTTTTTCTCTAAAAGGTGAGTTGCTCTCATGGTAGATATTTATAATAATAGAGAGTAGCACTGTCAGGGAAGGTGGCTGCCAAAGGCCTGCCAACATATATGAATTTTAGTTACAGACTAGAGGGGGGTTTCCATTTTGAAAGTCCACAAAGTAGGTTTTGTGTTTTGGTTTTTGTTTTTGTTTTTTTTTCAGAATACCATGGGATCTTGAGTTTTAACTCATCAATCTTGACCAGAATTTAAATCTAAAGCTTTACAGTAAGAAATTTCTTCTAAAACATGTCAGCTATTCATGTCGGCTGATTGCAAATCTGTGGGAAATTTTACATGGAGTATTAAAGTTGCTGGGAGCAGAGAACAAGAGCAGGGGAAATTAGTTGGGCCATCCAGAGTCGCATCACGCTCTGGAAAAACCAGCTGACACCTCCACTTATGGTGAGAAACTGCCTCAAATCAAAGCAGAGAGTCATAGTAGCTGGTCTGTTAAAAACACATGAACAAAAATTTGTCCTTTAGCTGTTTTGTTTTTTTTTTTCCCCTAGCTTGCATATAAATACTGCCCCTCTCAACATATTCTTTTTTCAGACAGTTGCAGCACAAATGATTGGATTTGCTTTCTTTTACATGTATTACATTTCAGACCATTCTCTCTCAGATCACACTTACTTACCTTAACTCAACTTCAGTGTTTTCCTAACTTAATTGGTGGAGCACCAGAGCTAGGGTTATAGAAACCTAGTGGGAGGTGGAGGAGACAGTTCACGGGTAGTCAGTGGAGTAAATGCCCCAGCAAAAACAATAATAGTGTATTCAGTTCCTCCTGTACACCAGGCCCTGAGGATGCAGTGGCCAGCAACAGAGGCTTGCCTATTCCTGCACAACATTTCCAGTCTTTTGAGCTCAAGTAAAGTACCTCTTGCAAGAGCAGTTTCAGTGGAGTGGTAGGATAGAAGCCAGATTGTGCTGGGTTGAGGAGTGAGTGGGAGGTTAGGAAGTAGAGATAGCGAACAGATAGGGCCCTTTGAAGAAGCTTGGTGATGAGGAGGAGGAGAGCTAGAAGGACACAGAAGGGAGGAGTTTGTTTTGTTTTGCTCTGATTTGTTTGAGGTTGGAAGACTCTTGAACATTTACAAGCTTGATGAGAAAGCATCAGTAGTAATGGAGAAATTCAAAGGGTCCTCTGGAGCAAGCAATTCAGGTAGAGAACAGAAGGTCCAGGGGTTATCTGTAGACAATATTGTAGATGTAAGCAAGATTTTAGTGAAAGGACATGAAACGAAGTAGTTCCTGCTTTTAGATTCTGTTTTTGTCGTAAAGTTTCTGGGATATTAGAGGGAAAATTAGAGTGGCTAATTTATTCTGTAACTGTAATAAGAGCAGCGAGTACTAGGGAAAAAACTGTTTGGCTAATGCATCCATCCTCACTGCTGCTTCTGTTTTGTTGTCTTTGTTATTAACAGTTATCCAGTATCATTTATTCAACTTCAAGTTGAAGTGCCTTTTGGGGAATAATAGCTAGTAATCTCTCAAATATGGTCAGTTGATATGATGAATTCAAGGTAAAACAATTTCAGATGTTTTTATTTATCTTGTTTAATTTTTACTGTGCAGCCATACAAACACAAATAAAATGTCTTACGGATTTACACAGAAAGTTAAAATACACAGTAAAAGGAAAGCTCTTTCTTAAGAATTTTTGAAAACTACCTTCTGTAAAATGATTAACTCATATTGCTATTTAGCAACATTCATTGAAGAGTGAATGTGAGTTGCTGCTTATGTCATCATTTACATTATATGTATGATATTTGTACTTTTGTGAATCATTCCTATTGACATCCTTATTTGTGAATCATCCTTACCCATCAAAATCAGGAAGACAGAAAATTTGGTTGTCATTTTTGGCAGTCTGGCCTTTTGAGGGTGATCAACTTAGTTATAAAGATATTTTGCTGCTTGTTTCATTCTTCATCACATTTTTAATACTGTGTACATTAATATTAAAAGAAGACATTCACCTCTTGGCATTTTTGTTGGTTATTAGGTTGTGAGCATCTTTTTTTCTACTTCCAAATTGTGGAAGTTTCAGAAACCTTTTTCTGAACAACTCAGAAACCTTTAAGGTGATTCTTGTAATTCTAGTATTTGCTGTCAATTATTTCTGCAATAAGACATTTTTCGAGTGTTTTATTAGCTTGTGACTGATTCACTGCTTAGTAGTTACACTACCATGAGGGATTATTTAACCTCTATAAGCTTTTATTTGTAAAATGAAGATAATAATCTCTACCTCATAGCATAGTATGAGGACTAAATGAGATAATTCATGAGTACTTTTCACACAGTATCAACACATAGTAAGCGCTGAATAAATGTTAACTTGATATTGGTATAAGTACTGGGAATATACTATTCAACGAAGTTTTTTTTTAAGTTTTTATTTGAGAGAGAGTGAGCGAGAGAGAGAGCATGAGTGGGGTGGAGGGGCAGAGGGAGAGGGAGAAGTAGACTCCCTGCCGAGCAGGGAGCCCGACGAGGGGCTCAATCCCAGGACCTTGGGATCATGACCTGAGCCAAAGACAGATGCTTAACCAGCTGAGCCACCCAGATGCCCCTCAACAAATGTTTTAAATAATACTGCATGTTATGCAGTTGATGTCTATGATGTCTTGGGTTTTTGTTTTTAAATCGGAAAGTTCGAAGGAATTACGGGATCTCTTAAAAATATTCAGCTTCGGGGTACCTCGGTGGCTCAGTTGGTTAAGCGACTTCCTTCAGCTTAGGTCATGATCCTGGAGTCTCGGGATGGAGTCCTGCATTGGGCTCCCTGCTCAGTAGGGAGTCTGCTTCTCCCTCTGACTCTCTCCACTCTCATGCTCTCTTTCTCTCTCTACCTCATTCTCTCTCAAATAAATAAAATCTTTATAAAAAAATATTCAGCCTGGGGATTATGGAAGTTTGATTAAATAGCCTTGAAGTTTGCAGCCTGTTTTGAAGGGAGTCCTACAAACAAATAACAACAAAACTTTTCTCAATTCTTTACTAAAAAGCATCTATTTCTAGGGGCTCTCATTGTTTTGTTATCATAGAGCTAATAGGCTGAGGACAAACCACTCAAAAAGAGAAAATGAAAATTATTCTTATAGATTTTCAATCTTAGAAGCATGAAAACTTTTGTGACATCATGCATGGTCCAGTCATTTCTAGTTGTATGGAAAAGCAGAAAGTTAACTAAAACCCATATTGCTCAGAAGAAGGGCTCTTTCTGAGACAAGGTGATGAGAGGACTCTTAAGCAGAATGTAGGCTGGGCAGATTCAATGAGAGTATATTTTGATAGTATCTTAAAACTCCCGTAAGGATATTACAAGTAAAGATTTGAATAATTTGAACTACTGCAATAGCAGGCAACATTTGTAATGCAAATCGATGTTGTTAATTGCTTATGTAACATTTTCGTTCATTTTTCTAAAGAAAATACACATTTTTTCCCCATCACTCACCCAAATGATTTGACAAGTGACATTAAAAACCTCAGACATCATGGTAAGAAGGTAGCGGTTTTTTTGTGTGTGATCCATTAACTAAACCTTGCTGGTGTAGTTTGTGCTACTTAAAGCTTATAGCACAACTTCAGATATGGTTGTCTTTTCTTTCGTCATTTCTTACCACCATCCTTCTGCTTGTTTGTGTTCTCCATTACCCCCACCCCCATTCCAGTTCAGTAAAACTAAGTTTGGAGTGAAAGGTCCTCAGTAAAGCTGGGGATTGTATAATCTGGGTGTGCTTATCTGGCCTTGAAAGTTGATGTACACATTGATGCAGCTTGACTGGAGCCCTCTAAAACGTGGGAGTTTCTTTCTGGTGAGTTTTTAGCTTGTCTGGAAGGTTCTCTCAGTGTTTGAATCTGGGAAATTCCTAAAGGGCCTCTTAGAGACCCCACCACTACCACCAATGTGAGCCCAAGACCCTGAAGATAGTTAATACTCTGTGTGAATGATGGAGGATAGAGGGGTGGTGAAGGATTAACTCTATCTTAGAGGAATATGTAGAATCCTTTCCATCCCAACCAGGTACCCTCTTAGAAGCTTTTATTCTTGTGGTCTTTTCTCTAAATGGATAGTATCTACAGCCAGTTTACTTCAAGTTACTACTGAGGACATCTGGGTTGTATTGTCCTGTTCCTCATCAAAACCTCCATTCTTTTAATAGACTACTATTAACCTCTGTGGTCTCAGTCCTTCAACCTTGAGCATTGTTTCATATTTTCCAGGGATGGGTTATAGAAATTGGCAATAAAGTCAGTGTCATGTATCTTTAGTGTTAGTAATATTTTTAAGTGACTTATTCTTTCAGTGACCTTTTAAAGTATATGCAGAGTCATGTGAATGTTTTTGGCAAAAAAGCAAACACTGGCTTAGATTTTTGTTAAGGGTAGATTATGGTTTGAACCACACACTTGGTGTAAGTTAGAATGTAATGATAGTTGATAGCTTGCTGAGGCACAGAATGTGCCAGGTACTGAAGGTCTGCTGTTATCTGTAATCCTCACAACAGCATTGGAAGGGAGGAACTGCTGGCCCTTTTTTATAGATAAGAAACTAAAGCTCAAGGAGGGCAAACTCACATAATTAGTAAATGAGGAAACTGGAATCTGAACCTAGGATCTGACTTTCCAAGTCCAAGATCTTTCTCCTATACCATGCTACCTTTTGAGACATACATATATTACCTTAAATCCCAGTTAGGCAAAGTATAAATAAGCAAACTTTTTTATTAGAATGGTATGCTTATTATTATGGTCCCATATGCATTCACTTGTAATGTAGTTGTTGTTAATCTAAGTATATTGATTTTCTGAGAAACACTTTTTGTTTTTTATTGTTGCATACATACAGCAAAGTGTACAAGTCCTAAGTGTACAGTGGGATGAATTTTTACAAATATATGTGCCTGTGTAACTAGTACTCTGATCAAGAGAAAATAACATTATTTGCACGCACCAGGCTCTTTTATACCCCCTTCCAGTCAATACTGTACCTGCTATAGGTACCCCTATTCTGAATTATCACCGTAGTTTAGTTTTGCCTGTTTTAGACTTCCCAGAAATGGAATCACACAATACATGTTTTGTGTGTATATATCTGGCTTCTTTCACACATCATGTCTGTGATAGCCATCCATGTTGTTGCATAATAATAATTCATAATGTACCCCATTGTGTGTGTGTGTGTGTGTAATATGTATATATATATATATACCATGATGCATTTTAACCATTCTGCTGATGGACACTTGGGTTGTTTTAATTAAGAATAAAGTTGTCATGAACAGTCTTGTATATGCCTTCAGTGCATGTATGTACTCACTTTTGTGGAGTATGTACCTGGTACAGTTTTAGTATATACTGACAGTTTTCCAAATGTGTATTCTAGTTTACACTCAAACCATTAAAGTATGAGAACACCAGTTGTTCCATATTGTTGCCATTGGTAGCTATGATTAAAATTGTTTTGTTTTGTTTTAAAGATTTTATTTATTTATTTGACAGAGAGAGCGCCAGAGAGGGAGCACAAGCAGGGGGAGTGGGAGAGGGAGAAGCAGGCCTCCTGCCGAGCAGGGAGCCCGATGCGGGGCTCGATCCCAGGACCCTGGGACCATGACCTGAGCCAGAGGCAGATGCTTAACGACTGAGCCACCCAGGCGCCCCTAAAATTGTTTTGTTTTAATTTTAGCTGTTCTGGTGGGTGTATAGTAGTGTCTTGCTGTGTTTTAATATGCATTTCCCTGACGACTTTTCATATGCTCACTGGCTCTTTGGATAATCTCTTTTGTGATTTACCTGTTCAGGTATTTTGGCCATTTTTCTATTGGGTTGTCTCACATCGATTTGTAGGAATTCTGTATATATTCTGGCTCGGAGTTCTTTGACAGTTATATGTACCACAGATTTCTTCTCCTAGGCAGTGGCTTGCCTTTTCACTCTCTTAATGTTGTTCTTTAGGTGACCGTAAGTTTTAAATATTCGTGAAGTCCAGTGTATCATTTTCTCTTTTATGATTACTGCTTTCTATGTCCTATTTAAAACACCTTGCCGCCCCTAAGGTCATGAAAATAATCTCTTAAGTTATCTTCTAGAAGGTTGATTGTTTTTACCTTTCACATTTAGGCCTACAGTCTGTCTGGAGCTGATTTTTGTGTGAGTTATTAGGTAGAATCAAAGATTGATTCCCCCTGTGTAAGTATTTACTTGATCCGGCACTGTTCAAAGAAAAGGCTTGTCCTTTCCCCCTCCACACTGCAATGGCATCTTTGTTATCACATGACATGTAGCTTTAAACCAGGTCTTGATACCTGGTAACTTAAGTGCTCCAACTTTCTTTCTTTTGGGAAACTATTATTAAATTGCCAGATAGTCTTAGGTGATAGTTAGCCCCATTCCTCCTTTTATTCCTCTGTGTTCCCAGGCCTACCTTTCCGCTTGACCCCAGAGCTTTCAACCTACAGACCTACCACCTCTTCTTTACCATGATCATTTCAGACCTGAGGCTAGAACTCCTTGAGCAGGTGCAACTTCTTTTCTTATGAGAGATTCATACTGAATCACTTCACCCATTGTATGCCTTGTTGCCCTGGCAGCTAATCTGGCACAGGACTCAGGGTTCCACTGCTGACTGCTACTAGGATTGTGGATTATTCCCTTGGCCCCTCTGTATTCGACTCCTATAATAGAATTACCAAACCCAAGATCCTTTGATTTTCATGGTTTGTAGCCCTGAAGGTCGTGTTTGGCTTACATTTTTTTTTCCAAGATTTTATTTATTTGACAGAGAGAGACACAGCGAGAGGGGGAACACAAGCAGGGGAAGTGGGAGAGGGAGAAGCAGGCCTCCCGCTGAGCAGGGAGCCCCATGTGGAACTCGATCCCAGGACCCTGGGACCATGACCTGAGCCGAAGGCAGACGCTTAACGACTGAGCCACCCAGGCACTCCTTGGCTTGCATTTTTATTTACTATTTTTCACTTATGTTGTCCCCTAGGCTCTGTATTTAGGGTGTGATTTCCCATGGACAGATCTCCAAAGTGCAGGAGGTCTACCATATTCTCTTATCTGCATGCTCTAACTAGCTTCAGGATACCCCATTTATTACCCAAGCACGAAAGCCCCATGTCTACTTTTTGTGTATACTATAGCTTGACTCTTTCCTGGATACCCCCATTACTTGTTTAAACAGTTACTTGTTTAAGAGGTCTTGGAATAAGCAGGCATAAAAATGGGAAGTTGAACATGCCCCTCCACACACACACACACACACACACACACACACACACACACGTACGTACGTGTGTGCATGCACTTGTTCAGATTAAAAAGAAACTAGAAAACTGATTAGAACTCCTTGTGGTGTGGAGTAAGTAGTCCGTTAAGAAGGATGAAGAAACATTTATTAAGGTTGCTATGTGCCAGGCACAGTGTTAAAGTAGCTCATCTATCCCTCTTTCCTGTTAAGTAGGAATAGCTATTTAAAGTCCATATTTTCTGTGTAAAAAAAAAAAGGATTTGTCATAGTCAAACTTAATAAGCTAATTCATCATACAAATACTTCAGTTAACAAATAGTACTTCAACTAACAGAGTTTACTGAGTTGGAAAATTCTGGGAAGTTTCAAGCCTCCTCCACACTGGCTGGTTGGCATTCTTACTGAAACTTGAGAGTAGCGTTCTCTTAGATTTTTGAAGGATGAATTGGACCAAAGCCAAAACCTGCTGAAGGGGAATATGTAGCCCGAGTTCTTCCCATCAGTAGGTGACACAGTTTTGAGAAAGAAGGAAATGTTCATAGTCTGGGAGGCTGACAGAGCTTGTTGCATCAAGAAGGAGAAAGAAAGAGTACTTTTTCAAGATGTGACAAGAACTGTTTTCTGTGTTGTTGGTTTGATTACAAAGTTTCTGATTCAGATTGGTATTTCCTTAACATCTGAGTTTTAAATAAGCCTGAACCAAGTAAAATATTTCATTTTTCAAACAATGAAAAGTTTTAGGAAAAACAGTAGGTTAATCATGAAGAGATTCTACCAATAAACATCACAGGTGGTTCTTTAAAAAAGTAAAGTATTATGGGGGCACCTGGGTGGCTCAGTCAGTTAAGCGTCTGCCTTTGGCTGAGGTCACGATCCCAGGGTCCTGGGATCAAGTCCCACATCTCACATCGGGCTCCTTGCTCAATGGGAAGTCAGCTTCTCCCTCTGCCTGCCATTCCCCCTGCTTGTGCGCTCGTGTGCTCTCTCTCTCTCTCTGACAAATAAATAAAACCTTAAAAAAAAAAAAGTATTACGGAAGGTAAAATGGTACAGCACTCTGAAAAATAGTTTGGCAGGTTTTTACAAAACTAAACTTGTACTTACCATAGAACCCAGTAATCACACTTTTGGGCATTTATCCCAGAAAATAAGAACTTAGGTTAACACAAAAACCTGTACATAACTGTTGTTAGCATCTTTAATATGTATACTATTTAAATATGCTACTGGTACATATATTATTAATGTAGTTTATGTACTACTTATAATAATAAAATATAGGAGGGGCGCCTGGGTGGCTCAGTTGTTGGACGTCTGCCTTTGGCTCAGGTCATGATCCCAGGGTCCAGGGATCAAGAGTCCCACATCGGGCTCCCTGCTTAGCCGGAAGCCTGCTTCTCCCTCTCTCACTTCCCCTGCTTGTGTTCCTGCTCTTGCTATCTCCCTCTGTCAAATAAATAAATAAAATCTTTGAAAAAATAAAATATAGAACTAACCCATATGTCATTCAGTCGATGAGTAGTTGAACAAACTGGTATATCTGTACTATAGAATACTACTTAGCAATGAAAATAATTGACCTACTGATACATTCAATAACCAGGATGGACCTTAAGGGCATTATACTTAGTGAAAAAGTCACCTTCAAGAGGTTATATACTATATAATTATATAACACTTTTGAAATGACAAAACTATGGAGACAGAACACAGATCAGTGGTTTCCCAGGGATGAGGTGTGGGGGAGGGAGCAGTTCTGTATATTGATAGTTGGGTAGTTACACCGATGTGTACATGGGATAAAATTGAACAGAACTACACACAAATACAGGTGGATGCAAGTTTTTTTGTTTTGTTTTGGTTTTGTTTTTTATAAAGGTGAGGACTGAAGAAGGTCTGTAGTCTAGTTAATAGTACTGTGCCAACATGGTCAATTTCCAGGTTTGCTATTGTACTAGAACTGTGTAAGATTCACTGTTAGGGCTAGGTGAAGGGTGTGCAAGTGTCTACTATTTTTACAACTTTATATTAACCTATTATTGTTTCAAAACAAAAAGTTAAAAAAAATAAGGTATGCTGTACACCTATGTTCATAGCAGCATTATTCACAATGGCCGAAAGGTAGAAGCAACCCAGCAGTCTGCCAACAGATGATAGTATATACATACAATGGAATAATATTCAGCCTTGAAAAGGATGAATTCTGACACATGGTACACAAAATGCATGAACCTTGAGGACATTATGCTAAGTGAAGTAAGCCAGTCACAGAAGGACAATTGTGTAATTCCACTTATATGGGGTACCTAGAGTGGTCCAATTCAGGAGACAAAATAGAATGCTGGTTGCAGGAGCTGGGAGGAGGGAGAATGGGGAGTTATTGTTTAATGAATACAAAAAACGAGGCCAGCTGGGTGGTTCAGTTGGTTAAGCATCTGACTCTTGGTTTCAGCTCAGTCATGATCTCATGGTCATGGAATCAAGCCCCACGTCGGTCTCCATGCTCAGTGCAGAGTTTGCTTCTCTCTTTCTCTCGCTCTTTCTCTCAAATAAATAAAAAATAAAATCTCTTTAAAAAATGAGTACAGAAAACATTTTAATATTTTGGAAGATAAAAAGTTCTAAAGATGGGTGGTGGTGATGGTTGCACAACAGTTTGAATGTACTTAATGCCACTGAACTGTACACTTAAAAATGATTAGTAAATTTTTTTATATTTTTAAATAGTAAATTTTATATATATTTTGCCATAGTTTTTTTTTAAAGGAAGTTGAGGATTTTTTTTTAATTTTATTTATTTGAGAGAGAGAGAGCACATGAGAGGGGGAAGGGTCAGAGGGAGAAATTTGCCACAGTTTTTTAAAATAAGATACAATATAAGTAACACATTTATTATACAATGTGCACATTTAAATGCAAACATAAATCTCCTTGAATGCTTTTAATTTTTTCATTTTCATTTTGAGATGATCACAAACATAGAAAAAGTTGCAAGTTCAGTACAAATAAGTCTTTTTCCAGAATAATTTGAGACTGTTGCCAACCTGATGTCCCATCTCTCCCAAGTATGTTAGGGTGCATTTCCAACAACCAAAGACATTCTCTTACATAACCACAATACTACCCTCAAAATCAAGAAATTAGGGGCACCTGGGTGGCTCAGTCGTTAAGGGTCTGCCTTTGGCTTGGATCATGGTCCCCAGGTCCTGGGATCGAGCCCCACATCGGGCTCCCTGCTCAGCGGGAAGCCTGCTTCTCCTTCTCCCACTCCCCCTGCTTGTGTTCCCTCTCTCACTGTCAAATAAATAAATAAAATATTTTTAAAAAATCAAGAAATTAGCATCAACACATTGCTCCTTGGACTTCATTCAGGTTTCACAGTAGTCCCAATAATGACCTGTATAGAAGGGGAAGCCAGTTCAAAATCAGGTGTTGAATTTACTGGTCATGTCTCTTTAGTCATCTTCAGTTTGGAAGAATTCTTAAGTTTTTCCTTAACTTTCATGACATTGATACTTTTGAAGATTACAGGCCAGTTTCTAAACTAACTCTCAATTTGAATTTGTCTGAAGTTTCATGAATAGATTCAGGTTGTGTATTTTGGGCAGGAATATTCCAGGAGTGATCCTGTGTTCTTGTTGCATCTTGTCAGGTGATACATGATTTCAGTATTCCCATTACTAATGATGTTCACTTTGATCATTTGATGAAGTGTCAGCCTCCACCACTGTAAAGTTACATTTTTTTCCTTTGTAATTGAGTATGTTGTGGGGAGATATTTTGAAACTGCAGTATCTTAAATGTTCGTATCTGAGGACTGATAGTTGATTCTTTTATTCAGTGGATTATAATCCAGTATTATCTTTATTTTGATGCTCAAGTTGTCACTGATTTTACCACCAAGAATCCCTTCAAGCTGGCTTTTGTGTCCTTTTGATATGTTGCCAACATTATGAATGCTTTTAAATTAAAAAAAAAGGGGAGAATCATGATATTAATAGCTACATAGTATCCTATTGGAAGGACAAAGCATGATTTGCTTAAATAATCCCTTTGGAGCATTTTGTTTTACTTTTAAGGAAAAAAAAAACAGTTTGTATAGTATAGCCAGATTGCCTTCTGGAAGCCTTCTAACAATTTACACACCCACCAGCAGTATGTGTGTGCAAATGTCCTTTTCTCCACATACTCATTAACAATCAGAGTACTTTTAAAAATAGGAACTTCATAATCACAGGAAAACTGTTAGAGGTCAAATTACCCTGTATACCTAAGCATTGGAAGGGGTTATCAGGACTCTGGACAAAGGAGGAAAATAGGGTTTATATGTAACTTTTACTGTTATTTTCCTTTTCTCTTTAAATCAGAAAAGTTATCTCAGAAGTAAAGCCATCATTTTCTTCTTTATGATGCTGATTTTGTAAGGAAGGCAGTTTAAAATAGATACATTGCAATGGAGTCTTTTTCTTTTGATTTGTTCAATTTCTTTCAAATAACTCTCAGTGACTGTCCAGTCACTGACCTCAAAGAACCTTTTCAAAATTCTGAAGCCATTCTCTACTAACCAGCTGTATGACCTTTGGGAAAGTTGCTTACCAATAGGCCTCATTTTCCTCATGTCTAATTAAATTAAGTGGTTTCTAATGTGCCTTCTCCCTATAGCTGGAAGATCTTATGAATTTTTATTCTGAGAGTTGGGAGAAAGTGGTTGTTTTGTTTTGTTTTGTTTTGAATTTACAAAACTGGTTGAATTTTGTAGTAAAATATTTTCTTCATATATCTAATTTTGCATGTATCTAATTTTTGTGAATTACAGGGAATATTCCTTGGGCTTCAGTTCATTGAAAGTATCAATTTATGGACTGGTTTTATTCTAGGACTTTTGTTGTTAATTCTCCCTTTGCTTTTAATGTAAATCTGTCTTGTGGCCCTTTTGACTTTTTATTACAAAGGAACGGGATAACCCAGACATAGATTCCACTTAAGAGTTAAATGTATATAGAAAGAAGATATCATAAACTAATGGGTATGGGAAGGATTATTCAGTAAATGGGATTATGATAATTGCTTGGCTATTTAGAAAAAAAAATTGCTTAGACCTTTGCCTTAGATCATATACCAAAATAAATTCTAGATGTATTAAAAACAAAATGCAGCAACAGATGAATCACTGAACATTACATCAGAAACTAATGATGTACTATTTGTTAGCTAATTGAATTTAAATTAAAAGAAAACTAAAAGAAAAAAAGTGAATACTTATTAAATCTCAAGCTTATATGAAAGTAAAATAATGAAAATACTAATGAAAAGTTGATCGATTTGTCCCTTTAAAAATTAACTTTGGAAAAGTTTGTCAGTTTCTTATAAAGTTAAACTTACACTTACTGTAACCCAGCATTTGCACTCCTGAGAATTTATCTTAGAGAATTAAAAACTCACAATCAGATAACAGTCTGTACATAAATATTCATAGCAGCTATATTTGTAATTATTTGTGATTAGAAATAATCCAAATGTCCTGCATTGTGTGAACAGAGAAACAAACTGCGGTGCAGCTATACAACGGTGGACTACTTGGCAATAAAAAAGAATGACTTCTTGGACATGCAACAACATGGATGGATCTCAGGGGCATTAAGGGCAGTGAAAAAAGAAAACTTCAAAGAATTACATATTGTATAATTCCATGTACATAATACTTGTGAAGTAGCAAAATTATAATGATGGAGAATAGATCAGTGGCTGGCAGGAGTTAGGGCTTCAGGGAGGGTATGAATATTGAGAGGTAACACAAGGGAGTTTCTTTATATTGATGAATATTATTGAACTATTTTACGGCAGTTCTTATCCCAATTATAGTGGTGGTTATTTGAATCTAATCTGCACATGTGATAAAATTTCATAGAACCACATACACAAAACTGGTGAAATCTGAATAAGGTCTGTAGCTGAGTTAATAGTGTTTTACTGATGTCAGTTTTCTGGTTTGGTCCTGTACTATCATTATTTACCGTACTATCATTGTGGGAAATTGGGTGGGATATACATGAGAACTCTGTATTGTTTTTGCAACTTCCTTTCAGTTTTCTGGTTTGGTCATGTGCTGTCATTATTTACTATACTGTCATTGTGGGAAATTGGGTGGGATATACATGAGAACTGTGTATTGTTTTTGCAACTTCCTTTAAGTCAGAAATGATTTTAGTATTGAAAGTTATAAAAAAAAATTGACTTAAATAAACTGGGATACATCTAGACAATGGAATATTATTCAGCGCTAAAAAGAAATGAGCTGTCAACCATGAAAAGACATGGAGGAGGCTTAGATGCATGTTACTAAGTGAAAGAACCAGTCATACAGTATGTTCAGGCTATATACAATGTGACATACTGTACGATTCCAACTATATGATATCCCAAAAAAGGCAGAACTATGGAGACAGTAAAAAGATCAGTGGTTGCCAGGGGCAGGGGAGAGGGAGAGATGAATGGGTGGAACAGAGGATTTTTAGGACATTGAAATTACTCTGTGTGATACTGTAATGGTGGATACATATTTATGCATTTGTCCTAACCCATAGAATGTGCAACACCAAGAACAAACCCTAATATAAACTATGGACTTTGGGTGATAATGATGTGTGTCAATGTAGGTTCATCAGTTGTAACAAATACACCACTCTGTAGGATGTTCATAATAGAGGAGGCTATGCATAAATAGGGGTGGGGGATATATAGGAATTCACTGTACCTTCTGCTCAATTTTGCAGTGAACCTAAAACTGCTCTAAAACAACTGCTCTAAAAAGTCTATTTAAAAAAAAATTAACTTGGGTTAGAAATAAAATTGAAAAGCAAAGTGAGGAATATATTTGTAGCAATTATTAGAGATAAAATTTTCATGTCTTATTTATAAAGAAGTCATACAAATCCATAAGGCAGGACCCGAATCCTCAATGGACTGGAAAGAGAACTTAAGAGAACAAGCAAGTTCCCCGAGAGGGAATTTTGTAGATATACTTTTGTGTTTATTCCAACTTTTTTGGAAACCTCAAATTCAGTAATGTAATGCCAGTGTTCTTGGAAACATGCACTAGAAGAATTTTTTTTTCTTTTGCCATTAGAGCTGTGTAAGGTAATCTCACCTAAGGGAAAAATAATTTAAAAGATACAAAACAGAGCACTGTAAATTTGCATTGTTTTGAAATAGCTTTGAGAGAATTTTGAAAGACCTTATATGTAATCTGTCCCCTCCAAAAAAAAAAAAAATCTGTTCTCTTTTTTTTTTCAGGTGTAAATTAATTATTTGAAAGCAATTGAGCAATGGAGCCAGACATCATTCGAATGTACTCTTCATCCCCACCACCACTAGATAATGGAGCCGAGGATGATGATGATGATGAATTTGGGGAATTTGGTGGGTTTTCAGAAGTTACCCCTTCTGGTGTAGGGTTTGTTGATTTTGATACACCAGATTATACTCATCCCAAGGAAGAGTTTGTTCCTTCAAACCATTTTATGCCAATTCATGATTTCTCAGAAAATGTAGATAGCCTTACTAGCTTTAAGTCCATTAAAAATGGTAATGATAAAGACATCACAGCTGAACTTTCTTCTCCTGTAAAAGGACAGTCTGATGTTTTACTTTCTACCACCAGCAAAGAAATAATTTCATCTAAAACTGTAGATACTTCCACTGATGACATAGAAAGTCCCA
Source organism: Zalophus californianus (assembly GCF_009762305.2). Taxonomy (NCBI): domain Eukaryota; kingdom Metazoa; phylum Chordata; class Mammalia; order Carnivora; family Otariidae; genus Zalophus; species Zalophus californianus. The sequence continues at coordinate 57,726,274 of NC_045602.1, read as the reverse complement.
GAGATTTAAATACTATAGTGAAGCAAAGACAGAATGTTGGAACACCTGAAAGTTTCTCTCCAGGAGATTTTAGAACTGATATGAATGTTGTTCATCAGAACAGGCAGTTAGAGAGCTGCAATGGTGAAAAGCCTCCTTGTCTGGAGATTCTGACAAATGGGTTTGCAGTACTGGAAACTGTAAATCCTCAGGGAACAGATGATCTGGACACTGTAGCCAATTCGAAAGGAAGAAAGCCTCTTAACACTCATAGTACTGAGTATAACTTAGACTGTGCACCTAGTCCTGCTGAGGAATTTGCAGATTTTGCCACATTTTCCAAAAAGGAAAGAATACAACTAGAAGAAATAGGATGTGAAGTTTTAAATGATAGAGAAGCATTAACCATTCAGGAAAACAATAAAATTAATAGAGTCAGTGAACTGAATTCTGTAAAAGCAGTGTCTTTGGGTAGAAGTTTTGATGATAAAGGAGACATGGATGGAGAGGATCAGGTTTGTGTTTCAGAAATAAGCATAATGAGTACCAGAGGTTTCAGTACTGAAAAACAAGGCCTTCCAACATTGCAACAGGATGAATTTTTAAAATCCAGTGTTCAATCAAAGCCTTGGAGTTTGGCAGCCTCAGCTGATAATTCAGAAGCCAGTATGAGAGAAGAGTGTAAAACTGAGGAACAACTTGATTTGTTTACTTCGAAGTGTGCTGACCTATGTATGGATTCTCTTAACACTTCTGATGCTGATGATGAAGTTGCTTCTTCCAAAGAAGAAAGTAGAAGGTTCACTTATTCCCAAAGCCCCAGCATTGATCCTACAGAAGAAAATGTTCTGGATGATTCTCTAAGTGTAAAAAATGGTGATAGTAGCACCGACTTTGTGACTTGCAACGATACTAACGAGGATGAGTTTGGTGACTTTGGCACAGCCAGTGGCACAACCCCACCCTTTGTTACTGGCACTCAAGATTCAATGAGCGATACCACTTTTGAAGAGTCCTTAGAGCACTTTCCACATTTTAGTGAGCCAGGTGATGACTTTGGAGAATTTGGGGATACAAATGCTGTTTCTTGCCAAGATGAAATTATATTTACTGAGTCTGACCTAAAACAGACTTCTGATACTTTATCAGAGGAATGTAAGTTGGGAGGAAAGTCTACTGGGACAGGCACTGATCCTGTTTCAAAATTGGAAATTGGGCAAGAAGGTGAATTTGGAGATTTCGATTCTGTGCCAAATATTCAAGATGGCTGCAATGCTTTTCAAGACTCCGATGATTTTGCGGACTTCAGTTCAGCTGGGCCTAGCCAAGTTGGGGATTGGAATGCTTTTGAGGATGGACAGAAAGATAGTTGCTCTTGGGCTGCTTTTGGAGACCAGCAGGCTACTGAATCTCACCATCGAAAGGAAGCCTGGCAGTCACATAGGACAGATGAAAAGATTGATACTCCAGGAACCCCCAAAATGCACAGTGTCCCTTCAGCAACTTCCAGAGGAGCAGTTGCTGGTGGCCATTTACAGGAAACAGCCACTTCAGTTCAGGTATTTACTGATTTTCTCTATTTTGTATGATATATTAATTGCTGTGGAGGCTTTACAGAAAGTATTTTTAGATTGGGTACCTGTTGAAGGAGTCTCTTATGATACATAATGCTTGCTTGATTTGTAGATCGGTTAAATTTTTCACAACCCTTTGGTGGTAAACTTTAAATAGTTCTATAAGAAGTAATGCTTGGTAATAAGCTTTTTCTTTATCTCAGTGAATTTAATATTTACAGAAATTCATCAGCTTGGTTTTTTTGATTAACATAAATACCACTTATGTCCAAATTCATTAACTAGCTAATTAACTATCCAATGAATCCTTCAGTTTTTACCTTTACAGTGATTTTTAGAAGAAGGTTAGGGGCACCTGGGTGGCTCAGTCATTAAGGGTCTGCCTTCAGCTCAGGTCATGATCCCAGGGTCCTGGAATCGAGCCCCACATCGGGCTCCCTGCTCAGCGGGAAGCCTGCTTCTCCTTCTCCCACTCCCCCTGCTTGTGTTCCCTTTCTTGCTGTGTCTCTCTCTGTCAAATAAATAAATAAAGTCTTTAAAAAAATAAAATAAACTTAAACAAAAGAAGGCTAAACTGAGATATAGATTTTTTTTTTAAGTTTCAGAAATAATGTCTCTTAATTTTGCCCACCAAAAGACCTAGGAAATTGAAGTACAGTTTCTGTTTGTTTTTTTTTAAAGATTCATTTATTTTTGTGAGAGAGAGCTCATGCATGTACATGAGCTGGGGGAGGGGCAGAGGAAGAGGGAGAGAGAAAGAGAAAGAACCCTCAAACAGACTCCCTGCAGAACCCGTCGATGGAGGGGCTTGATCCCAGGACCCTGAGATCACAACCTGTGCCGAAATCAAGAAGCCAACTGCTTAACCAACTGAGCCACCCAGGTGCCCCTGAAGTACAGTTTTGAGTGCAGGAGAGAGCAAGCAGAATTTGAAACCTCAGCCTCTGCTGAAGGCTGTAGGGAATTGAAGGATAGAGAATTTGAACAAAGTGGATTTGGACTTCATAATTTGACAGCAACTAAAGACCTGGGATGAGAGTATGAGAAAAATTAAGGGTTAGACCTAGAACAAGAAACAGTCATAGGTTGACTTACTATGGCTGTATTTATTTGCTTATAATTTCCTGCAAACGTACATTTATGTTTACACTTCTTGGGGATTAGGTGTGTCGGGGAAAATATTTTTACCCCCCAGCGCCTGTACTTTATCCTTTTCTGTTCCAGACTATTTCAGAGAAGATTCACTAAGATTTATTTTGACCTAAAATAGCTCCTAGAGATGCAGTTTGATATCCAGGTTGTTCCGCAATCCTGAGTTATACCCTGTGTTAAACCTAACCTTTCTTCAACCCCAGAGGTGTTGAAGAGCACTCCCTAGAAAATCACTGCTTTGTAGTGACAATTGATATAGGGAACACTTGTCTCACCAGCTTCTTTTAAAGATACTAAGAACAAGATCAGAATCTGCAAATTCTTCCAGTTATCTTTTGCTAAGCAAACCATTTTCAATTAGAAGTATTTCCAAAGTCTGAGTGTTAATTGAAATGGTTATACATCATTGCTTTGATACATGAAGATATTATTATGGTATTACCAGGTGGTGGAAACAGCTAATCACTTTTCATTTGACTTTGAGCATTTGAATAGTTTAATTTGCTAATTCAGTTATTATACGATTTGGCTAATGCGTATTATTCCTGTTGATTATTATTGAAGTAGAAGGTTTCCATTTTAAACAAGGAGTAAACTAATTATATAATACAAAGCCAAGACTGTTGATTTTGACCTAATCCTTTCCTATTTAGTTTCATCTTATTGTAAAGTGACACTGGTATTGAATAATCTTTATAGCCCTAGAGCTTGTAACATCATGAGATAATGAATTTTTTAAAGTATGACCACTTCAAAAAAGAAATTTTGCATTACACAAGTTGATTGAAGTTATTTATAACTTGACAACTGGAGATAAGAGGTAATAAAGTATATAAGCTTTATATAATCTTAAAAATCTGAGTTTGAATCTTGACTCAACCTCTTATATAGCTTTTTGGATAAGTTACTTCTGAGCTCAGTTGTTTGTAAAAAAAAAAAAAAAGAGAGAGAGAGATAATATCCACTTCAAGGGACTTTTGTGAAGATAAAATGACAGTAAACTTTAAAGTGAATGAAAAAAATCCACTGAAAAGTAAAAATTTTGTCGTATGATTCTATTTTATAAAGATAGAGCAAAAACTGTGTAGATGTGGCAAGATACATTTAAGACTTCCTGAGATTTGTTTGGCTCGGTCCTCAGACTCTTATTTTTGCTGAATAGGTTTGGAAAATGATGGATTTTGGAAAGGAGAAATTGTTGGAAGGGGCTGGAAGATAAGTTTAGAAGGAAGTTGAGGTGGGGAAATGGGTAAGCCCTGCTGAGTAAATGACTGAATTGGAAGTGATTTTCATTCTTATCCTGCTGTTGTGAAGGCAACTTGTGGCCTGCAGTTTCTTCCTTTTCCAGAAGTGCCCTAGGAGAGGATTAGATTTACTGGTATTTTTCCTAAAATATTTCTCCTACTTGCTACAGTGTTGAGGACAGCACAGAAATCCTCACATACTAAGGACAGTGAACATTGAGTTCTTTTTTTTTTTTTTAATTTGAGCACGCACAAGTGTGGGGAGGGGCAGAGGGAAAGGGGGAGAGAGAGAGAGAGAAACAGACTCTCTGCTGAGTGCAGAGCCTGACGTGGCACTCCTGAGCTGAAATCAAGAGTTGGATACCTAGGGCGCCTGGGTGGCTCAGTTGGTTAAGCGACTGCCTTCGACTCAGGTCATGATCCTGGAGTCCCTGGATCGAGTCCCGCATCGGGCTCCCCGCTCAGTGGGGAGTCTGCTTCTCCCTCTGACCCTCCCCCCTCTCATGTGCTCTCTCTCTCTCTCATTCTCTCTGTCTCAAATAAATAAATAAAATCTTTAAAAAAAAAAAAAAGAGTTGGATACCTAGGGGCACTTGGGTGGCTCAGTTGGTTAAGCGACTGCCTTCGGCTCAGGTCGTGATCCTGGAGTCCCAGGATCGAGTCCCGCATCCGGCTCCCTGCTCAGCAGGGAGTCTGCTTCTCCCTCTGACCCTCCTCCCTCTCATGCTTTCTCTCTATCATTCTCTCTCTCTCTCTCTCTCAATAAATAAAAATCTTAAAAAAAAAAAGAAAACCTTTATTTCAAAAGAAAATCCTTAAAAAAAAAAAAGAGTTGGATACCTAAAAAAAAAAAAAAAAGAGTTGGATACCTAACCAGCTGAGCTACCCAGGAGCCCCAAATGACAGTGAACATTAGGTTTTTAATGGTAAAATTTAGAATGATTTATTCCTCTTGAATCTTAACTGGATGCAACAATTCTGCCCTGAACAGAGTGCAGTGCCTTTAAGTCATTTTGTCCAAATTCTGCTTTGACAGAATGTTGTGAGTCTTTAGAATTCATAGCTCAGTTAATTCAATTAAGCAAACACGGGGAGCAATTCTTTGTTTTGAGAAATGAAACAAATGGTGCAGTTGTCATTTCAAATTTCTAATTTTCACTGTGACATTGTCTGGGTCCCTATTTTTTAGTACTTTCCTTTTTTCAGGCTACCAAAAAGATCTTAATATTTTAATAAAATATATCTTCCTTGGGTCAAGAGACAGTCAGTTGTTGCAACTTTATTGTAATAATTTATTACTTAGGGAAAAGTCAACCAAGAAGACATCTTTCAAATTTATAAAATGTTCTTAGTCAAACATTCTCAAATGTGGGTCTAGTGAAACTCAGAGGTTCAAGCCTTGATGTAAAAGCCATACATGACCATTTATTAAGAAATATTCTTCCCTTTCAGTGAATATTTTTTTCTGAGAACCCAGAGCTCGGGGCGCATGGGTGGCTCAGTCGTTAAGCATCTGCCTTCAGCTCAGGTCGTGGTCCCGGGGTTCTGGGATCGAGCCCCGCATCGGTCTCCCTGCTTGGCAGGAAGCCTGCTTCTCCCTCTCCCACTCCCCCTGCTTGTGTTTCCTCTCTCGCTGTGTTTCTCTTTGTCAAATAAATAAAATCTTAAAAAAAAAAAAAAGAACTCAGAGCTCAATATATTTCATTTTCTTGTTAACATTCTTATAAATGGCAGAAATCAAGTAGTGGTATTTCTGTTGTACAAATTGGAAAAGAGGTCCAGACTGTTCTTTGCTTTTTGGGCTAAGGTTCAAAGCAAAATGATAATAACAAAAAAAATCCTCCTTACTTTCAAAGCAGTCCTTTTTTCCAGATTTCTTTATTTCTTTCTTTTTTTAACCTCTTAATATTCCGCAAAGGAAATTTGATTGAAATAACCAAGATTACTTTTTTCTTAGGTATATGGTAGAGGAGGTTAATATTGTAAGTACTCAGCTTTTATAAAATTTTTTAAATATTACTGTGGATGTTATTTGAGAATTTAGGTAATTGGTAAGTAATCTCTTTTTATTAACTGACTATAGAAAAGGAAGCTATGAGTAATTTTTTCTTATTAGCCATCTACTTGATAATGCTGCTGGGGAAGTGTTACTAGATGAAGATTGGTTTTGAGAGCCTTAAAAATTAAGAGTATCACAAAGAGAAAAAGGAAGAGAATTATGAATACTTTGGCCTATTTTTACTTTTAAATTAAATTTTGATTTGTTCACCAGAAAGTCAGCATTCTCAAACTGACTCTAACAAACCCCACATTTTCACCTTTGTTTATTTAATCATCTGCCTAAGATTTGTGCAAGTTTTCCTTTCTGTGGATGAACACCTGAACTTATTGAAAACAGAAGTAAGCAACCAAATAAAGAAATTAAGTGGTCAAAAGATACAGACTTCCAGTTATAAAATAAATAAGTCCTGGAGATGTAATGTATAGCATGGTGACTATAGTTAATAATACTATATTGTATATTTGAAAATCTCTAAGAAAATAGATCTTAAAAGTTCTCATCACAAGAAATGAAAAATTTGTAACTATGTGTGGTGATGGCTGTTAACTAGACTTATTGTGGTGTCATTTTGCAATATATACATATCAGATCATTATGTTGTACACCTGAAACTAATATAATGTATGTCAATTATATCTCAATTTTTTTTAAAGAAATTAAGATTTTGGCCTTATAGCTCTTTGCTTACTTGAAGTATGTACATAGCAGTTTCTTTTATTTTTCCCTCGGGAAATTCTGGTCTTTAATTCCAAAATAGGTAGAAGTACTTTATTAGATTTATCCACAAATTGTGCAGAAGGGCCAAACCCATCTTTTTAAAACATGGGGAATATTACAGTTGGTCACTCTTCTTACATAATAGCTTGAAATTGGGAATTGATAAAGTGTACAATTGTAGATCGTACTTGATATCTTACTTAATATTTAATGGTGGCAAGGTATAAGGTAACCTTTTAAATGGAAGATTAAATTACCCAGTGGATTTTATATTTTTTCTAAACTTGCACTTAAGAGCAAGACCTAATGCTATCAATGTTAAAACTATTAACATTAATCAACTTTTGTTCCAAAGGAAGAAAAGAAAACTAACTAGAAATATGTTGAAGGAACTTTAGAAATTACCTTAAATACAAGATACTTCCAAGAAGATAATGCATTTGAGTGGCCTAAGAACCAGAGTCTAGGATCCTGGGTGCTGGTCTTACACACCCCTTTGGAAAACTGAATGAGATTTTCAATACACTTTTTATACTCCAGTATAGTTATTTATAAAACAGAGATATATTAGGGTTTTCCAGAGAAACAGAACCAGGAGGAGGGAGGGAGGGAGGGCTTGGGAGATGGGGGGTGGGGGTAGAAAGAGAGACTTATTATAAGGGATTGGCTCAGGTCTTTATGGAGGCAGATAAGTCCCAAATACAGTCCTAAAGCTGTCTTCAGTTGATTGGGTGAGGCCCACCATATTCGAGAAGACAGTCTGCTTTACCCAGTCTACCAGTTCAAACGTTAAACTCATCCAGAACCACCTGCACACATATACGCAGAACAACGTTTGACCAGTCATCCGGGCACTTCATGGCCCAGTCAAGTTGACACATAAAATTAACCATCAGAACAGGAAGCGCCATTTGTCCCTGTATAGCTTTCAAGATTTGGGAGAGACTTGTAGCCTGTTTGTGACTGGAGCCTACCAATTGGGAAACTCTGCATTCGATAATATGATTTGTTTGCATCAGTGGGTGAAATGAAATGGCTGCTTATATACCTCCTACCCTAAACACGGAGATATGACAGAACTCAGAATGAGAGTGAATTCATACATGATGCTTTGCCCTTATTGATGAATTAAAACCATTGGATAGTTGATCATTTGTGCTTTCCCAGAAATCATATCAGGTTTGAAAAAATAATTATTATTATAGAGACATTCAAGGTAATAAAGGACCCTGATAGGAAAACAAATATATGAGAAATGAGAAAATTGGGAAAGATAAAAGCCAGTGTATCTTTGAGAGTAATGTAGCCAGGGCCACATATGACTTTTATGTGTCTTACCCATAAAAGATATTTAAAATTCTATTTTATAACTTGGTATAAAGATGAATTTGTTAAAATTAGCCCTTAAAACATTTTCATGAATCCCAGGGGCGCCTGGGTGGCTCAGTCATTAAGGGTCTGCCTTCGGCTCAGGTCATGATCCCAGGGTGCTGGGATCAAGCCCCGCATCAGGCTCCCTGCTCAGCGGGAAGCCTGCTTCTCCCTGTCCCACTCCCCCTGCCTGTGTTCCCTCTCTCGCTGTGTCTCTCTCTGTCAAATAAATAAATAAATCTTAAAAAAAAAAACATTTTCATGAATCCCTAAATTTATCGTGGGCCTTGGGCCCTGGCCCTGGCAATAGTATAGTGCTTAAAAGCAACGCTCTGGAGTCACACTGCTAGATTGAGATCCAGGTTTCAGCACTAACTTGTATTAGTCACTTCCCTGAAGCTTAGAGAATAATAATAGCAGTTATTTAAATCTCTCATTCTGAAGGTAGAATGAAATTGTGTGTGTAGATGTGCTTACCACATTGTCTTGCACATAGTAAGTGCTCAATATATGTTAGTTACTGAATAATCTCAGAAATGAACTTCTTGGAAAATGGTCTGTAAAGGAGCAAAGAAATAGTGTTGGCAACTGAATTTTTTTGGTGAATGGCAAAAAGTAATAGGGGGGCAGATGAGAATTTGTGTGGGAGTAACCTCTAGTTCTGGCTATATACTCTCCTGTCAAACTATTTTGAGAGAAAAGCTGCTGCTTTGGGCTGGTTTCCATTCGCAGAATAGTTTTGACAGATTAGGAGCTCTTCTGAGTACTAGTGCCCTCCTCCTTTGTCCTAGCACGACGTGAACGTGAATAGAGAAAATGGACTCTGGCATCTGCCTCGAATAGCATTTGACTTTCAACTCTACATTTATCAGAGCCCTCAGTTCTTACAGTGTGTAATGGCTAGATATGCTGCAATTTGCCAGGCTGAGAATTTGATGCACGTGTGAACTGGTTACATAACTGGTATTCGGCTAACCAGTCACCAGTTCTCTGAGTCCAAATTCAAGGGAGAACTGATGACTACTTTTCTTCTTTGACTTTGGAGTTAAAGGCATTTAAAAGTCAAGTAATTATTGTGACTATTATTTCATTGTTTGCTATTTAGTTACTATTGTAACCTCAGCTAACTACTATGCTAAGTGTGTGGGCACTCGGCACCTTCTCATTAATTTACAGTGTAGTACTCTTTAGTAAAAATTTATAATTTGCTTTGTTGAAAACTATGAATTGTGTTAGATGAATCATTGCTTTCTTAAGTATAGTCATCACCTCAGCAGTTAACAGCTGAATCCCTTATCTAATGGCTACAAATGTTTGAAAGACCACCAAAATTGGATAAAAGCATGAATTGGTGAAAGGAGAATAGGCTTTGGAGTCAGACTTGGGATCAAATCCTTGCTGTGCACCGTACCAGCATGAGACTGTGGTTAATTAATCTCCCTGAGCTTTAGTTTCATCTGTAATATTGGAAACAGTTGGGGTTTTTTGAAAAAGATTCATAAAGTAACATATGTAAGTACCAAGAATAGGACCTAGTATGTAAGGGATTCAGTTATTATTCTTGTTACGATTATGTAAATATATCCAACCTGTGTACAAAACCTATGATTTAGATGGTTTATAATAAGATATACTTTCATAAGTAGAACAAATATGCCCCCTGCAGTCTTAAATAAAAGTGAAGTGTGTTTTGTTTTTTTTCTTGAATCTAGTGCACACTGAACTAGCTAACATTTCTGTATCAACTGTATACAGGAACCTAAGTACTGGAGATTCAAGATGAGACATATTCCCTGCCCTCAAAGCTCCTGTAATTTTTAGAAATTGAACTTAGAACTGCTTTGATGACAGCTTAATACAGTGTTTAAGAACACAGACTCTGAAACTATACTAGATTAGGATTCAGCATGTAATATTCATCTGACTATGGGCAAGATAACCTCTTAGTGCTCTCTTTTTCTCATCTAGAAAATGGGTATAATAATATGACTGTTACCTCCCTCCTGTGGTTCCTCTGTGTTCTTCTGTGAGCTGATATTTGTAAAGCATCTAGAATAATGCCTGGCATGTGGTGTGACATGACAAATGACTGTGTAAGCATTAAATAAAAAACATAATGCGCTTTATCAGGCTTTTGCAGTTTTAACTGTTTCAGAGGACATCTTTGGATATTTTACTGAATTTAGGCCCTCACTTCCTTAAACAGATTGGGGTTATACTGATATTGTTTGCTTTATATATGCTGCCCTGTCTGCCTAGGGAAACTCAATTAGCCAGTCTGACTTTACCTCTAATTCCACATAATAAAATACAATCTTTTAGAATTTTATATCTAATACAAGTCCACATGTACATGTTAATAAATATTACTATTTATTATTAAATATTACTGTTATATGTTATATCATTATATTATATTATTAAATATTACTATTTAATTCACATCTTGTTCTGAGTTAATCAGCTACAAGGAGTTTAAAAATGTGTAGTGTCCCCATTTAATCAAAACCAGGAGTAGATTGCCTCTTATGGCTAGATATACTCTATATAGAAATAAGAATTCTTATAAGCAGGGTAATAATAAGTTCCTTTTCACTTACACACAGTAGAGTAAGTCCAAGTTTAAATAATATATCACTTTGTTGACCCTAGTGTTGATGTAACATTAATTTTGTTACTAATTTGGTTTAAGGCTGTTGTATGTATTAAACTGGGCACTGGGTATGGAGCCTGCTTAAGATTCTCCCTCTCCCTCTACCCGCCCCCCTCCCTTACTCTCCCTCAAAAAAAAATTTCTTTTAATAAAAAATAAAATCCACAAAGAGTAGCAGTAAGAGGTTCTATTTATGTAAGTGACTCTTAATGATAGACATTTTTAAATTGGTAATTATTTTCCAATTCAGTAGGAGGATCTTAGGGAGGGTGTAAAAATTTGGATTGTTTAATTTCTTCTTATGGTAGAAATTGATAGATTGAAACAAGTACTTTCATAATGATTTAGAATGCTAAATCGTGGTAGAGAAACATCCCTAGTGAGATTTGAACCTAGTTTTGATACTTATTTTTTTCCTTGGTAGGCCACTGTGTTTTTGTGTGCCATCTGTATAATAACAATAGTAGTGATAAAAGTTACCACTTCTTGGGGCGCCTGGGTGGCTCAGTGGTTAAGCGTCTGCCTTCGGCTCAGGTCATGATCCCAGGGTCCTCGGATCGAGCCCCGCATCGGGCTCCCTGCTCCGCGGGAGGCGTGCTTCTCTCTCTCCCACTCTCCCTGCTTGTGTTCCTGCTCTCGCTATCTCTCTCTGTCAAATAAATAAATAAAATCTTTAAAAAAAAGTTACCACTTCTTAGGCACACACTGGGTGCCAACTATTTAATCCTGTAATTCGTCACCCACCTGTGAGATTGCCCCTGATATTTCCAGTTTATAAATCCAGAAACTGAGTCTCACTTCTGGGTCCACAGTCCTCCATTGAAGTATTCTAGTTAATCAGCCACTTACTTCCTGGAATTAACTAGTAGCAAATGAAATTTGGCATGTATTACCATGAACAACATATTAGTAAGAAACTCTTTTTAGAGGATCCCCTTTTACCATCAGACTAGTCTTGTGGGTTTGTGGATAGCTGGAAATTGATGTACTTTTAAAGGAAAATGTCAGGAAATTTAATTTGCATCACAGTCTTTGTTAATTGTTAGCTACTTTCTTTTTGAATTGTTAGAGTTCCTCCTTGTGGTGGGTGGTGTGCTGTTCAGTTAGTGGATTCTGATTATTCAAATCTTTTTTACTGCTCTACCTCAGGGGTCAGCAAACTGGCCTATGAGACAAATCTATCCTGCCGCCTGTTTTAGTAAATAAAGTTTCATTGGAACACACCACACTTATTTGTTTATAGGTGGCACAAAACTGAAAATACTTACTAGCTGGCCCTGTATTTAAAAAATTGTTAAAAGAAAAGAAAGAATTGCTGACCCCTGCTCTACTGCATTCAACAAAATATTTCATTGAAGCAATTGAGTGTAATATCTAACTGTAAAGATAAATGGAATTTTCTTATAAATTTTTCATGTAATTTACATTCTGTATGAGAAAAGGTTAGGTAAGAAGTAAAAACTTGAGGTGAATGTGATGTTCTGTTTGTTCACGTACATTCCACTGATTTGAGAATTTGCTCACTGGTGTGCCTAAGACTGGTAGTTAGATATAATATTGCCCAACTGACTAACTGTGTTTTGGCGTCATTTCTTCCTTCCTTTGATAAATATTTTTTCTTTCCCATTAAAAGGATAACAAAGGGGATACGAGAGAGATTCGGTTTTAATTTACAGAGAAGTAAAATTTGGTCATATGTGAGTTTTTGTTTACCTTCCCTGCCCAGAAGGAGCCAGCACTCATCATGTTTCCAATTAGATTGTTATCTGATCCCTTTAAAAGTAATGTCTGTCCATTCCCTCTGTTGAAGCAAGTAAGTATGGGTCCCCTTGACACACTCAAGTTTCACAAGCCTTGGGATCTTGAGTCTACTCTTTACTGTAGGTTTCATAATTGATACTGTGAACCTTTTCCCATATCACACACATGAATATAATGAAGGTGTTAGAGTAACTTTGTAGAGATAGCAGAAGAGTACCCTGAGACTAATTATTCAGTGTTAAAGTTTTTGCTCTGATACTGCTTCCAAAAGAGAGATTTTGGTTTGGAAAACATGTTTGTGAAGATTTTTCCTTTTGTTTTTCATTTGCCTGTTTGCTGACTATGCTAAACAACAGAAATCAAGCGTTAACTTGTTTTTGTTACTTGGCAAGAAATACCACCATGATGTGGCATTTTCTTACACACTCGGTATCATTTCAGGAGTACACTTCCAACAATCTTTAACTTAACAGTCTGTAGTCCCCTTTGGTGTTTAAGTAGTAAATTGAGCTAAGTTGAAGATATTTTACATGTATCTGACATACAGTTAGGAAAGTGGGAATAAATGTTCTTGTAGGCTGCACATGTAGAATAACATAGTAGTACCCCCCAAAAATGTAAGTTAATCTCAATTCAACAAGTTTTAATTAATGAAAATACTGCAAAATGCCAATGTTCTCAGTGAAAATGCTCTAGGGAATATCCAGTCTTTGCTTGGAGGAAAGGCAGTGTTCTATTCAAAAATACATTTATACACACCATAGATAGAAGAATAGAGAAATGGAATTTTTAAAAGATAACACAGATCATCAAAATGTTAAATGAGCTTTTGAATTTCTTAGTAAAAACTGAGACATTCTTTCCTACTCTGGTTTGTTGTATTAGCAGCAGAGATATTTCTAAAAGGCTTTTAAAATTCAAATGTTTATATTCAAGAAAAAGGTTCTGTTCAACTATAATAGCATAATGCTTTTCATAAACATTCAATTTAATTCTTAAATCTAGAGTACATGAGTGGTAGTAGGGAACATCTAGTGATAGAAAGAATATGAGTGCTGCTTGTTTTTCTGAATGTTTCTCTTTGTTTTTATTTTTGCTTTGGGTAGATTATTCACACTTTGAGATTGCTTTCTCACTGTACAATTGAGTAAGAATTTCTTCTTTGGGAATTCTGTGGTAGATTACATAAGGTAATGTTTGTAAAGTACCAGATATGTTGCTTGGTATAGAACTACATTTGTCACCACTGTATCACTTATGATTACTTAATGTAATCATTTAGAACCGTTGTTCTTTGAGTTAGTTAGGCACCTTTCACTTAGTGTTTCCTGTACCTGACTGGTAGTTAACCTCTCTCATTGTAGTGGACAGGGTGTGGGGTTAGAGGTGTGTGTGTATGTGTGTGTGTGTGTGTGTGTGTGTGTGTGTGTGTGTGTGTGTGTGTGTGTGTGTGTGTTGATGATAAAACACATCATTAAAATTAGAGAAATGAAAATAAACTTTTGGGGTGTGTTTTGATGCAGACAGCTTTACTAAACCGCCTGGAGCGAATTTTTGAAGCATGTTTTCCTTCAATATTTGTCCCTGATACTGAAGAGGAAGTTACTTCCCTGAAGCACTTGCTGGAAACAAGCACCTTCCCAATAAAAACAAGAGAGGCCTTAGCTGAAAGTGGGTAAGTAGTAGACAGTTTTTAGACAGCATGTATATTTGTTACTTTCAACTATTTTAACTTACATGGTTATCTTAAAGTATCAAGGTTCTGAAATGTTCTTGTAACATTGTGTTGAAGTTTAAAAAGTAAAATTGTGCTCTAAAAAAAACCAAAACTCCCTGCTCCATTTTTGAACGCTTTTAAAAATATTTCTAAATCAATATTCTCATCAATTTTATGTATTATCTTTTTTTTAATTTTATGTATTATCTTTTGACTTCTAGTATGATAGATGAGAATTTAGACTTTACATCTGCTATCCTACTCCCTTCATTGTCCCTATATATTTTTTTTAATTTTTTTATTTAAATTCAATTAACCAACATGTAGTACATCATTATATTTATATCATAGTTTTTCATTAAGTTGATATTTGGTATTTTCATTATTATAATCATGTAAATAGTGTTCACTGTCCATTATTAGAGCTTCTTCCTGGACGTATAGTTGCCTCTCTTTTTCATTTACTAAGTCTTTTCCTACCCTGCAGCAGCCTATTAATACAATTTTACTTGTGATCAAACCTGTCAGGCTAGCCATTCGATTTTTTTCCTGAGTCCTCCATTGTCCTATTCCAATCTGGAATGGATTCGATGTAGAAACACATGTTGTGTTGGGACTTCCCTTCATTTAGAGCCCATTTGGTGGAGCACATCTTCTAATAGCCTCCTGAGAAATAAAGTACATGGGTGGTAAAATTTTATTTTATTCTACCCTTACATTATAATTTAGGATTTTTTGTTGTTGGTATTCTGAAAATTCGCAATGAAGTGTCTTGATAAATCTTTTCATTCATTGGACTGAGGGCAAGGTGTACAGTCTTTCAACCTGGAGACTTCTGTTCTTCAGTATTGGGCAGTTCTCTTGTATTGACATTACCTTCCCTCCATTGTCTGTTTTCTTTCTGGAACTCCTATTAATTATTAGATGTTGGAGGCTCTAGATTGATTTTCTAATTTTAATTTCAGAGTTACTCTTATTCCTGTACTCTTCTCTTGCATTTCATTACTCTCCACCTCTGGACACATTCTGTGCAAGTCTCTCCTTCATCTCTCTTTGTAACCTCAATGCTTGTGGTGCAAGGTTTTAAGTACCTCTTAATTTCTTTAAAGATGAAGATTATGATTTGCTTCTTGGTTTTTTGGGGGGTGATTTCTGAAAAGAAAAGGGGACAAAAACGATTATGCTTTACCATCTTAAAACCATTTAGATGTGTTATTTAAAAATATGCTAGTTGTCCAAATAGACCCAGGAATCTCTCCAAGAGATTCATTTTTGGGATATAACACAACTCTACAACAAAACACACCATAAAATACAGGAAGATATTTTTGCCTTAACTAACAATAGGAGCTGAATAGTAAAACAACTTATTTAAACTGTAGGGTTGTGGCCAAATAAATAATGATGCATTCTGTCTAATAGAACGTTACACAGCCATTGAAAAAGGTATACATGTAGATGAAGAAATGCTTAAAATCTGAAAAAACACAAAATTCTCTATATGTTATAATTGCAGCTGTGTTTGTGGGTCAAGACTAAAAGAAAAAAAGCACAAATATTAAATGGCTATAGTAATATGGTGGAAGGTTGAATGATTTCTTTTCTCCTTTTAAATATTTTTGTTTTACAGTTAAAAAAACATACTAAATTTTGGTTGATTACTGGCATATTGTTCCAAATGAGTTTAACTTAGCCACTTTAATGACTAAGTGGTGGCTGTTGATTTTATTCAGATAATAGTTGTGTACTCACGTTAAATGCAAGATTAATTGGAATGTATAACATTTCACCATCACATTAAAACTAGAATTCATGGTGAAAGCTATTCAGTAACCCTTCGTTGGTGGCTTTGTCTTGACCTTTGCAGGGAACTGCTGGATGTGTGGACTGAGCTACAGGATATCCATGATGCACATGGCTTGAGATATCAGTGGGGCGGCTCCC
This sequence comes from Zalophus californianus, assembly GCF_009762305.2. Taxonomy (NCBI): domain Eukaryota; kingdom Metazoa; phylum Chordata; class Mammalia; order Carnivora; family Otariidae; genus Zalophus; species Zalophus californianus. The sequence continues at coordinate 57,710,100 of NC_045602.1, read as the reverse complement.
ATAGCAACAAGAAGCTTTTGTGCTCCTTGGGTATAGACACCCGAAACATTGTGAGTTTTGTTAGTACCTTGGAAAATCCTTTAGTGGACCTATGAGTGTTTTTAAATACTGTTACAACTTCTGATCAAGCTGTGATAAGCTAGTAGCTCAGAAAAATAATTATTAGTTGTCTTAAATGCTCATGTATTTTGAATATGCCAACTTTTAAACATAAATCTATCTAAATTTTTCTCCAGTCAATATTTCTTATTTTAAGAAAAGGTTGTTTCAGTGTTTTTTGTTAATTATAAAATGAAGGGATTGGACTAAGAGATCAAAAACGTAATCCCATATGGGCAATTTAATAATTTGTTATAGTTATGTTTCACAGTGTATATAATAAAGCATTGCAAGCATATTTTAACTGTTTCATTATGTGCCATAGCATTCTCTAAATATGTGTTCTTTTTCTCTAACACATGTATGTAGCTCTTCACGGGTAATAAGAAGCAGCCTGTTATAGTGCCCATGTATGCAGCAGGATTGGTAAGTGCAAAAATGTCTGCAAATTTATCATTGCTGCATTCTATTAAATTATCTTACATAGCATAACATGGAAAGTATATTTTAAGGGGCACTTAGTGTGGGAACATTAAATGAATATTAATTTCCTTTTTGATGTCATAAATCCCTTCAAGTCTTGATTTAAAGACATTTTTCTATATTCTATTAATTAAAAACACTTATTTTTTTATTTTATTATTTATTTATTTATTTATTTAAGAGAGAGAGAGTGAGAGAGAGCATGAGAGGGGAGAGGGTCAGAGGGAGAAGCAGAATCCCCACTGAGCGGGGAGCCCAACGTGGGACTCGATCCCGGGACTCCAGGATCATGACCTGAGCCGAAGGCAGTCGCTTAACCAACTGAGCCATGCAGAGCCCCCAAAACACTTTTGTTTTAGATTGAAGATTATTTTTATCCTAGTAATATAGTGCTCTTAACTCCATAAAATGTGCCTTTGGAGGTCTTGCTCTTCTTCTTTTTTTTTTTCCCCTCTCTAAATTTGCTTTTAAAAAGTGGAAACTGAAGTATCTGAAGGCTTAGATATCATATGTTTTAATTCAGTTGTGATAATTTTTAAATGTTGCATTAGTGAAGCTATGGATGTCTATAAAAGCTTGGGAATACTATATGATAGTAATTGAAAATGAGCCAGGACCCATAATTGGTCCTCAGTTTTTCCATTAATTTTTTAAATGTGTTGAATTTTGTTTTTTCAGATATGCCAGGTAGTCCAGGATAACTGAGGAATTTTCTTTCTGTACCTTATCAAGACTCAGTCATGAGTCTGTTCTGTCTATTAAACTAAAAATATTTTTAAATTTTTTCACCAATAACTTGAAAATAAGATAAAAATACAATGATTAAGAAAAAAATAACTAACTTGGTGTGGAATTTAAATTATACAACCCTTTATGTGCATGCAAAAATGAATTTGCTGTGGAACTTGACCTTCTTTAATTTACAAACTTTTTCCCTGAATAAGCTCTATTTATTGGTATTGAATTGGAATGTTTTACTTTGTTTCATTCTTGTAGTTTTGTTTGTTTTATGGAATTAGACAAAAACTTTTCTGTGCTTCAGCCTTTTATTCAGTTTCTGCTCCTTTATAAATGTAACTTATCTGGTATTTTCAAAACACTTTGATTATCCTTATACTTTTTTCTGTTGTAAATATAATGGAGAACATTCTTTAACTTTTTGGTTATTTGTATTTCTTTTTTCCTCAAGGAGTAGCATTCTAGAGATTGTTGGTGTTACTGTCACATTCTGAGTAGAAAGTATGAATTTGTAGGGGTTTTCATTCAGCACATTGGGAGCAATAACTACTTAATCCTTATGTGTAGGCTTAGCACATTAGCCAATTCTTTAAATTTTGTGAGGAGTTAGAGACTAATATTTTTGCTTTATTTTCCTACCTTAATTATCTTTATTAGTAATAATTTCACCATTTTTATAAGCTTTTAATACCAAAGTTGATTTAGTGACTATACCTCTCCTACTCCATCTATATGATGCCTTACATTTAGAAACTTACTCTTTTTCATATCTGGTTTCAAAATTTAATTATACCTGAATTTTTCCCATGGTGCTTCACACAGATGAGGTGTTCAGTATCCTTTGGTCTCGTCTGGAGGAATAAGACCTGAAATGATCACTTAAGTCACTGGTCTCAGACCTTAATATGCATCAGAATTGCTTGGAAGACATGTTAAAACAGAATGTTGGGCACCACCCCCAGAGTTTCTTATTCAGTAGGGGTGAGGCTGTTCATCTGACAAGTTCTCAGGTGATGCAGAAGCTGCTGATTGGGAACCCCTTTGAGAACCACTGATTTAAGGGATAGTTCACATTAGAGAAGTTGCCTAAGGCTGGGAATTGTTTGCTGAATGCATTGTCTCTTTATACAAGGGTGCACTAGATAGAAAGCCTGTATAATATATAAGCTACTGAGTTAGACCATTAATTTATTTTCATACAAGCTGCTAGAGTAAAGCCTCTCACAAATACCATTGTAAAGAATTCAGTCTGTAAGTTGCTTTAGTTAGCATTTGCCGTATTTTATGAGAAGAGGGAGGATTGTCCTGAAAACTTGTTTTTGGGAATATACAGATTCTGACCTTACTGTCTTAGCCACTTTAATATTTTCCCCCCAGTAAAGGGAGACTTTTGTGTTGTCTGGATAATAAATATTCAAGAGTTTATTGAGTATTATTTTAAAATGTATTAAAGCTTAGCTTTTTTTCAGACCATTAATTAATGATTACCCATTATTATTAGTGTTTGGTAAAGTATTGATACAAAATGCCGGGGATTTTTTTTTTCCTTCTTTCCCTGAATGGCTTCCTTTCTTACTCAGAAAGTGCATTAGATTTGTAACACACCTAGAGGAACATTTAAAATGTTTTCCCCCCTCTGAAATGGCTGTGTCTCTGCTTTGCTGGTCCCAGGAACTAAGTATTAAGGCTCCCATCCTTTAGTGGAGATAGGATCAATACTAAATTTACATTGAAGCATGTAGACAGCATCACATTAGATGGCATGTTTTAGAATTCTCACTTCTCCAAGCACCACCATGGTGTAAAGGGTACAGAGGGTGTCCTTTTCTGCAGTTTCAGTGTCTGGACCATCATAAAATTGTTGGGAGTCTTAGGGCCTGGATATAATCTGCGGTGCTTGCCTCTTCCCCACCCCTGCCATCCCAAATTGCTTATGTTTTTGTAAAACAGTGATAATTAGGTACTTTAAAACCAATCAGATTTAAAATACAAGGTCTTACTTCAAAAAGGCTGGATTCCAAAGGTACTATCGTAAAACATTTTCCATGATAGTGCTAGATCGTCTCTTTAAACATTTTCCATTATAGCGCTAGATCGTCTCTTAACAAAATCTAAGAATAGTTCCTCTTTGTCTTTAGTACTTTCCAAATGACTTGGTTTTTTACTTTCTACTAGATTAACTTTCTCATAAAGTTTGAGTTGGTTTCTCACCCCCTTCCACTAATGGCTAATATGCCTTTTTCAGGGTATGTTAGAGCCCACCAAGGAACCATTGAAACCACTATCGGCTGCAGAAAAAATCGCTTCCATTGGTCAGACAAACACCATGTCACCAGAAATGAACACATGTACATCTGACCAATTCCAGGTAAAAATATCTGTACGTGTATTGATATATTTATGCATGTATACACACATATGTCCAGACACAGTGTTTCCTGTAATATGTTACTTTTTAAAATGTTTTAAAAATTGATTTAATTAATGATGGACATGATTTTGATTACTTATTAACATCCCTTGGAATACAATAAACAAGCCATCTTTAATTTTCAAAGAAGGCACAATATGAGAACTGGCTGGTTACTGGTAAGTCCTTAAAACCTTTCTAGGCCTTAGTTTCTTTACCTGTAAAATGAAGACTTTGAAGCAGGCATCTCTAAAAGTCCCTTACAGCTTGAACATTGTATGATCATAATTACTGACACACCAGTCTGGTAAGTACTGATTTTCAAAATAATTGGGAAACACTGCATTTACACCAGCTCTGCAAATCTGCTCATATGTGTTTTTCCTGAAGCCTGCAAATTTTATAAAGTAATAAAATTAGGTGTGTTTATTACATCAAAACTGTTGTTTTGAGAGTTTGAATAGAAGTGTTACTTAAGTTGAAAAAGACGTGGCCTTTTACAAAACATTATTTGGATTAAGAAAAAAAGAAAACTGTCTTACCTTTCTTATTCTTTAGCACCTTGGCACCATTAAGCACAAATTTTCTTTTCAGTTTGGTATGTTTATTATCAAAGCTATCCCCCTCACTTTTTTATCTGGGAAAAAATTTGCTTACTCTTCCCACATCAAATTAGAAACTGACTCAGTGCTAGTTAAGCATTCTTTTTAGAAGATTAATATTTTTAACTGAACATTATCATTTGTAAAACATTTTCTGTGTTTGTCATTTCTTACCTTCAGTATCATCTTCAGTTTTATCTAACACAAAAATGTGTATTTGGACAGCCGTTCCCAAAATGTAAGTGTTCCATTGAATGCTAATCCCCAGAGATACTCCACTAAAGAAGGGTTCCAGGGGGAAATAAGTTTGGAAAATTTGTCACATCATACCCTGTAACCACCCTTGGAGATTCTCAACACACATTAAGGACTCTGGAGAATCCAGCAGTGAATAACCCCATTTAATTTTAATTATTTCTTAAATTTACTTGGCCACAAGACCCTTCTCTACAGGGACCAGAGGAAAAGAGTCATAACACCCATAGAACTTGTATTTTAAAGAATATACTTTAGAAAATAATCATATAAAGCAAAGTCCTACCCTTTCACGTGTGTTTCAGGGAACATCTAATATTACTGCTGTGTACCACTGTGGTGTATACTTGAGCATAGCTTAAACATTCCTGTGAAGCCAGTTTATTACTAGCACTGAAATAGTGGGCAGGGAGGCCTGAAGCATACAATGCCTGGCCTTGCTGATGGTTGGGCAGCAGGCAAGGAGGTTTGGCCAAATTTGTCTCCATAGGTATAGACTGTCCTTAGTTATCTTCCTTTAATTGCCCTTATATGTTCTCCAGCTATCAGCTTCCCTCCCAAGCCTACCCTACATAAGCAGATTCCAAAATTACTTCTCCCATAGCACATTCCCACTTCAGCCTTAAGCAACATATTTCTTGTAGCAGTACTGGATGTTAGGAAAGTAATTTGAACTACCTGGTTCAAACTGCCCGGTATGTTAACTGAAAATGAAGCCGCTCTTTATTTGAGGCCACTTGTTGCTAGTTTTGCTTGCCGATGCTGATGCCTCCTCTTCTCCCCCATCCAAGCACTTCTCTGTGTTATGGCCCCATAAGCTATTGCTTATTTGATCATAGTTAGCTCTCACCTGTCATTTTTGCCCCGAGCTGATTTAATCAATCTCATATATTTCATTCTAGTCACACCTCATAATTTATATCACCTTTCTTATAGAATTTAATTATAAATGACTAAAAGTCTAGATGATCTAATAAAAAATGTTAATTTAATGGAACTTTTAATGGAAATTAATGTGTATTAATTTAATGGAGGTTAGTCATAGCTCCATAATATGTGTTTAGTTGCTGCTATCTCTTTACATGTACACACACGCCTCTAGATTTATAATCAATGGACTACTGTCCCCCTATTCATAGGCAAGCATATCTAACTTCTGCTGGAAGATGAGACTTTGGTCTCTTGCTAATAATTACATAAAAAAAACTTTTTAATCACATCCTTTTATTTTGTTTAGTGCACACATCTCTCTTGTTAATCCAATACTTATGTGTAATTTTAGAAAGTTTATTCTGTACTTTTTTGTGGTAGTCTGTGATCCTCATTAGCTTTCACTTTTAGTATTTCCCAGTGGAAGTTGTTGTTCAAACTGATTCTGAATCAACTTGAGCCTCTCTAGGACTTCATTGTAACATACACACAATTAAACTGAACATTTCAGTATTCATATCAGGATTTTGTGCTGAGATGCCTGACCTTCACTAAATTATATGATCTTTGCTTGGCTCTGTACCCCTGAATCAGGTTAAAATATTTTTAAAACCTCTAAAATGCATTGTAAGATTCTCTTAAAGCAATATTTCTTACCACTGTTCTTTGGCAGTCAGTGTGTATATTATTTTTACTTTACATTTTGGCCATGCAATAATACTATTACATCTTCCCCCTAGTCATAATATCCAGAGGAAATAGCCATAACCTTTAGTGCTGGAAGTTCAGCAAAATGTGTCAGGAAAGATCTGTTTATAATTTTGTTTTTGGTTTTTTTTTTTGTTTTTTTGGGTTTTTTTGGTCAACCATACACCAAACCTTGCTTTTATGTTTTTATATTGGCACCACTAACAGTGACTTTCGAACTTAGCATCATTGTTTAATTCTCATTATGACTAACTGCTTTCTGATCTGTCTGTTCTGTCTGTTTTGGTACCCATTGGATTTTTACTATTTCTTCCAAATTAGTTTGTACTCATTACTCTTGTAACCCTTGCATCTCTTGTTTAGGAGCTGGATGACTTACTAACAACTGTTCTGGTGTTTTTTCCAGGATACTTTTACTTGGAAAGATAGCTTATGGGCAAAAAGCAGTAGTGATACTTCTGTTGTTTTGTTCTTTAAAAAAATCTTTATTCACTGAATTTCAAGGTCACATCATTCATGGTGCCATTACTGATTCCCCTCTCGGTAAGATCAGTATGTTAACCACACTTTATCCACGGCTGAGTAGAGTCAGCTCTCTGGCTAGCAGTTATCCAGCTAGTCACTACTTATCCAATTTCCTGCTACTTGATGTGGCTCTTTCATTTGTGAGTCAGAATTTTAAAGTTAGAAGAAAGAAAAAAATGATTATGTAGCATTGTGCTCTTTTTACATTAAGAGAACATATTTGGAAAGGCTAAATGATGTACCCCAAATCATTAGTCAGTGGTACATCTAAGACTAGAACCCAAGTCTGTGATCTCTAGTCTCCATTGGTTTGGGGGCAGGAGCGGGGCAGCTCTTTTTTCTTTTTTTTTTTTTAACTTTGTCTTTATTCACAAATGACATGATCATCTACATAGAAAATCCCAATGAATTTACCAAAAAAAAGATGGTAATGTCAATAAGTGAATTTAGTAAAATTTCAGAATATCAGATCAATATATAAAAATGAACCTATATTTCTATATATACTAAAAACAAGCGATTAAAAACATGTTATTTACTAAAGCAACAAAACCATGAAATACTTAGGGATAAATCTAAATGTACTTAATGTTTCTCCTTTCATTTTTTTTTATTTCAAGTTTTAATTTAAATTCCAGTTAGTTAACATATAGTGTTTTTACTCTTTTTTATTATGACCTTGTCTTCCTTAGTACTTTTAGTTGCTGTAGTAATCATTCATACCACATTGCTTGAGGTTGTTTTAAAATGCTTCATTTAGTGCTTTCTCTTTAAGTAGCCTTCCTCACCAGTGCCATTTGTTGCTAAGGTCTTCTGTTTTACTTCTGTCTTACTTCCATTAAATGCTGATTCGTGTTTTAGCACCTCATTATTATAATATTGGCTATGTCTTCAAAATGCTGTACACCTGTATAAGAATCTCAGATTCCAGCAAATCACTGAAATATTTCTAAGCAACCAGCTACTTGACATCGTTTAGATAAACCATGTTAATGAAAGAGCTTGGCTCCATTTAACCAGAAATTTTGTTATTGCATAAACGTGGGTGTTGTCCATCCATTATTCAATAGGACTGAAGGTTTCACTGATCTCTAAGGAGAATAATAGGAGTTGAATCTGTGGGAATGCTTAGAGGTTTTTGTTTGTTTTTGAGATCAGCTAAAGAAGATATTTTCCAAATGGTTATTAGTCTTGCGGGTAAGTTATAAACTAGATTTTCACCAGCATTATTTTTAATTTTATTTGAAATAATTATAGATTCACAGGAAGTTGCAAAGATCGTACAGAAGAGATGCTTTGTACCCTTCAGTTTCTCCCCCTAATTACATCTTAATTATAGCATAATATCAAAACAAGGGATATTACTTGATTATTACAATATGTGTGTATAGCTCTATGTCATTTTATCATGTGGGTAGATTTGTGTAACCACCACCACAATCAAGATACATGACTCTTCCATCACCATAAAGAATTGTCTTAATGGCCCTCCCCACCCCTAGCTATCCTGTAACGCCCTGGCAACCACTAATGTGAGGATTTTGCTTTGTTTATACCTCCCTCCTCAACCTCCAGGCCTGACCTGATTTAGGAAAGACTAAATGTGTAATAGTAACATGCCTGTCATTGATACCCCAATTATCAAGACAATTGTATTATAATGGGATTAGACTTTCAAAAATAATCAATTCATGCTCCTCTCCTACAGGGAACAAGTCTTTATCTACACACCAAAAAAACGAATGTAAAGTTTTAATAGTACCTACCTTACAATAAAGCATAGTGGTAAGCAATACCGGGGAAAAAAAAAAAAAAAAAAAGGACAGCAACATGTTGGTATTAAGAGTCTATCAGAACACAGGCTATTTCAGTAGTAAGTGTTGTCACAGCCACCCCAAAATAAAAGAAGAAAGAAAATCAGGAGTCCCAATTTTTTCTTGTAAAATTTGTTCTTAAAGCAATGATCGTTTTTTAAATGTTTTGTATTATTTTACGTCTTACATGTATCATTTACTCAATTTATCTTTATGTGTTTGGCAGTCAACAAAATTTAAAACCTAGAATATTCATATGAGCTCTGAGTATACTTTTAAGTACATTGTTTTAAAAATTAAATTCTGATATTGATTATAAGTAATTTCTAAACTAGAGAAGTTGATTTAAATTTTTTTTTTGAATTTTAAATTTAGTTCCTATTTACTGGCCCATACTTTTCTTTTACTTGGGAAATTGTAAAGAACCAGAGACCTTGGACTTTAAACCTTCTCATTTTATATACAAAGAGACCAACTAAATTAAGCTACACATGGTCATACAACTAGTTATTTAGTAGTTATTTGGTCTTGAATAACTCAAATCTCATTTTCAATATGGTACCTTCTCTATTGCATTAGACTGTCCACTGAGAAATTTTAAGTGGCTAGTCATTTAATATAAAGTAGATGACTCTTTAGTGATTAAAGTCAGTGATTTTTTTAATATTTGAATTGTAATCTAGCCAATAGTTTAAGTCCTAACTTGAGACTAGATTGAAATCTTGACATAGAATCAGTCCATAAAAATCTGTTTGAAAATGTAAAGTGAATTCCATTTCTCAAAGACAGTTTTTTAATATCAGTAAACTGTATTGTTTGTCAATTTTTCAATTTCAATTTGTGTTCATATTTTTAGATAACCTTCTGAAATTGTAAACTCTCCCAGTTTTGTCTTTTAGGTACTTTATTGCCTAATGATCTTGCTATAATAGTTTTTTGTTTTTGGTTTTTTAAGGATTCTTTATGTTGCTACAGCCTGTACTGATTAATTTTGATTTTTTGGTTTTCAACTCTAGGAGTCTCTACCACCCGTCCAGTTTGACTGGAGTAGCAGTGGCCTTACTAACCCTTTAGATGGTACGTCTCTCCGTAGAGCCTCTAGCACCAGAGCTAGAGTTAAGAAAGCTACAAAGTTCAGACAGACTTCTCTCTGCTGATTTCCTTTTTTGTTTGAACATAATTTCTTATTCTTATCTTTGGAAATTCAGGCTTTCTTTCTGAACAGTAATTGCTCAAAAACAACAGCTGTTACTATTATTAACGGTATTAATGTCCATAAGTAGGTAGCAGTAGCTAGGTAAAATTTTAATTTCTTTAAGTCAAAAACAAGCTTCTTTACGTTTTACAAGGATCTAAGTAGTTGGAATGATATTTTAGGTAGGATCAGTTTACTTGAAATTTGTTTCTGTAGATTTAATTTATGGAATTTTCTTGGATGCAAAGTCTTGTGGCTAGAGGCTGCTTAAAAAAAGCACAAAGCACAATTGTATAACCAAAAACAATGTGCAAATAGATCCATATTTATTGACTTAAAGTAGTTTTCAGATTTAATAATATTTTATAGAGCACTTATTATGCAACTGGAAAATGAATGATTTTCATGATCCTTTTCTAAAACTCATCTCAAAATACTAGTAGGTAGTTCCAGAAATAATTGGTTTCTCTCAAGGCTTTAAGAGAAAATCCTGAAAAGGAATAACTTATCCTAGTAATGTGGGTCTTTAAAATAAATGACACAAAATGCTAGTTTTCCCGTGTGTTGACACCACACATTTTAATTGGACCCTAAGATAGAATTATTCTTATTCTTTATACTTCATAAGTTATTTGAGCCATTGTCTAAAACACCTGTCATTCTATCAGCTTTGCCTTAGACTGGGGGTCCTAGGACATCTGGAAAGCATCCAATTGAATAGCAGTGCTGAAGGAAAGCCTGGATGCACCTTTTGCTGTTGTCTGGTGTCTCGAATATTCAGTCAAATCATCATGCTTTTTATTAACAAACAACTTCTTTAAAACTGTATGCTATTTCTGATTACTGTTTCAGAGTTAAAGGGGAACAGTACAGCTTGAGGCTGCACATCAGGGTAGGGCAGTTATGACAGTCCTTATTAATGTTATTTTAATTTAAACCGAGTTAATGTATTGGTGTGTGTCCTGAAACTGACAACTTTGTCATTTTTTAAAAATCATTAATTCGAAACCAACATTACTAACACAGAAGATTGATTGGGGCATGTATAGTGATTTACTGTTGGGTTGAGATTAAAGTATTGTTTCCCTTTAACGGGTACACTTTCCCCTTGGTCTTTCTGGTATGGCTTTGAGTTTTGATTGAAAGAACTGAACTCTTAACTAAAACCTTACTAAGTGTTAAATTATTTACTTTGTACATGAGAAAATGTACATTGAATTATTAAATTGTTACTTTAGAAATGTCCTTAGTAATGAAAAACTAATACTGTACACATTGTTTTAATGTTGATTTTAAAATATGTAATGACTACTAATTATAACCTGCATGTTCAAGTGTGTGTCTTACCCCTTTTTACACATAACCCCTCCTCCCTTGGCTTACCTTCTGTGTGGCTGCCTACCAACACGGTCACTGAATTTCAAGCTAGTGGAGGTTCCACTCTTCTGAACCTTGATTTCTTTGGGCCCGTGGATGACAGTAGCTCTAGCAGCAGCACCACAATCCCAGGTCAGCAGAGTGTTAAAACCACAATTCTAGTTTAATTACTAAAAGCATGACCACATCACTTGACTTTCCTATAAACAAGGAAACAAGTAGTTGTATTCTCTATAATATCTTTCTAATACTTTTCTTTTATCTATCATTATTTTCTAGTATCTGACTATAACAAATGACTTCTGTGAAATGTGTTTTAAGGAAAGCTTTCTCAGTGTACCAGTCAGAGCCGAAAGTAGTTTCTAGGACTAAAGTAGCCCTAATGTGCTTAGACAATTAAAGGCAGGGTTTGTTGGGGGGGGGGGGGATCTCCTGTAAATGCAAAATGTGATATTTTATATGCTTATTTTTGAAAGCATATCCTATAAGGCCATTTGAAAAAAATACAGGTTTAGAGCTATAAGAATATTTTAGCATACAAAGATGACTTTACATTGTAGTGTCTGTGGTAATAGAACCTCTACAAATTCTAGCATTCAGTTAGTTGTTTATTAATGCTAAGTGTATAAATAGGTTCCAAAATGTTAGAGTCTAGCACTTAGTTCTATATAGACCCCACATAGAATTTATTATGTAGTTTTTATGTAGCTCTCAAATAGAAAGTATTCTGTTAGACTTCCATGGAGAAAAAAGAAATGTTACAGAATAGTAGAAAATAATTGCTATATTAAAAGCTAGAAATTAAAACTTACTGGAGTACCTGTTAAATTAATGTTCAGCCCTGCGAAGTTCAGTTTATTGACCAAAGGACTAATGTACTTTGTCATTTTTTAACTGAATAAAAGATTAAAATATAATGGCATTTTTATGTTTACATTTTATTTGATACGATTTTAATGAGTCCCTGTCATCCCTCCTTGTGATCTGATAATCATGCCCATTGATCACCAGATGCTGATGCCCAGAATGCATAGCGAGGATCCCTGTCTATCCCCACTAGCAGCCAGTTAACAGCCAGCCTGGTTCCTGAGAATTTGCTGGTTTTATTCTATTCTGCTTGATACCCTACCACCCACTTTGAGCAGTTCAGGAGCCGTGGTGGGAAATGGGGGAGACCATAAGTGTCAGATAAGGGTGAGCCTGGAACCCAGAACATCCTTCTCCAAAATCTGGTTATGGAAATCTCATCCTGCTCTAAGGAAGTTCCAAGGCCATTTGGTAGAATGACTGGATTTCTCAAATCTAAGCCCCTGGTTATCATTTTCATTATTTCCAAGATTTTGCAAGCATATGAAAAACCAATCTGTGTCTGGTTTTGACTTCAAAATGATATTTTACTATTTACTCAAATTACTTCTAAATATGTTTGAGCTATGGAATGACCGGAGTAAGCCTAATTAGCTGTTTTTAATACTTAATTGGGGGGAAAAAAAGACAACAAAAACTTGTGTATCAGTTTCCTTATTACTGTATTCCCAAGAATGAATTACCAGCCTCCCATTTTTAATTTGCTCTCAGATTTGTTTTGTCATGAACTGTACTGTAATTTACATGAGGTCACTATTTTTAGACACCTAAAACCTGGTTTAAGTTTAATTTTTGGTTACATCTCAAACTCAGTTAAGAACACAAATGAAGTACAGAAATTACGTGATAACCAGGCTCAGTATACACAGCTTCAAGAAGAGCAAGTGGTTTCAGAAGCTTAGAGCTGTAATGGAAGTGAAATTAGCATGCTCAAATGCAGTCCTCCTTATTTGGAACCTTTTAAATATTTTTGTTCCGTATTTTCATTAATATGCTCTAGCTGCTCTATAAACTTGATTACTATAAATTTGCTTTGGCTTCTTTTTATTGCTATTGGGTTTTGTTAAAACTTACCATCAACCTACAGGTATCAACACCTTTCTCAGTGTTCCATTTCACCACTTGCTTGCACTTTTTCTGACTTGTTTCTGGGAAAGTCATTTTGTCTTAGCTTGCGGTTATTTAATTATTTGTGTGTGAGACTTAGGAGGTTGGCATAGAACTTGGTTGGCTAGCTTTAGTTATGTAACTAAACTGTGCCTCATTAAGGTTCTGTAAAAAACAAACAAACAAAAAAAACACAGGCAGACTCTTCCATTAAAAAAGAATTATTCTCCAATTATTAGGGTAGAGTAAGTAGTTACCTTGTTTTTGAAAAATATAAAACATGGTCATGGTACTTTCCTGGGGTTGTTTTCTTTTGTTTTGGTTTGGTTTTTTTGTGATGGTAGTGGTTTTGTTTTGGGCAAGGGGGGTTGGGTTTTTTGTTGTCTTTTTTTTTTTTAATCTCCCACTTTATTTTTTGACAGCCAAGTGGCCAGTATTTTACAAACCTGACCAAATTTTTACTACCACTTTTTGTTGCCAGTCAGAATGCAGTTGTTTATTCTGTGCTGTATATTAGACATTAGCTTAAATTTTGTGGTTACTTGGAATCTAACCTTTCACAGTGGAGGAAGGAGGTACTTTGGGTTCATTTGGTCCCCTACAGGTATCTACAATTTTTTAGATTTTAATTGAAACCTATATTCTTACAGTGATACAAAGAAAGGGTCTAAGTATTTTTCGAAACTGTACCTTAATGAAATAAATATTAAGAACTTGGGAGAGTCAACAAACATTTTCTATAGCCTTCCTTCCTTGTTGGACATAACAACTGTGGAAGCTGCTTTTGCTTGTTTGATTTCTGTAAACATCTGAGTCTGTATTTACATCTGCCAGTCATCTGCAAAGTTGGTTAATAGAAGGCAGTTCCTGATTTTTTTCTTAACCTTTAAATATCTTAAAAGGAGGAAACTTGTTAATAACATTAGTATTTACATTTATGTATAATTTTCTCTTCTGATCTTCAGAGCTTTTTTAGAAATAATAAAAATTGATGAAACTATAAGACATTCTTCCTTACAGTCTGCTTTTCTGCTATACTCTGAAACTGCTAAACTTTTTACCTCAAGTAATTTGCTGGTACCATAGAGAGCAGAGGATTAGTTTTTTTTTTAAGATTTTATTTATTTGACAGAGACAGAGCGAGAGAGGGAACACAAGCAGGGAGAGTGGGAGAGGGAGAAGCAGGCTCCCCGCGGAGCAGGGAGCAGGATGCGGGGCTCAATACCAGGACTCCAGGATCATGACCCAAGCCGAAGGCAGACGCCTGACAACTGAGCCACCCAGGCGCCCCGGATTAATTTTTTTTTTTTTTTATCTGAGTCTCTATTACCCAAAATTGAGCCTGAGTCGAAAATATTTAATTGTTCTTTTAAGTGTTTTTGTAGTCATTGTTATTTAATATAAATCTATATTCAAGGGAAATACAAAAATATATACGTATGTTTTAGTGAAGTCAAATAAATCTAACTCAGCTTCATTTTGAATTCTTTAAAACCAACTCGGATATGAGACCATAGAAATATAATTAACCCCGAGACAGTTTTCATTTTGTCTAAAAGTAGTGCTTTTATTAGTTTTTCTGGGAATATTTTACCCTCCCTACTTCAAAGAAAGAGCAATGTGGTATATAATATGATGTTTTGAGTAGTATTTCATGTCCTCAGGTGGTCAGAATATATTTAACCAAGTCATTTACCATATTTGAGACTTAAGCTTCTAAATCTTTGGGTGTGGAAGAGAGTGTAATGGAGATAGAATGGTTAGAGAGGTGTAGAGGGAGAGAAAATATCAAAAATGAGGTTAATCAGTCCATTTAAACATTAAGGTATCATATAACAAATCATGTGCACTCTCTATAAAACATTGATAACTTTCATGTCAGTAATCCAAAATTGAGAGAATTTTCTACAGCAGATAGAAATTTTAGAAATATTTGCATGATATTTACTACATAAATGTTAGATGAATTAAGGCTGTATTTATACCAAAGTGAGATTTTAAAAGTATTTTCCTACTTTATAAAAATCCTGAAAGGTGGAATTGTAATTTAAAAAATACATGCAGTATTACAGTAGTCTAAAGACATGTGCTCGTAAAATACTCAGATGTTTACAGAATGAGTGCCTTTTGCGTCTTGATGGTGGCTGACTGAGTAACGCACTACAGCTTGCCCTCACTGACTGTCATTTTATACTATAAGGTGTGGATCCAGAGTTGTATGAGTTAACAACTTCTAAGCTGGAAATCTCCACCTCAAGCCTCAAAGTGACTGATGCATTTGCAAGACTCATGTCCACAGTAGAGAAGACAAGCACATCTACCAGGTAAGCAGATAGTGTTCATTACACCCTGTTTTGAATTCTGTATTAAAACAGTCCAAATGGGAAAGCAAATAAGTTGACAGTATTTCAATAAATTGTATTAAAATTCACTTTGTATTTATAAAAATCAATAGATGATGCCTAATTCCAGAAAACAGTTATCAAATTATGTTTCATTATGAACTTTATCAGAACGGAGCTATTTCATAAGAGGCTAGAAAGGGCTGACAGATGTGGTTTTCTCTACTTACCCCCTCTTCCCCCCCCGCCCCACCAAACTTTGTGGAGAAGAATTCTGATTAAATATTGAGATCATTAGCCACTGTAGAAACAATCCCTTTTTCCCTTCATAACCACTGAGATGATCATCTGTGGGAACCCACTTTCACACTCCCAGAGTCACTTAGGCTAATCTTTCTAATCCTGACCTAAGCTGGAATAGGTGATGGCTACTATTTTATTTTCGGCATTTTTGCTGATGTACAGCATCTCTGAGTTGGGATGTGAAGGCTTGCTTTGCCAGGCTTTCTGGGAGGCCCTTCAGGGACATGGCCTTTAGAAAAGCAGTGTTGGAACCAGATAGAAGGAATGTCACTTGGGCCCTGTGCTCAGGATTCAGTAAACCTTTAGTTTTACATAAATTAGCACCAGAACAGTAAGCCATTGCTTTGACATGTTAGCCATAAGAATAGGCCAGTTCCTAATAAGAGGTAGTCATTGTGAACCAGGAAATCACTACTGCGGGAGCAAATACTGGTTGATAGGAGCACCAGCTTCACTGTTCCAAATCCATTGTTCATCAGCATTTTCAAGCGGAAATACTTACCTGCTAGTGGCCCACTTTGGCAGAAGTATTATAGCCCTTACTCCTAAATAAATACATTCTGTTTCCATGTCAGATTCAGGTTTATCTTTTGAATCAATTCTTCTGTAGAGAAAAAGCCATTTAAAAAGTCTTTTTTTCTGGGCACCTGGGTGGCTCAGTTGGTTAAGCGACTGCCTTCAGCTCAGGTCATGATCCTGGAGTCCCGGGATCGAGTCCCACATCGGGCTCCCTGCTCAGCAGGGAGTCTGCTTCTCCCTCTGACCCTTTCCCCTCTCATGCTCTCTCTCTATCTCATTCTCTCTCTCAAATAAATAAATAAAATCTTTAAAAAAAAAAGAGGTCCTAAAAAGTCTTTTTTTCTTATGAATAATAAATGCTTACCAGTCTTAAAACTTTGGTTTGAATTATCCCATTGCCTTTCAAACTGTATTGTGTACTTAAATATCCATTCATTCAACAGATACGTATTATTATTAATATTTATAATTATGAAAAGGCATTATTATCTTATAATTGTGGACACCCGTAGCTTTTCCTTAGAATAATTTACAACATGCACGCACCACAGATTCTCCTGTTCTCATTGTTCCCGTGTCTTTGTGGTAACACCTGCTGGCACTGGTAAAGCCTCCTCTTAAGTGAACCTATTTGTAAATGAATCCTCTGTGGATTCTTTTTGCTCACTTTCTAATTTTTCTTCTCCCCAAATCATATTTTCAAATCGAAATTCTTCTCATACAAATTTCTCGTCCATTTTTTCTATATATGTTAGCCAAAAGCTACTGCACATTTGACTTTAAAAAAAAAAATACTGATGCTTTTATTGTTTGGGCTTTTCCCTACCATTTTTAGGGCGACCTTTTCTAAGGACAGTCCTACCATTTCATTACGTTTTTACTTCTGCAGTCTCACTGGAGGAACTGCGGTAGAACTTTGAAAATCCCATGATGAGAATTCAGTCTTTGTGCCATTAGGAGGAGCTCTACACCACATTGTTAGCTTGCTTGCTCTCCTAACTTTGTAACTCATCCTTGAAACATCCTGTGTACGCCAGGGAACTTGAAAAACTTCTATCGCTTTAAGAAATTATTTTCATTGTTTCACTTATTCTGTACTATTACGGAATGAACTAGAACCACTGTGTGTATCTTAAGGTGAGTGTTGTAACTGCATTGAATTGCTCTCTAGTATCTGTCCAGCTTCGTGTTTAAAACACAAATTGGGGGGGAAAAAAACCACCAAGTTGCCAACGGTGTCTTCTGTTTTGAGGAATTATTTGAAAATGGTAAGAAATGCACATATTCACGTCTTATAATTAGAAGGTAATACCATAAGGTGTCCCTGTGAATGATTCTCAGTTGTACAGGGTGGATGAAAGGTGAATGGCATGCATCATTTCAGAAAATTTCAGAGTCTTTGTTGCTTTTACATTTTGTTCTATTTTTCTTTTTGTTTTTGAATAAAAAAAACTACAGAAAGTAAAGCTCAGCAAAATCTTCTTGACTGTTGACAACACACAGAAGGTAGAGTGACTGCAGGGTACCACAAGGTTAAGAAACAGAGGAGTAGGTAGAGGAAATTGACATGTAACAAACACATACTCTTTTCTGAATGCCTTTGCTGCATATATAGGAAGAAATGCATGTGCTCATCTCTTTCCCTACCCAGCTTGTTAAAGTAACTTCTCACTTTTTAAAGAAATGCAAGATCTTAGTTTTAAAATAGTTCCTTCTTCTTGCTTTACCTTTTCTAACACAGAGAAAAATTACTTCATTACCTTAATCAGTAGGTGACCACCTAGTTAGTAGCGGCAGACCTCTAACTCGTTTATACAAGCCAAACGACTATTTGCCAAAAGGGATACATACGTCTTTTTTTTTTCTTTTTTTCTTTTGACCTTTTAGTTGGGATATAATCCACATACCATAAAATCCACGCTTCTCAAGTATACAGTTGAGTGGTTTTTAGTATGTTCACAGCATTGCACAACCATTACCACTATCTAATTCCAGAACATTTTTATCACCCCAAAGAGAAACTCCATATTTATTAGCAGTTACTCCTATCTGACACTTTTCCCAGACTGGGAAAAGTGGTATATTAGTATATTAGTGTATTAGACATACACTAATCTGCTTTCTGTCTCTAGGAATTTGCCTGTTCTGGTTATTTCATATAAATGGAATCATACAGTATGTGACCTTTTGTTCCTGGCTTCTTTCTCTTAGTGTGTTTTCAAGTTCGGCCATGGTATTGTGTGTATCAGTGTTTTTCATTCCTTTTTACGGCTGCATAATATAATATTCCTTTGATTATACCACATTTTACTTATCCATTAATTAGTTGATAGATACTTGGTTGTTTTCGCTTTTTGACTATTCTGACTAATGCTGCTATGAACACTCATGTACAGGTTCTTGTGTGGACAGATGTTTTCCATACTCGGAGTGAAACTACCAGGTCATATGGTAACAATATGTTTAACTTTTTGAGCAACTGCTGAACTGTTTTTCAAAGTCATGCCACCATTTTACATTCTTCCAATACTATGTTAAGGATTCTAGTTTCTCCACATTCTCACTGAGGCTTGTTTTTGTCTGACTTTTTGGTTATAGCCATCCCAGAAACCATTGCCTACTTCAAGGTCAGGAAGATTTACACCTATGTTTTTTTTCTGAGAGTTTTATAGCTTCAACTCTTACATTTAGGTCTTTGATCCATTTTGATTTAATATTTGAATGTGTTGTGGGGGGGGGTCCAGCTTCATTCTTTTACATGCAGATATCCCACACTGTTTGATGAAAAGACTCTTTTTTCCCCATCGGTGGTCTTGGCACCCTTATTGAAAATCAGTTTTCCATTAATATATGGGTTTGTTTCTGGACTCTCAGTTGTATTCCACTGACAAAAAGGATAAATCTTAGCTAACGAGAATGTAAATCAAAATTAGGTCACTGCTTTTGTATTTGAGAAAAGTTCATGATACAACTTTTTGTTTTCAGGTTCTCCTCAAGCATTTCTTCTTATATTCCAAGAAAACTAGATCACATCAATGCACAGTGACTACAGATAAATACACAAACTATCAACTCTGTAAACTTTTTTTTCAATTTCCTGTTGCTTCTAAGTAGTGCCTCTGAAGTAAGGCCGTTTAGTAGAAAGTCTATAGAGTAATCTTTACCAACCATTTCTTGGGTAAAAGCTTCTACCTTGCTCTCCTTTCTCACACTCCAACTGCGTTTCACAAATAAGAAAGTTCATTAAGGTGCAATTTTATTTGTTATTGTGTTTTGTTTTGTTTTAAGATTTTATTTATTTGCGAGAGCACAAGTTGGCAGGGAGAGACAAGGAGACTCTCCGCTGAGCAGGGAGCCAGACTCAGGGCTCCATCCCAGGACCCCGGAATCATGACCTGAGCCGAAGGCAGACACTTAACCAGCTGAGCCACCCAGGCGCCCCTATTTGTTTCTGTTTTTTTTCTTTAATTCAGTTAGCCAACATATAGTACATCATTCGTTTTTGATATAATGTTCAATGATTCATTCGTTGTGTATAACGCCCAGGGCTCATCACATCATGTGCCCACCTTAATGCCCATCACCCAGTTACCCCATCCCCCCACCCACCTCCCCATCCACAACCTTTTGTTTCCCGGAGTCAAGAGTCTCTCTATTTGTTACTGTTTTTAATAACCTTCTATCATTACAGAAGCAGTAAGATATATTATAGAAAGTTAGAAAATACAAAAAATTAAAACTTAATTTTTATTAAGTTTCTTACCACTCAGATCAGTGTAACTCCTTTCAGATCATTTTATGCAAATAATATATGTATGTGTGTTGTTTTAACCAAAAACGAGATTTTATGGTCCATGCCAAATTGAACTTACCTCTGCAGTCTGTGATCTCCATCTGTGAACTTAAGTGCATTTTTATTCTATCTAATACCGAAGCTATATTCAGATGTCCCCTCAACTCAGTATTGGTTTCAGCAAAGCAGAGAACTGTTGTACCTGCCTGTTACAGCTCCTCAGCTTCCTTTAATCCAGCTTATCTACCCCAACCCTTTTGTTTGTTTTCAGTTTTAACAATAGCTTATTAAAAAGATCAGTCCAGATGTCCTGCAGAACATCCCAATCTCAGGATTTATCTGTTGGCTTCCTTCAAGTAGTATTTAATATATTTCTCTTTTCCCCTTATTTCCTGTAAGCTAGGAATTATATCCACAAGTTTAATGAATTCGGGTGAAACGTTCTGGCTGGATTCCAGCACAGGTGTTGTACTGCATCAGAAGTTGCATAATAATCTGGTTGACTCCATCATTAGTGATGCTAAAATGGACCACTGGTGAGAGGCTGGCCTTTTCCATCATTCAGACACTTATAGTCTTTCACTTTACTCTCTGGTTTTTCTTTCTTTCTTTTTTTTTTTTAATATGTATTTTTATTTATTCATTCGAGACACAGAGATCGAGAGAGAGAGCATGAGCAGGGGGAAAGGCAGAGGGAGAGGGAGAAGCAGACTCCCCACTGAGCCAGGAGCCCAATGCGGGGCTTGATCCCAGGACCCTGGGATCATGACCTGAGCTGAAGGCAGACGCTTAACCATCTGAGCCACGCAGGTGCCCCCAGTCTCTGGTTTTTCTTCATCAAACATCCACCTAATAATTTTGCCACCATTTAAATGCAATTAAAATTGTAGATTTTAAGTGGAAAATACTGAATTGCTATTCCATTCTGAGAAACCCTAAAACTGAGTATTGGTTGATCTGATGGCTTTGGTGTGCCTAAAGCCCATCCCTTGTTGAAGAACTTTGGTCCTAAGATTCTTCCGTCCCAAAATTTTTCCATCATTCTATTAAACCTTTTCATTTCAGCCTGAATTCAAAAGTGATAACAGAAAATCTAGGTATGAAATAAAGGCCCATATTTGTCTTTCCCTTCTTGCTTCTTCTCCTGACGTCCCGTTCCCCATCACGACGACAAAGAGAATAATTAGGTGGAAGAAATAACTTGTGTCACACCTAATATAGTACCAACTATTTTACCATAAAAGAGAATTGGGCTTTTTAGAATCAACAATTTTAAATGAACTTTGGTCTAAAATTAATATCTTTCAATATATTTAACTTTCAACTATTCTTTCAATATATTTAACATCCTGGAAAAAAATCAAGGTTGGGTTACAGTCATGTGCTCAATTTGAGCCACATTTGAGGCTCACTTGACATTTCTGCAGCTCACTATCTGGGAAGCCCTGGATGAAAAGGAGTTCTTCCTATCTGTGTTAGGCACTAACCTGCTCACCTCTAATACCGGGGGCAGTGAGTAAAATGTACTTCGTCTACAGAACCCCTAGGATTTTGAGATTTCCCCTCTCCCCAAGCACTTCCAACCTGTGTCCATTCTCAGCATCCAAAACCAGCTCCCCTGCTACCCCTCTTGGACCTGCCACCTGTGTCCCAGCAGGGCCAGGACTGGGTATTTTTTGAGCTGAGGGCTTTCTCTCCTGGAATTCCCCATGTGGAATGAAGAAAGCCCGGGTTAAAATGACTTACAAGATCTTGTGCCAGACATAAACTTTGTTTTATGTTGAAGTAACTTTGGTAGTTTGGGGGTCAGGGAGAAATCTGGTTGGGTGAACTTTTATTAGGGCTCCAGCATCCTATTTCTGCTTAGTAACATTTTAAAAGTGTGCCCCGGTAGATGCTTCGAACCCTCAGCAAATCTGTGTGCTGTACATAGGTACATGGGAATGTCTGTAGGTCCGATCCTGGCTGTAATGAGCACACACAACTCGGGCATGCATCTCTGTGAGAGATTAGGCATCTGGCACTGGAAGCACACACACAAAGGGATTACGAGGTTCAGGACCTGGCAGAGAAGTCCCCACAGATCTCTAACTCTCTACCTTGAGAGTGGATTTTCTCCCATTTGACCTACAGCAAAGTCACATTAACACGGTTCTCTTTTTTCATTTGTCAATAGGAAACCGAAAAGAGAAGAGCACCTAAGTGAAGAAGCCATCAAGGTGATCGCTAGCCTTCCAGACTTAACGTTCATGCATGCCAAGGTGTTGATGTTTCCGGCCACATTAACACCTTCCACAAGGTCCCAAGAGAAAGCAGACTGATAACTGATGTGAATTGGACAATTTCAATTGCTTTCCCTTCTCCAGCCCTTCCCTCCCTTCCATCAAAAGCATACCTGCTCTAATTAAAAAAAAAAAAAAAAAAGTTCAGCTGATTTGTTGGTAAGCCGCACTAGAAAGGTATACATAGTAATGTATATTTATTTACATACTGAAGTCCTAAATTTATATTAGAAAAAAATGTAAATAATCGGGGATGAACATTTTTGAAGATTTATTCTTTTTGTGTTGCTGGGGTGTATACATTTATGTCTTTGTGAAATACACTGGTGGTGTCCTTCTTACAAAACTTTTGAAATAAAAAAAAGAAAATTAAAAACTCAAATCTCCACTGTCTGTGAAATCCCCTTCAGTCTTTTTCAGATTGCATTGAATGTCCTATTAATTTTTCATATCATATGTTGAATTAATTTTTGCTATCATAAATAAGCTCCAAAGTCCCCGTTTAATTTTTTTTTTTCAATTTTATGTGTAGTGGGTTTGTTTAAGATCTGGCTTTTGTTAACAGTTTTGCGCTCTTTTTTAATCTTTTCAATCTGGCATATTGCTGTTTGACCTTTTGCAAGGTACTTTATCGATTGCTCTTTTGTTACAGGGTGTAGATCATTGTCAGAACTTGATTGGAGGGGTTTAAAGAGATTGTGTCTGTTTTAAATCAGTTTAGTTTGGAGAAGGACCAAATTACATGAATGTCTTACAATGAAATTTACTTGTTAATGATTTTTTGTTTTATCATACCACTATTTTTTGAGGATTTTGCACAGTGTAAAATGACATAATCATAGATTGCTATGGTTTAGGCTGTATATACAGTAAAAACTATGGGTTTTAAATGTTTGGGGAAATTCCTATGGAAAAAAGAAAGACACGTAGAAGAACCTCTGACAAGGTTAATGTGCATGCCCAAGGTCTTTTGAGATTTCAGTGTGTAAATTTCCTTTTAGCTTACACAAAAATAAAATAATTTAAAAGAAATTTAGCCTGGTGTTTTTGTACTTTGGCATCTGAGGGAAAAATATGAGTTTGGATGGGAAGGTTTATTCCATTTTAATGTATTTCAGTCCAGAGGAAATCACTTGGTAGTTCGGACTTCCACTTTTTTGAAAGCAGAAGGAATTGGGATCTGACCCATAGGAACTGGATCAGCACTGAGGCGGAGCTATTTTTATGTAGAACATGAGATCATGAAAGAATTTCCCATGATTCACTATAATGTATCTTCATCAGAACTGGCAAGGTTAAATAAGCATTTCTAGGGAATTTTTTTCTTTGCCAGTAAATATATGCATGATACTAAGGTGAGCAAGAAATTTCTACAAGGTAATTTTTAAATATTGCTATCGACTATTGCGTCAGCAGAGTCACATGACATAATTCATTAGAAACAGGCAGCCGGCCCGACAGTAGTCCACCTCCTGCTCTGTGGGAACCCTCTGCCCCTCCTGCACGGACATCCCTGTGCTGCCAGCTTATCACACAGGCCGTGAGAACCGCTGGTGAACATACTAGAAGTATGGCCTGGAGTGACCGTGCCTGTCCGACCTTTTTGTTGTCATCGTGGTTTCAGAGAAGCCTCTCTTTCAGAATAGTCCCAAGTCCCCAGTGTCCAGTGACCCTTCCGAATGGAAGGATAAAAGTATTCCTCAGCAGAACTTTACACGTTTCGGTAATTGAAGCTGAAAGGGCTGCTTCTGCCGGACGACTAGACTATAATGGCAGCCTTTACCAACAAAAGTTCAGAGCCCATCTATCAGCTGCGTTACTGAGAGAAAGTTAATCAACTTCTCTGAGCCTTAATTTGAAAATGGGAATGATACTGCCTTCCTGTGGGGTTGATGTATTAAATAATAAATGTAAAACAGTTGTCATATGAGGAAAGAGTCAATAAATGGTAGCAGGAACGTAGAGTCAGCGAAACCTGTGATGGCCCCTGGAGACCCAGCGGATTCAAGAAGCAATCATGGGAGAAAGGATCCCGTAAAATAACAAGTGATTGCATTATTATTTAGACATGGTCAAGTGGGTCTTCCTCATGAAAGTGACCCTGCTTTAATGACACACAGGATGGATATTTCATCTTAGAACCACGTTTAGATAAGCCAGATTTCCCTCTTGCTTGTCCTATTGGCCTTTGATGTTTTAAATCACAACAGGCACATCAGTATTGGATTATCACGGGTTAAAGTCAGGACTCGCCTTAAGGACCAGAAGTGCTTGCCCCAAACCAGGGCTCAGGTTGCACCCGAAAGCAGGAGCAGTGGCTGGTGAGGGAAGAGCCTCAGGCGTCTCTCTGGGTCTCAGCTAAGGGAGAGCCCGCTGGCTGCACACAGCAGCTGACCATTTGTCTTGCTCAAAGTCAACCAGGTGAGCCCTGCAGAGTTGGGGGGAAGATGCCGAAGAGGCAGAGACCCTAAAAGCCAATCACACACAGTGGAGACTGGTTTATCAGTCAGCTTTGTGTCCTCGACACCTTAAAGCCACCTCAACTCATCCCCTAGAGTCTCCTCTCACTTGATGGCCAAATCCAGACTGGGAAGTATAGGAGAAATGTCCCTAAATTGAGTCATGTGTCACTACTATTTTTGTGAGTCATTCTTTTATATAGAAACTTGTTCCTCCCTCTACATGATTATCATGTTCTTTATTTAGAACTTGCCACTTTTCGTTCCCTCATGTTTCTTGAATCAGTTAGGATTAGGTTTGGCTGTGAGTAACAAAAACCCAAAATACTGCATTCCACGTAATAAGATTCATACTTCTGTCACATCTGAACTTCTCTGAGATTGGAATGTGCCCCACAATTGTAGGGGCATCCATTTCACCCACAGTGGGTTTTCTGTTAGTGATGTACAAAATAGTTCCATCTTACAGCCAATGACCAGAATTGATGAAACCTAGCAATTGTGGCTTAAACCATAGAAATTCATTTCTCTTGCAGTCTAGGGCTGGTGAAGGGGCTTCATAAGATTATCAGTGACTGAAGCTCTTGACTATCTCGTTCCACCAGGACCCACACATGGTGTCTACCTCATGGTCCAAGGGAGCTGCTGATGGTTCAGCCAACATGCCTATCTTCCAGCCATCTATGAAGGAAGAGCAAAGAGCATCTTCCCTCTTGTTAAGAACACTCCATAAGGTATACAAAATATTTCTAATTACCATCTCGCGGCCAGAACTTCGTTGCAGCACCCTATCTGGCTACAAAAGAGACAGGGAAGTACTTGTGGGCAGCCATCTAAGCGGCATTCTAGTGGTAAGAAGGAGAGGACAGATACTGTAGGACCACTGCAAAGCTGGGCCTCACTTTTAACTTCACATTGCATACACACAGTATTTCATTGAGCTCAAGTCATACCTAGAGAAATGAATTCCAGGATTGTTGTCTCGGGGCTGGATCTGTTGACTTCCTGGTGTTTTCTTAGAAGAGGGGAAGGAATCTATAGAGGGCCACACAGGTTTCCTGGGCCCAGGGAGGAACCCGTGCTAAGACAAATCGTGGATGGTGGTAGGCAGCAGCCTGGGGAGGTAGAAAGGACGCCGGATTAGGCTGCGAGTTGTGTCTTCTAAATACAGTTCTCCACTAATCAGCTGGAAGATGTTGAATAAATCCCATTTCTAAGGCTCCGGTACTTCAGAGTCTACAGAACTGAAAACTAAGGTAGGAAGAAACCTTAGAGAATCACAGAATTCTAGAGCCGGAAGATGAGCCAGTCGGGCACCCGCAAACCACCGCTAGGAGCCCTGCAGCGCTGGCCCCGCAATGATGGGGATGGCCGCTACTAACTCCGTGGGCCTCTATGTTGGGGGACAGGGGTGTTGCAGATCACAAATCTGAAAAAGCCAAGGATGATTCCCTTCTGCAAGCTGGAGCAGTGGGAAGCCTACACAGGAAACCGACCTGCACAGCATTGTGCATCTATAACCAGAGAGGCAGGACCCGACCACAGTTTTCCTGACTCTCCTGCGTCTCCCCTCTGAAGGGGTGGCTGGGCCAGCCCGTGAACATTCACGGGGACCTCGAGCAAGCTCCGAATCTCGCTTGCTTGGATGGCCAGCACTGGCCGGTAGGACCCCTACCGAGCGGACCCCAGGGTCCCCACAGCCTCCTGCGGTTGTGCTCCTGACGGTAAGTCAGCCTGACCTCCAGAGCCTTCCGTGTCGGTTATCCGTTGTTTCAGCTGATCCTTTGGGCCTGGGCTGTCGCGGAAAAGAGCATTTCCCATCACTTCACGTAATATGTGTGAGTTCGGCACAGCATCTGAGAACCTCCTCTCTGCCCCTGGGCTCCTGGGGACCGATCCGGGCTGGCGCCTCTGCCAGGAATGCGTCTCCTCACCAGCCGGCCAGCACTCCTCCCTCTGGGAGCCTTTCTGGACGCCCCTCACCCCGGGCCCTACCCCAGGCCCCACTCACCCCATGCAGCCGCTCTCCAGCCTCCCAGAGTGCTCAGCAAGCCCCTCCGATGGTGTAACACTCCTACTAAACCTAGTATACGTTGATTCCAAGCAGTCCTGAGCGCCAGACACGGGGGCTTCGCACACATTCTCTCCCCGAATCCTCCCAGGAACCCTAAGAAGTACCTGACCTATTTCTGGCTCCAGTGTACTGGTGAGGAAACCAAGACTTGGAACATGATGTCACGTCCCCAAGGTCACCCAGCCAGGAAGAGGAAGTCTAGAACCCAAGTCTGTCTGGTCCCAAAGGCTGAACGCTTCCCCGCAGGGTATCAGCCTCTTGGCATGATGAGGGCCGTTAGGGCACCCGTCTCCTTGCTTTATGATGACTGATGTGCTCTTCTTTCTCCTCCAGGCTATGAGGTCCTTGAGGGCAGGGTCAGTGTCTGGCCCAGATTTGTCCCGCTGGCCCCTGGCACAGTGCCTAACACGTAGGCAAACTCTCACCTGGTTTGCTTCCTAAACCAGTTTATGCATAAGCCTCTCAGTGAAATGGATGGGGATCCTTCCAGAAGCTGTGTTTTGCCTTTGCCTGCAAATATTGTAAACCCCACCTCAAGCCCCTCTGAATTTTTTCCAAAACACACCCTATTCTATTGATCACTGACTCAATCCTTCAATCTCTGAAGCAACCCCCAAACACTACCCCAACCCCCTGGGGCTTCCATTTTGCCAAAAGCTATTTGTTTGGGTTTGGTTTTGCCTCCATCCCTGCCTTGGGCGAGCAGCAAGTAAGGGCTGGACATATGGGGATCCGGGCCACTTCTGGAGCACGGCTCTGTGGCCCTACACCACCGGTGGCCCCTGGCTGAAAAGTACCCAGCTCTCTAGGAGACTCCCAAACCTAGAATCATCCTGACCACTTCCCAGAGGGTGCCCTGAGCAGATGGTTATCTGGGACATGGGAAATCAGTAAAGATGCCTCTCAGTCTCTGAGCAAGGTCTGACGTGGCTCAGAGGGGCTCACATGACCACACCACTGGGTGCTGGGTTCTCAGACAAGGCTGGATAGCCCTGAAAGCAGATGTCACAGTGATAGTCTTTACCCCCGAGGGATACAACGAGGATGCCTTCAGGCATCCTCCATGATGCAACCTGCCAGGAGGGCCACCCATTTTCCCCACTTACCCCACCCCTTTTCTTCCATCCTGTCATCCAAAGCAGAACTTCCGTTCCAGAGCTGGCAGCCATGTGGGCCTGGTGGGCGGCGCGGGCCTTGCTTCTGACCGTGTGGTTCTGGGCCCAGGCTCCCATCATGGCCCCAGGACCCCAAATCCAGCAGGATTGCCGCCAGAGCAGGCTACCCCAGGGGTCCGCCTTCCGTTAGAAACTCGAGCCTCCAGGGAAAGCAGACGTTTTACTGAAATTAGTATTTTCATTCTGCGGGAGGAGAGAAGTGTGGCCCAAGGACCGTCCAACTCCCCCTTCAAGCCCTGTTCATGGGAAGCATCTGTTTGATGGGGTTACAATTTGTTTCACTTTATTTTTGCTGAGTTGCCTTGGGAGCCTGAACTTTGATCTGGGTGGGAGTCACTAATTGATCGGCTCCAGAGAATGACCCAGACCAGCGTTCCGCCTCTTGTCAGAGGAAACTGCTCTCCCCGGGTCCGAGAAGAGGCCAGAACGCCCTCTGCAGCCCCCTCCGACCAGTGGCGGGCCCCCCTGCGCTTCGATCCCTGTCCCTGGGTGCTCGGCCCCGCAGTGCAGCCCCAGCTCCGACCCAGAGAACAGGGAGGCCTTGTTTGCCTGCAGCTACTATCTTGTAACTCCCTCTTAATTTACAATCTGTTTGCTGTTTCAGATGTTTGGAAAGAAAACTCCTTAGTCAGCAGCTCTGGAGAGCTTCGTTTTCAGTGAAATCTGGACTCTTCTTTCCCACCCCAGATTTTTTTTTTTTTTTTTTTTATTCTGGTTTTGTGGCTGGAACCTAACATCTGTGAGGCAGGCAGGACCTCATGGGCCTGTGTCACCCAACACCTATTGAAAGGACGCATTCAAGGGTAGAAAATCAGGGCAGAGCCCACCGGTGACAACTGGTATTTATCTAATATTGGCCTCAGCCGACCAGCCGGCCCCAGGAGAGGAGCAAGGATGAAACACAGTGCTCGGTCCCCGCTCCGGTGCTCCTGGGGACCCGGCAGGAATGCCTTGCCCTCGTGACGGATAAGAAAGCCCAGGCTGCTTGAAACATGGCTGTTTTCCCAGTGGAAGGGGAGCACCTGCCACCACAGGTTCGTATCTGCAACGGCCGACCTCCACGGAGAGGGTACCCCCCAGACACTTCCAGAGAAGGTGACACTTGTCCATCTGCCCGATGGACCTCGCCTTGTGGCGGCTACCGCAGGGCTTGGAAGAAGGGGCACGAGCTATATACCATTCCAGCTCATCGGTGCAGCACGGAGCTTGCGAGTTGCAGCCCCGGGGCCCTGGGGGCTGGCGCCCTTCCTCGCTGGCTGTCTCCACGCGGTCACCAGCCCCACGGCACGGGACTCCTCGGGCTTCCAGGGCCACCAAAGAGGCGGCCCGCACATTCCTCCCGGGAGACAAGCAGCAAGCAGGCAACCAGAGTTTGAGAGTCTGAATCCCGCACTGGCACTTCCTAATTGTGACACCATGAACCTGTGTGTAAACTGCGGATGGGAATTAGAGTAAAAAATACCAACCCAGGCTTCTTAGGAGAATTAAAGACATTAATTCTGTTAATGTTAATGTTAAACACTTAGCATGACCCTTGGAAATACTAAGTGCTCAATAAATGTTAGGTATCATTAGTATTATTATTGAGGACGCCAAGTTCTCTTGGGCGCCTGCAGTGTGCCCTGCCTGACTTGGGACCCAGGCTGTTAGGATGCAGCCCCTGATTCAAAGAAATAATGAGAGACCAGCAGGCCAGCTGTACGTCCCAGTGATTCTGAGCAACGTTCTCTCCACCTGAGCAGGGAGGCTCCAGAAATAACTGGGCTCCGGGAGATGCCAGAGGGGCTCCAGGGGAGGGCAGAGGGCAGCAGGGCCTGGAATCATCCGGAGAGAACCCATAGGGCGTTTCCATAAAAAGTGACAAGTGGAAGTCTGCCCATGTTTTTCCTTGTCCTATGGTGGGCTTCAAGGGTAGGTGGGAGGTAAACGTGAAGGGGGGGGTGGCGTTCAGTCCCACAGAGGCTATCCACGCACTCACTCATCTTCGATTAAGCAAGTGAACGCCAGGTGCTGGTGCCCAGTCCCTTCCCGGACACACGGGAAGTGCACAGGTCAGGGTCTGTCAAGCATGGAGGGCCCAGCCAACTCCAGGAAGGTGAGCCAGGGCCCGTGGGACATTGCATTCTCCCTCCTTGAGCCATCCTAGACCTTAGATAGCTTAGATTTTATTTACTTACTTTGCTGAACAATTTCAGAATAAATTGTGGCTATCAACCCATGTCCCTCTCCCACACACCATCATATCAAAATACAGAGATATTTTCATCTAACTGCAATACTATTATCACACCTACAAAAACGAACAATAATATCCGAATACCATTTGAAAACCAGTCTATTTCAAGTCCCCAAAGCATCCCTAAAACGTCTGTCAGAGCTTGCCCATTCAAACCAGGGTCTGCTCAAGGAGGATGCATCCCATTTGACTATATGTTCCTTTTAATCTAGAACAGTTCTCCCATCCTCTTATTTTTTTTACCTTTTTTTTTTTAAGAGCCCAGGCCAGTTGTGTTGCAGAATGTCCCACATTCTGGATGCACCTGTTTCTTCCTAGTGTCATGTAGCTTGCTGGTTTCTCTGTCCCCCATATATCCTCTATCAGCGTCTGAGTCCCTTTAGGCTGCTTAAACAGAAATACCATAGACGGGGGTGTTTGTAACATCGGGAATTTATTTCTCACAGTTCTGGAGGCTGGGAGGTCCAAGATCGAGACACCAGCTTGGCTAGGTTCTGGCGAAAGCCTGCATCCTGGTTCATAGACAGCTGTCTTTTACCTCATCCTCACATAGCAGAAAGGGTGAGGGAGCTCTCTGGGGAGTCTTAGAGGGGCACTAATCCCATCCCAAAGGCCTAATCACCTCCCAAAGGTCCCACCTCCGAATACCATCACACTGGGGCTTAGAAGTTCAACAAAGGGATTTTGAGAGGACACAAACCACAAACATTCAGTCTATAACCAACAGTATGGCCTTTCTTAAGGTTAACATCTTGAAATATCACCGACTCCATCCAGCTTTCAGCAGAAGTCTTTGGGCTCTGCAAAGTGTAGGTACAATAGGGAGGTAAGGCTCTGGAAGAAACATGCTCTCAGCGTGGCAGAGAGGCCCAAGCACAAAGCCAGGAAGGACCTATGTGCCCCAGGAAAGGTTCCAGCAGAGGGTGGGGGGCATACAACAGCCTGACCATCCAGAAACCCCCTGCTGGAGGAACTGGCCCTTGGGACCTCAGTCGTGCTTGGCTGTCCCAACCCAACCAGGACTGGCCACCTGGTGGATGGCCTTCCTTCCTCCCTGGGACCTCCCCAGACCTCTGCATGGCTCCAAGCCTTTTCCTTTAGGCCTCAGCTCAAAGAAGCCTTTCCTGAGCACCAGCTATAATAGTGTCCCGCGACCCTGTCTAGCCACTGGGGGCCGTGTTTTTCTTCTCAGTACACATTACCATCCGACATATATTTACCGTTTATTTGGTTATCTATCTCTCCTGCCAAGGCTGCAAACTTCATTAGGACAGGGACCTCTGTTGCCTTGTACACTGCCATTACTCCAGTACCTAGAACAACTCTCATGTGTAAGGAAGGCACCTAATAAATCTTGAATGAATGAATTGATTGGGCCCTACAGCATACAGCCCTATTCCAAGCCCACAACTGACCTCAAGTTAACAGATCTTGTTTGGGGTTATCATCTTCCCAGAAACTTGTACGAAAATTCCGAAACTACACTTACTGTAAGTAGATAAAAAAAAAAAAAAATCACACCAATCGTGAACAATATAATCTCCCCTGCAAGTTGTCTGATCTCCCTACTCCCGTGTCTTTCCTCCCTGCTGCCAGAGTTTGGGCAACTCCTGAATCACTCAACTCGGGGTGAGTCCAGGGCCTGTTGGGTCATAAATACCATTTAGTCCCACTCAGCGAATAAAAGCGCGGTGAATTATGGCGTTTGGCTTGGAGGACGATTCCTTCTGTTTCTCTATCAAAGTTGAGTCTTCTCCTTCTTTTTCTTCTTCGCCCTCAAACGCTGAACAGGTGTTGTTTTTAACTCCTAGCCAAGGGTCGAGGCTTGGAGTAGGCACTCAGTGAGCCAGGGGGCCTGGGGAGAGGGACTGCGGGGGCATGGGAGCCAGGGTGGAAGCCGAGGTGCCTCCCACTGATGAGTAAAGGAAGAGGGGCAGCTTTTGTTTTGTTGGAGTAAAACCGACAAGACATGGAGGGCGTCTCATCTAAAGAGGGGCTTCTCAGGGCTCCTGGGTGGCTCAGTTGGTTAAGCGTCTGCCTTCAGCTCTGGTCATGATCCCAGAGTCCTGGGATGGAGCCCCATATCGGGCTCCCTACTTGGCAGGGAGCCTGCTTCTCCCTCTCCTTCTACTGCTCCCCCCTGCTGTGCTCTCTCACTCTGTCAAATAAATAAAATCTTTTGAAAAAAAAAATAAAGAGGGGCTTCTCACTCTGGCCCTCAAGGGGTCCGGGAATCCTCTAAAACCCTGTGCAACATATTGTGACTACTTGCTTCTGAGCACCTTTCTGGGGAGATGGTCCAGAGCTTTCATCGGTTTCCCAGCAGAGTTTGTGACACGGTCCCAACCTCCACTTCCACCAGAAAGGGAAAAAAAAAAAGGTAAGAAAAACACAGAGGGGCATCTGGCAGCTCTCTGGATGGTGAATCAACAAAGTTGTGTCAAACTCCCACCGCATGCCCCTCCCACCCAGGAGCACAAGCTAACCGGGAGAGAAGGCCCCCCCCCCACCCCGAGCAAGGAGTGGGGTTGGGGCATCAGGGCTCATTTCCTGAGGGTCTGCCATGCGCACAGCACAGGGCTCCCCTCTCTACAGCAGGCGCCCACCTAGCACGCGGTAAGGGCCAGGCACCACTCAAAGCGCCCTCCGTGCGTTCGCTCACTTATTCTCCCAGCAGTCCTGGGAAATAGGTGCCACGCTTCTCATCTCACCTTATAGACAGTAAAGCTCAAGTAACTTGCCCGAGGCACACAGCAGACTGGATTGAATCCTGGAGTTTAGAGTGCATGCGCCGTTGCTCAAGCTCTGATCTCCCCTGAGCCGCCCCACCACCCCCTTGAAGTACCTACGATGATGATCTTCATTCCACAGGTGAGAACACTGAGGTTGGGTAACTTGCCAGACGTCACCTTAGGCTTTCCAGACCTGCTGCTGGGAGGGCCAAGAGCCAAAAAGAAAGAGAAATTCCAAGGGGCGAGAGGTCACTCTGGGCAGGGGTGACCGGGGGAAGATTGGGCACAGAGCAATGGGACACTGGAAGGCCGCCCAGCTCGCTGAGGGTGCCTCCAGGACAGCTCCTGGGGGCCACCAAGCAGGGCTCCTCGCCCTGGTCCCATCGCTTTGCCTCCTTCCAGAGCCCCCAGCCTGGAAGAGATGACTTGTGAGGTGGGGTCCCAGGGTCAAGGTTAACACCCCCTCTCGCTCCTTCTTCTGCGCAGGATCTTCCGAGGAGTGCCTTCCATGGGGAGAGAGAGATGCACAAGCCTCCCCAGCCTGCCCCCGCCTCAACCCTCCTCCTTGGGCGGCTGTCCCACTTCTGCTGACTGGGTACCTATTTACAGTTCTGCAGGAGAGGCCTAGCTGAAGCCGGAGGGGCCCCCGGCAGACCTTTCTCAAATGTTCTGTGTGGTTTGCTAAGGATTCCCTTGCTCTAGATGTTCGGAGAAGAGCCGCAGTGAGACCTCAAGTCGCGAAGCTTGGGAGCTGCCCTCTGAGTCCCTCTGCATTCAAGACCCATCACATCCCTGCCCTTCCTGCTGGTATTTGACCTTTATCTAGATTCTGTGAGACAAATATACATACAAAATAGTACACGTATTTATACATTCTATATGTACATATCTTTTTTTTTTTTTTTTTTTTGACAGAGACACAGAGAGAGCGGGATCACAAGCAGGGGGAGTGGGAGAGGGAGAAGCAGGCTTCCTGCCGAGCAAGGAGCCTGATACAGGGCTCGATCCCAGGACCCTGGGATCATGACCTGAGCCAAAGGCAGACGCCCAATGACTGAGCCACCCAGGCGCCCCTGTACATATATCTTTAAGCTCCTTCCAGGGGCATTTTTGCCACTTGCAACCAGACTGTGTTCTATTCTTCTCTGAGCCATCTAGACATTTCGTAGGAGCTTCCCTTCTTGCAGAGCGGGGTAGGGGTGGGCTGGGGAGCCCATGAAGGCCTCTGGGTTAATGTGTTGGAAGCTGCTGCCAAGCTTATAAATTAAGAACTAGTGTCTTTAAACTCCTTCAGTAAATCTATAGGAAAATGGATTTAAGTTGAAAATAGTGTCATTTCCACCCAGTCTTGGGAGCACGTGCAAAGCCTCAGAGCTAAAGGCTCCCAGACTCTGTGTTCAGGAGCTCCCAGCCC
The DNA here is from genome assembly GCF_009762305.2 of Zalophus californianus. Taxonomy (NCBI): domain Eukaryota; kingdom Metazoa; phylum Chordata; class Mammalia; order Carnivora; family Otariidae; genus Zalophus; species Zalophus californianus. Next base: position 57,675,661 of record NC_045602.1, on the reverse strand, counting down.
GGTGGCAGCTGCAGCCCTAGACGGGGCTCCCGGACCCACAGGGCCTGCCTGTGGTGCAGGGGCAGGGGCAGGCCTGGCTTCGGCCTCGGCAGGAGGGACAGCCAGGAGCTGTCTCCTGTCCAGCTGGATTTTCCAGTCACGTCAGCACGTTCCTTCCTGTTCCTTCCCTTGTCCCCCGGCAAACACGTGACTGTAAACCAGGCACCCAGATGGTGAGGGGATTCCCACAGGGACCTCCCCTTTTGGAGGCCAGGAGGCCAGCCTCCTGCCTCATCCTCCTTCCCTCCCCCACTGCATAGCTCCCTGCCCAGCCTCAAGCCCTGTTCTCCGCCCTCCTGCGGACCCCATCGCCCCCTCACCCACTTGCACGGTCCAGGTGGCCAGTCAGAGCCCTGGACAGCGAGAAGGGACTTCAGAAACCATGCCCCTCCAAGCCAGTTGCTTTACACAGGAGAAACTGAGGCCAGAGAGGAGAAGGGAGCTGTCGAAGGCCACCTCGCTGTGAGGAACAGCCCCGGAGATTAGGATCCCGGTGGCTGGACCCGTGGTCTGGGGCTGGATGCACTTGAAGCCTCCGTCTCGTCCTGTGGGCCAGGCGGCGAGCCCCGCTCTGCAGCCACAGGCAGCCGGGGAGGAGGAAGGGCTCAGGAGGCCCCGGGCCCCGCCGGCGGGACGGTCCCCAGGGAAGCCTCAGCCGCCGCCCCCCTGCGCGCGCCTCGGTCCCGCCAGGCCGGGCTCCCCGGCTCGCCCGCCGGGACCGCTCCCCTCGGCTGGCCCCAGCCCCCCGACCCCGCGCTCCCCCACGCCGCCGCCCCTCCGCCCGCTCGCGCGCTCCCGCTCGCCCCGGGGCCCGAGCCCGTCCCGCCGCCCGGGGACGCCGCTGCCTGCCCCCCCCCCCGCCCCCGCGCTTCCGGGCCGGGCCCCTGGGACTGTGGGACGCGCAGGCTCTCGGGCCCGCCCGGACACCCCCCCCACCACACCCCCCCCACCACACACACCGGCATCCGAGTCTCGGCGGCGCGAGAGCGGCGCTCCGCAGGCCCGCGGGAGACCGTCACGTCCGCGGAAGTTTGAGAAGCGCAGCTCTGGAGCGCGGACACCGCCGCGCCCCTCTGTCTCCCGGGGACCCCGATCCCGCCTTTGTTCCCTCCGTTATCGGGCTGTTGGGCGCAGCCGCTCAAGTCTGTGGCTGAGTGCGACGCCCAGGAAGAAGTGTTCCTCCACGCAGCCCTGGCTTCTTTAATAAAAATCGTCCTTCCTCGATGATGAGCAGGAGGAACTTGGAAATTGACACGTATTTCCTCAAAGAATTGATCCACTTAGCATCTCCCTAGATGGAACCGCAAATTGTTCACAGTGGAGCTGGAAGAGCACTCTGACTCTTGTCCTCCGTGGCCTCTGCGGAGCTCCTGGCGTGGCTCGTCTATCCAGCCTTCTGCTAGGGGACGGCGGGCTGCTGCTTTATGGGGGTCATTCACAGGCAGAATGAAAATCTATCCAAGAGGCGTCTGGATACATTCAAAGATACTGATCTGAAAGCTCACTAAAGTTTATTCCCATTTCACAAGAAGAGACTACTTCACTAACCTAGAACAATGTGGAAGAATGAAAAAGAGATGGTCATATTTCATCTTTTTTCCCAGAATGATGTTTTCAATAAAATTTTAAACATCCATGACTCTGTAAGGTGCCCCAATCCCTGAGGCCCAAATCTTGGCTATTAACCTAGTGACAGAGAAGGGTAGCCTAGTAGCCATGATTTAGGGGGAATGTCTCCAACTGGGAGACATTTTACAACCATTTTACAACCAGCAAACTTTGAGCCACACTGCCCTTCACCCAAGGAATAATTCCGATGATGGAATCCAGATCAGAGAGGACGAGATTTGGGCATGGGTTGGCCACGTCCCTCCAGTCCCATCTCCCAGGTGACCCTCCCACCTGCTTCTGAGCGTTTGAAAGGTCAGAGGGGTTAGGAATGAGAGGCGCCCCCAGAGAACTGGGCCTCTGGCTGGTCAGTGGGTGCACCTGGCTAGGTGACCCAAGAGAGGGTTTGAGAGAGCGGAGGTTTGTTCTGAGCCAACTGTGATTATGTCAAGAGCCTTGCAAATATCCTTTCTCTTTGTCCCAACCATTCCACTTCAGATATTTCTCTTATGAGGATCATCAGAGAAGCCGGAAACGAACCACAACAATATGGGAGTGGTTTAAACAGGAGGAGAACTACCACCTGAAAGAACAATCTACAGCCATCAAAAATCCCATTTTCAAATAATTCCTAATGATCTGGGAGTTGCTCATGATATAAGGTTGAAAAGCAGCATAAAAATATTATTGTTGGAGCGCCTGGCTGGCTTAGTCGGGGGAGTGTGTGACTCTTAATCTCAGGATTGTGGGTTCGAGCCCCATAATGGGTGTAGAGATTACTTGGAAATAAAATCTTTTAAAAAATGGTATTGTACATTGTTCTGCTTTATCTGAAATACATATTGTCTAAAAATACATGTTATTATATATATATATATAGTTGTATGTATATATAAATAAAACAAAGGACTAGAAGGAAATTCACCAAAATATTAATGTTGGTTTTCTCTGGGTGGTGGGATCACAGGTGATATTTGTTTTCTATTTCATTTTTTCTGTGTTTTCTCCATTTTTTTCTAGAATGAGCACTTCTTACTTTAGAATTAGAAAAAAAAATAATTTGAGGGACTACAGTGTTCTAAGCATTGCACCAGACTCAAAGATGCATAAGATAACAAAAGCCTATTTTCTGCCCTGGGGGAACTCATGGTCCAAGGAGACAAGAGGTCTCCCCAAAAATACCAATACAAGGCAGGGTAGGATGAATCCTGAAGAGATGAGCACCATACAGTGGGAGCGCAGGGAAGGGAAAGAGAACAGCTACTGGAATTGAAGCTCCTTGGGGCCAGGCACGTAGCAGAAGGTCAGTGTACGTGACACGGAACACAGAAATGGTGGCCTGAGAAGTCAGTCCTGCTCCCTAATGCCCTGTGATTTTAGGCAAGCTATGCAGAAGTAGTCTAACTTTCCTCATCTGTAAAATGGGATAACAAAAATGTCCCTGTGACTAGTTCATAAGGACAAGGAGATGAAGCATGGTGCCTGTCACAAAGTAAGCTCAATGAAAACGAGATTTAGGGTAAAAACTTTAGTCAAGCCTGGGTAGGAAGCACAAGGGCTGTGGGGAACCGATGGGGGAGTGTGGAATTCTCAGGGACGGGGGAGGGGGGGAGCTGAAGCAGGGGACTGAGCGCAGGCGGAGGGGTGCAGCTTCTGCTGTAGGGGAGGCTCAGTGCGAGGGGGTGGGGGGACTTTGGGGGACTATCTCCTTCGTCCCGGAGTAAAGGAGCAAATGGGGGACACGGGGATGAAAAAGAGGGTGGGGACTCAAGCTGGACCCCAAGCCTTCAGCTTTGACCCGCGAACATAGGGAAAGGGCGTGGAGGGGTGTCCGCGGAGCACCCCTGGCATATACTCATAATCCACAGTGTGCTGCATACTGCTTTTTTGGCCCTCTCAGCGACCCTGAACATCAGCATTACTACTTCCATTTTACAGATGAAGACACTGAGGCTCAGGGTCACGTACCAGCACGAGGGAGACTAAGATCCACGCGTGGCTTCCGCCCTCCTCTGGGGGCAGTAGCTCCTGGAAGACCAGCACTGGCGCCCTCTGCCAGGCCTCAGCCACACTCCGTGGCGTGGCAGCGAGCCAACCTGGGGCTTTCCAGGGACCTTCCTGAGTGCATCACCAGAAAGACCCCTTCCTCCCATCCTGTCCACCAGGTGGGACCTGAACAGCCCGTGCCGGGGTGGAGCAGAGGCGGGCGAGGGGCAGATCCTGTGGGTTTTAACAGAATCCAAGTAAGTTTGCTTTGACAATGTCCTAAACCCTGAGAGGACCAGACCGTAGTGGAGGCAGCCCTCCCACCACCCATGGGACCCCCTCCCACCCTCAAGGCAGAGCTCTGAGCCAGGGGATGGTTCCCTCCTGGACGACCTGATTCTTTGGGCCTGCACTCCTCTCTCATGCTGACACCTGAAAGCAGATCAAATGCCTCAGAGAAGACTTTCATTCGAAACCTCCAGGCCCCAGAGAGGGCAAGATCGCTGTGCATCTGAAGCGGGGGATGCCCTAGAGAAGCAAACATGTTCCATTGAAACCCAACTTTATACAGCCCCCCACAACCCCCTCCAACACACAACCACCCCCCCCCCCCGGCTTAGAGCTCAGGCTGTCTTCAGGGAAAGTCTTATTGCTTGAGCGAGCATTTTTAATTTTTTCCAATCCACCTGGCAGAGAGCCTGACCACAGCATCTGCTTCACCCTTTCCCCTGAAACGCTGGCCTCCTTGATGGGATTTATAGAATTTAGGAGGGGGGTGCTGTGTTGTTTCCCAGTTCTGCTGCCCATTTTTCACAAGAGAAAACTGGGTGTCAAAGAAAGGAGAATAGATTCTGCAATAAAAGCATTTGGAGCCAGACAGGGAGAAATCTAATTTATACCAAGGGTTCTCAACCATAGCTGCAAATGAGAAGCATGAGGACACTTTAAAACATACTGATAGCCAGGCTCCAGCACATATTTACTCTGGGATGAGACCTTTTCCCATCTTCTCTCCCTCCCTCCTTTTCTTCCTTCCGTCCTCCCTCTCTTCCTTTCTTTAAGAAGTCTTCCAGGTGATGCTCATATGCCAGGGTGGAGAGCTACTCACCTAAATAAGACAATTGCATTAAAAAGAAGATGACCCAATAGAAAAATGGACCCAGGACGTGAATGGGTAAGTCAGAGAAGAAATAAAAATGGCTAATAGGCCACATGAAAAACTGTTGACCCCAATTAATAATTAAGGAAATGCTAAATAAAACAATAATGAGGTAGCATTTCATGTATCAAATTGTCAACCTTCCTTTTTTTTTTTTAATGGAAGAATATTCCTAGGAACGGCAACAGTGTCTTGTGTGTGTGTGTGTGTGTGTGTGTGTGTGTGTGTGTGTGTGTGTCGGGGGGTGGGGGGCATTCAAGCACTGTTTATGAGGACAGAGGGCACTTGGCAGTAGGCACGCACCTTTTGACCCATCAATTTTACTTCAAGATTCTAGATAAGGATGTCATGAGGTTTTAACTAGAGTTGTTAATCATAGCAAGAACAAAAAATCAGAAATTCCTAAAAATTTAACATTACGAAATTAGTTCAATGAATTACAGTGTAGCCATAGAATAGAATGCTACACAGCCACTGAATATGATATAGTAGATGAATACATATGGCCCTGCTTGGGAAAATGTTCAGACAAATTACTGAGTGCAAAAAGTTTCCAAGTAATAATGGTAAGAATTTTGCTTTGTTAGAAAAATAAAGAGTATGAAAAAGTGTATGTGTGTGTATGTGTCTACACTTAGAAAGGAACTTCACCAAAATATACGTAAGGTTTCAGCAGTCATCATCTCTAATACAAAAGTGAGAATTTTACATTTTTATTTTTGCTTCTCTGCATTTTCTAGCTTTGCCCTACAAAGGACATACTTGTTTTTGTCAAAAGGAAAAAAAAATATTTTTAATTTTAAAACTTACTTCCCAGAGCAAAATTTGCTAATCTGTTTTCTTCTGGGAGGGGCAGGGTCAACATCTTGGAGCCATGAAATCTCCAGATAATCCCCTGACCACTCATCTTCCTTTAGAATCTCATCTTTAACCAAGGAGCCAAAAGAGAGGCTCAACTTGGATTTTTCCTCTCCTTCCAGGCCTTTCCCACGTTGCTGAGCTGTGAGAACTGGCTCGGGAGTTGGCATTGGGAAAGAAGAGGATCCAGAGGTCTGAGGAACCCCCATCAGGGTGGAGAAGAACCCAGGGTTGGAAGTCCTGGGTCTACCTCTATTTAGCTACGTGACCTTGGGTGAAACCCTTAACCTCTCTAAGCCTCAGTGTGCACAACTAAGAAGTGGGAGTAGGAGTAGTGCTGAGCTCACTGGGGATTACAAGGCTTTCAGTGTAAAGGGTTTAGCACATCGCCTGGCACAGAGCACTCAATAAATGGCACTTCTGATCATTTCTGATTTGGGAAGCCAGACTCTTTCCCGCCACACAGGGAGCCTCTGACAGTCCTGACATTCACTGAAGCCCTTCCGACCATTATGGGAAGGAAACTGGAGGAGAAGCCAAACCCGACCCACAGACTCCAGAAGGGCCTTCTAGACTCTGGGCTGGACCTATTACCTAGGAGGCCACCCATGGTGAGAGCTCTTTTTTTTTTTTAGATTTTATTTATGTGAGAGAGAGGCAGAGAGCACAAGCAGGGGGGAGGGGTAGAGGGAGAAGCAGGCTCCCTGCCAAGCAGGCTCCCTGCCAAGCAGAGAGCCCAATGTGGGGCTCGATCCCAGGACCCCGGGATCAAGACCCGAGCTGAAGGCAGACGCTCAACCGGCTTAGCCACTCAGACGCCCCCATGGTGAGGGCTCTTAACTGCGGCCCCTTCCCCGCATGCCCTGTCCCTCCTTCCTGTAAATGCCCCCAGAGCCTGGGTCCCCATCTCGACCCTTCCTCCACAGAACCTCCCTTCATCACAGTCTACTTGGGGTTGCCTCAGAGCCACCCAAGGCCTGTGACCTTATCTTTTTCACCATCCAACGTGGGACAAAGGGATTCAAAAAAAACCCACCTACCCATCCTCTCAACTCCCATGACCATCTCCATGCCACCAAGGCCCCCCACTATGAACCCAGAAGGACGTTCCCACGGAGGTGACCCAGTTCTGCTGCCCAGAGCAAGGGTCAGTGCAGCAGCTGGGACCTTGTCCTCCAGGCTCAGGGAGTCTCCTCGACAACAGTGCGGGTGCCCTCTGACAAAAGTGGGAACAGAGTGGCTCTGTGGTCTTCTAGAAGGTTCTGTCTGGGAGATAGAGAAGTTGTGCCCACTCCCTGACCCAGGGGAGGCCACAGTCCCTAGAGGCAGCAACCAGCCCGCCTGTTCTCCACCCCCCTCCTGTGCAGGGCTGCCTGGGACCAGGGCCTTGGAAACAGTGATGGGAGGAGAGGGTCTTTACAGCAGCAGAGGGAGCACCCATGAGAGCCTCTTCCCTGAAGACCAGGAAGGGGTTGCGGGAACCACTGGGGTTTTTAGTACAAAGGACCTGGTGGGCCAGCCTGACTTCACCTAGCCTGAAGGAGTGCGGGGATGAACAAGTGAATGATTTGAGCTTTTTATTTCTAGAGTTAATTAACATAGAATAAAACATTCATGTAAAGAAGATGTGGTACACACACACACACACACACACACACACACACACACACGGAGGAATATTATTCAGCCATAAAAACGCGTGAGATCTTGCCAATTACAACCACATGGATGGACCTGGAGGGTGTTATGTTACGTGAAATAAGTCAGACTGAGAAAGACAAATGCCATATGTGGAATCTAAAACCTGTAAGTACAGAGAACAAACTGATGGTTGCCAGAGGGAAGGGGGTGGGGGATGGGCAAAATGGGGGGCGAAGAATGGGAGATACAGGCTTCCGGTTATGAAATAAGTAAGTCATGGGAATGAAGGGGACAGCACAGGGAATACGGGCGGTGGTGACAGGTGGCAGCTACACCAGTGGTGAGCACAGCTTGGTAGATGTTGGATCACTGTGTTGTACACCTGAAACTAATGTAACATTGTATGTCAACTATAGCCAAAAAAAATCGGTAAGTGTGCTAACCATTAGAAAATAGTTAAATAGGGGCACCTGAGTGGCTCAGTCGGTTAAGTGGCCAACCTTGATTTGGTTCAGGGCATGATCTCAGGGTTGTGAGATCGAGTCCTGCAACAGGCTCCTCACTCAGTGTGGAGTCTGCTTGAGATTCTCTCACCGTCTCCCTCTGTCCCTCCTGCTCTCTCTCAATCTCAACTAAATAAACAAGATCTTAAAAAAAAGAAAGAAACTAAAACAGTTAAACCCAGAAGCTTAGTTGAGCACACAAGTGTCAGTCCAGAGTCACATTTTGCATTTACTGCTCAGCTGCTAAACCAGAACTTGGCCCGCAGAGCAACAGTTCAATCAGCTATGGAATGGAGGAACGCATGATTTTATCAGACCTCCCAGATAAGGTAGGGAAAAGGGGAGGAAGCTCTGGGTGTGTCTTCACCCCCGCTAGAGTTAAAACCACTTGCACTTGCTGGTATGACCTGAAAACTTGGTGAGCATTTGGAGTCAAGCGCCCACAGATGGGAAGCTCATTGAAAAACATGAAATTAACAAAGCAGGAGGGGAGGGGGCAGGTCAGGGGGTTTCCACTCCCACTGCAGGCCCCTCTCCCCAACCAGACCAGAGCTTCTGCTGACTAAGAGAATCAAGTAACACCTGCCCGGGCTGTAGGTCTCCCCCTCAGAATTGCCTGACTCTCTAAGACACACAGCCCACCCCTCTCCACATACATGTACGCTCTGACCCTGTGCTGGGCTGTTCTGAGTGTTGGACGCTTAAGCCAGAGTTAGCGTTTGTGTGGATTGGATTCCCTAGAGGTCGAGCTCCTGGCTGGAACCAGGGGCCCAGGAACTTCTAGGGAGAACCCGACGCAGGCCACTGGGCGACCTACTGCCTCAGGGCCTCTGGCCTTATTGCTCTGTTGTTGACTCAGCTGGGGTGGCTTTGAGGCTCTCCCAGATCTGGACTTGTCCCCGGGGCTCCGGCCTTCTGCCTAGTCCCTATGTCCTGTCTCCCACCCTTGGACTCCCCTTGGGCTGTTCCAGTCTGAAAGGCACAGTACCAGGGCCAGTGTCCAGGCCCTGTCAAGCTGGGGCCTCAACACCAGGCAGCATCTGGAGTGCAAGGCAGGCCCACGAAGCTGGTGTTTTTCTCTTGGGGAGTGGCCCCTTTTTGTGACTCAGACCCTGGGAATTTGGGAGCCTTGCTAGGCTCTCGCTGAAGCTGGGCTCCCGGGAGCCCCCACCAGGCTCAGAGTGAATGCACTTGGGTTTCTTAGCTCCCCTGGCCCCCCTCCCATTCCCCTCAGTGGGTTCCTTTTGTTGTCACTAAATCCCCTCCAATCTCCCTTTCCAAAAGCCGGGCAGATCCAAGTGGAATTCAACACCCAAACACTCACACAAAAGCTAGGATTAATAGCTGGCTTTGTCTGGGCACAGATGTGCAGCAGCTTGGAAGGGGGGGGGGCGTTTTCTCCTGCCACTTGAGTCAACCCGGCTCCACACTGGGGGAGGAAGGGGAAAGCAAGGAGGGCCTGCTACACAGGGCCCCCTGGGAGGGTGGGGGGGGCATGCCCCAGCTCTCTGAGCTGCTGTGTTCTTGGGGGTCTGACTCCACCAAGGAGGAGACAAAGGTCCCCCCTCGCTGGGAGGCCCCTCAGTCTCTCCTCCTTCCCTTTCTAGCAAGTCACACTCCTCGGCAGCGAAGCAGTGCGGCCGGCTGGTGCTCAGGCTTTGGACTCAGTCCCTGTTCTTCTGGAGCCTGAGCTCTGAAACAGGCCCCAGCAATCCTCAAAGAGCTGAGCGAGGTAACAGGATGCTGCCGGGAGGCGTGCACTGGTCAGGCACGCAGGGAAGGCTCTCAGAGGAGGCGGGCCTCACTCTGAGCTCCAAAGGACAGGCAGGGTCTGGTTAGGTACCGGGGGAGGAAGGACTCATGAAAGAGTTCGTGGGGCAGGAGACAGCAGGGTCTGGCCATAGGGAACCACCGGAGTTATAGATCTGGAGAAACATGGTGGGGTGTAAGGAAAGCTATTCTGTTGTTGAGTGGGGGATAGGAAGAGGTGGTAGCCAAGGAAACAAGTGGGTGTTGCTGGTACAGAGCCGGTTCTTACCCAGTGCTCTCTGCCTCCAACAGAATACCTTTCTTGAACAATCCATGCTACTGTTCAACCACATGATTGTGGGGATTTTGAATTTGGTCTCCAACACTTAATGGGGAAGATATCGTATTTCCCCATTGTTCTATGTCAGGTGAATCAGGCTCCATTCCCAATAGGATTGCTGGTTGGAAATACGGCATCAGTCAAGTTTTGGAGTGGAGTCCCTAGACCGGTACAAATATCTAGGGACCCCAGCCCATCTGGTCTCTGAAGAATTTTTTGGCCAAGATAAGGTCCCTACTGTCAGGAGGTTTATATGCTACAGGAAGTAAATGGGTAATAAACAAGGAAATAAATAAATGAAATAGATGACCTCTCATGGCGATAAATGTTATGAAGAAAATAAAACAGAGCGCTGTGCCTGGCTGAGGGTGGGGTGGGGTGGGCAGGGATGGGCCACTCTAAGGTGGCATTTGAGCTGAATCTTGGAGGATGAGAAACAATGGAATGATGGAAGGTATTAGGTAGAACCCCATGTAATCACGGAGATTTAACCTTTTTTTTTTGTCCACAAAAATACTAATTTCATAGGGTTTGACAAAATATAAGGATAGAGGAGAAAGGCACAGCAAATGCAAAGGTCCTGAGGCAAAACCAAGCTTGGAGTGGTGGTCCAGCTTTGGAAAGGTTAATGGAGTCACGGGACACCAAGCAAGGGAAAACACTTGGGGAAAATGAGGCAGGAGGGGAGGACTGGTTAGGGAAGGAGTTGGGAATACTGAAGGAGAAAAAAGGGTTTAAGGTCTGACCACTCAACCTCATGACTTACCATAAAGCTACAGTGATCAGAGACAACACGGTATGGGAAAAAGAAACAGATGAGCGGAAGAAAACACAGCACCGGAAACAGACCCACACAAATATAGTAACTAATCTTCGATAAAAGAGCAAAGGCAATTCAATGGAGAAATGATAGTCCTTTCAAGAAAAGGTGCTAGGGCGCCTGGGTGGCTCAGTTGGTTAAGCGACTGCCTTCAGCTCAGGTCATGATCCTGGAGTCCCGGAATCGAGTCCCGCATCGGGCTCCCTGCTCGGCAGGGAGTCTGCTTCTCCCTCTGACCCTCCCCTCTCTCATGCTCTATCTCATTCTCTCTCTCAAATAAATAAATAAAATCTTTAAAAAAAAAAAATAAAATAAAATCTTAAAAAAAAAAAAAAAGAAAAGAAAAGGTGCTAGAACAACTGAGCATTCATAACCCACCAAAGGAATCTAAACACAGACCTTGGATTCTTCACAAAAATCAACTCAAAACAGATTATAGACTTAAAGGTAAAATGCAAAACTACTTGAAACTTCTACAAGATAACACTGGAGAAAATCTAGGTGACACTGGGTTTGGTGATTACTTTTAGATAAAACCAAAAGTGTGATCCATGGAAGAAAATTAAGAAGTTGGACTTCATTAAAATTCAGCATCTCTGCTCTGCAAAAGACACTACTAAGAGAATAAAAGGAAGCCATAGAATGGGAGAAAATCTTTTTTTTTTTTAGAGTGGGAGAAAATCTTAGCAAAGCACATATCTGATAAAAAACTGGTATCCCAAATATACAAAGAACTCTTCAACGATAAGAAAAGAAACAACCCAATTAAAAATGGGCAAAAGATCTGAATAGACACTACATCAGATGACAGATAAGTATATGAAAAGATCATTAACATCACATGTCATTATGGAACTGCAAATTAACGAGGTATCACTACACACCTATTAGAATGGCTAACGTCCAAAATGCTGACACCACCAAATGCTGATGAGGATGTGGAGCAACAGAGATTCTTTCATTCATTGCTGGTGGCATAGCCACTTTGGAAGACAAGTTTGGCAGTTTCTTACAAAGAATACTCATGGGGCGCCTGGGTGGCTCAGCTGGTTAAGTGTCTGACTTCAGCTCAGGTCATGATCTCAGAGTCCCGGGATCCAGCCCCCCGTCGGGCTCCCTGCTCAGTGGGGAGCCTGCTTCTCCCTCTCCCTCTGCCTACCCTCTCTCCCCCCACCACCTCCGCTCATGCTCTCTCTCTCGCTCTCTCTCAAATAAATACTTTTTAAAAAAAGAATATTCTTACCATATGATCCAGCAATCATGCACATAGCTATTTATCCAAAGGAATCGAAATCTTATGTCCACACAAAAACCTGCACACAAATGTTTATAGCAGCTTTATTCCTAACTGCCAAAACTTGCAAGCAAACTTCAATAGGTAAATGGATAACCAAATAGTGGTACATCCAGACAGTGGAATATTATTCAACAATAAAAAGAAATAAGCTATCAAACCATGAAAGGACATTCAGGAACCTTAAATGTGTATTGCTGAGCAAAAGAATTCAGTCTGAGAGGCGCCTGGGTGACTCGGCTGTTTAAGCATCTGCCTTCGGCTCAGGTCATGATCCCAGGGTCCTGGGATGGAGTCCCATGCCGGCTCCTTGCTCAGTGGGGAGCTTGCTTCTCCCTCCGCCCCTGCTTGTGCTCTCTCTCTCTCTCAAATAAATAATACAATCTTAAAAAGAATCCAGTCTGAGAAGGCTACATATTATAACATTCCAATTATATGACATTCGGGAATAGGCAAAACTATGGGGGCAGAAAAAAGATTAGGGGTTGCTGGGGGCCCAGGAGGGGAGAAGAGGGATGAACAGGTAGAGCACAGGAGATTTTAGGGTGGAGAAACTATTCTGTAGGATACTGTAATTGTGGACACGACATTATGCATTTATCAAAATCCATAGAACTGTACAAGAAGTGAGCCCTAATATAAACTGTGGACTTTAGGTAATAATAACTCATTAATATTGGCTCATCAATTGTAACAAATGTAATACTCTAATACAAAATGATATAACGGGGGAAACTTTAGGGGAGCAGGGAGAGGGGATAAATGGGAACCCTGTACTTTTTTTTTTTTTTTTTTGAGAAGGGCAGGGGCAGAGGGAGAGGGAGAGAGAATCTCAAGCAGGCTCCATGTCCAGCAACGGACCCAGATGCCAGGCTCCATCTCATGACCCTGAGATTATGACCTGGGTCAAAATCAAGAGTCGGCCGCTTAACCGACTGAGCCACCCAGGGGCCCCTAGGACCTCTGTACTTTTGTCACAATTTTTCTATAAACCCAGGAATGCTCTAAAAAATAAAGTCTATTAATAAGTCTTCAAAAGTAATTGAAAAAAGATTTCTGCTACCCACCTCGCTCTCCTTCAGGGCAGGGCTGGCCCACCCCCCTCCCTCAGCAGCAGCTACCAGCAGATGCTCTCCCCTCCCCAGCCAAAGCCCTGCAGGGTAGAAGGGCTGCAGCGAAGTGCACACAACTCCCTCCACAGGGAAAGGGAAATATCCCCCACCCGGAAGCAAGACCAGCGCATACATCGTTCTCCCAGTCAATTACCTGGCCTAGGATGATGGCCCTTGGGCCTACTCCCTCCAGGCTGGAGCCCACCATGCCATCCCGCAGCAGTGCATGTGGTGGGGGTGAGGACAGGGGCTGGGGGGAGACTGGACACACGCCCAGGGCCAGGGTGCGGTCCCCCTGCCTGGCCCTGGAGGGGGTTCTCTGCAGGTTGCCCTAGCTTTGCCTGTGAGGGATGAAGGGTGAGGAAGTCAGGTCACTGACCCAGGGGAGAGAAAGCACATCCCTACAGGGTGAGCAGAAGTAGGTAGTAATGAGACTGCCTACCTCGCTGCGCTGGGGTTAAATGAGATACTTCACGGAAATCATTTCACCCGGGGCAGGCCCAAGAAGAGACTGAGGAGTATTGACTGACCACAGCCGTTTGGTGACTCACCCCCATGCCTGTCCTCCTGCTGGGGACAAGGCTGTGGATTGCACCAGGCCAGGCGCCAACTGCTTGGCTCAGTCCTGGAGCCAGGGCGCCTGGCGCAGGCTAGTGCGTCCACTCCATCGGCAAGGAGTTACTGAGAGTCGGTCCCCTCCGCCAGGCTCTAGAGACTCGGGCACAGCAACACCAACGCCGGCCCCCGGGGGCTCTACAATCCAGTGAGGGAGACACGATCATCAGATGAACACAGCCAGCTATTAGGAAGCTCTGTGTGCTGGCAGAATAAGCAGGCTGGGGGGCGTGGGGGTGGTGCTGGGGCAGAGTGAGTGCGGAGAGGAGAGAGGTGCGGTCCGAGAAGGAGCCGGGGCCACAGAGGCCATGAGGAGAACTTTGGATTTTATTCCAGGAAAGCCCTTGGAGCTCAGGAGTAACATAACCCAACACTCGGCTCCTCGACGTGTGGTCCGTGGATAGACCAGCGGCTCCTGGAAGCCTGTTAGAAATGCAGGTGCTCAGCTCCCACTCAGACCCGCTCTCCAGGAGATTCATGTGCACGTTTTGGGGAGCACAGTGGTGATTTCTATTTCTAAAGGATCATTCTGCTGCTCTGTTAAAGACAGATGATCCAGAAAAGGGTGGGGGCAGAGAGACAAGCTGGGAGGCAGAGTCCCTGGAACCCGCGTCGATCCGGAAGGCAGAGGATACGGGGTCCGCTAATGATGCAGGTGTGGGGGGAAAGCAGGGGCTCAAGAAAGACTCTGAGGATTTGGGCCTCACCAGTTAGGGGGGTGGTGGCACCATCTACTGCACTGGGGACACTGGAGGTGAGCCAATAAAGGCTAATTGAATGAAAGTACAATTGAGCCGCGAGGGCTCCCGGACCTGAGCTGCCCCCAAGGTCTTCCTGCTGCTACCGGCCATCAGACAAGCTCACACGGTGTTTCTAGCTGGCAAGGGTTCTGTCCCTGGTTTGTTATGACCCACAGGGATCAGTCTTGTGGGGTGGGAGCCCTTCTGGCCTCCGAAGTTTCGCTCTTGCCCGTACTATTCTTCCTTGGAGCCCAGCAGCGGCGGTTGGCAGGCCAGGGAGGCAAACTGCTCGGATTTGGGGACAAGAACCTACTCCTGGCCCCATGTTCCCCCGAGCCAGCCCTGAGGCAGCTACACACCATGTCCAAGCATCGCATGGCAGCATCTTCACAATGACCCACTGGGTGGCCCGGGCCCCCGGACGGTAGTGGGATATGTCCCCACTGTGCAGAACAGAGTCCTACAGGAACACACATAACCCCGCCCTGAGACCCCCATTACCAGCTATACCACCTTGGACAACTTGCCTAACTTTTCTGGGCCTCGGTTTCCCTGTATGGATTAGTGAGAGGGTGACCAGAGAGTGCAGTGTCCAGCAGAACGAAGTTGCTGGCATAAAGAAGGTAGTGTGCCCTCCCCTATCTCCCTGAGGACACAGGCCCTCAGCCTGACCCATCAGCAGCCAGCCCTCACTTGGGGTCCCAAGCAGCCTCTGCCCACACTGTGCAGTCTGTCTGCAGACCACTTAAAACAGAATGACCCAAGACTCATCCAGTGTCCGTTCCCTGCCAGCACCACTGGCTCCGGCAGACGTCTCTCCCCAGAGGCCCCCCTCGCCCAGCACTGACCCCCCACCAGCTCAGCCAGCTCTCCCCTCTGCTTAGAATCCCTCTCCATGCCTGCAGGCTGGCTGTACTTGGTCCAGTCAGAGCCGCTCAGGCCAACCTGCAAAGCGGAGCTAAAACACCTCTTACTCCTACCTGGGGCCACCCAGCCCCCCGGGGCAGCACCAAAGCCCTGGATGAGCAGGTGAGCCCCCCTCAGGAGCTCCCCCACCCCGCGGGCCCACCAGGATCACTCAGCGGCCGTACCCAGTTCCCCAGATCCAAGGGCAGAGAGACCTGTGCCATCGCAGACTCTGGCAGCAAAGCAGGCCTTCAGGTGCTAACGTAGAAGACAGACAGATGGAGGCAGACGGACTGACTGAGCCAAAAGGGCAAAGACGAGAGACAGAGAGACCGAGAGTCAGAGACTGAGGGAGGGAGCGAGACAGAGAGAGCGAGATGGAGAGACGGAGAGACTAAGAGCCAGCCCTTGGGCTTGGGCAGGTGGCAGCAGGAGGTCAGCACCTTGGTGGCAGCATTTTGGTTTGGAAGGGGGCACTTAGGATTGTCTCCAAACTGGGACGACTCAGCAAGTGCCTCACTCTCTTTTAGGCTGAATGTTTGGGATGGCACTGTGGGTCCCAATCAGGCCTGGGCCTGACACACTGAACTAACTGGGGAAGACAAACGGGGGCCACCTTCTCTGAGCTGCTTCTGCCCCCCTCAGCTCTTGGGTGGGGGGTGTGAGTCTGGGGATAGAGGAGGGAGGCTCTCAGAGAGAAAGGATGGATGGGAGCTCTGAATGACTTCGGTTACCCTGAGTCTGTTACAAAGCTCCAAGACAACGCGCGACTTCGAGCTCCCTGCCTTGCTGTGGATCATTATTCCTTCATAACTTAAGTCTTGGGCCAGATCCTTTAGGCTCTGAAATGCCAGGAGGTAATAAAGGTTGGAGTCCAGAGTTTGAGACAGCGTCCCTCCCACACACAAACACAAGCATGCACACACACCCCGCACCTAGCAGCCTTGGCCCCCCTCTGTGTACCTCAGTTTCCCCAGGTCCGCTCAGAACTCCCCCATTGCCAGGCCCTTCAGAATCGTCATGAGAATCAAACAAAGTGACCGCACGACAGCACCGAGCTGTTCACAAGGCTGATTATCACCGCCGCTGGAACCTGTCCAGACCCCAGGATGCGTCCCCACGACGGGCGACGGACGTGTGGATTGCATTGCCTTCCAACAACACCATTTCAAAAGCCCTCTGCCACCTGGCACTGTTTTCAGGCGCTTGGCTGGGAGAGAAGTGACCAAAACTCCTTTTCTGGAGGCGGCCTGTCTCTGTCCATCATTAACCCACAAAACCGGCGACACGCACGTCCAGTGAGGATCACATCCTGCGAGGACTGCCGTGGGTTGGGTGTGTTTGCGTTGGGCCTCCCGCAGGAGCGCCGGCCGGGAGCCGGGGGCCGGGGGCCGGGAAGGCGCTGTTGGGAGACATTTCCGTGGCTCGCCCCACCCCTCCCCCTCCCCCTCCCCCTCCCCCTCCCTCGCCTGCCTCGGGGCCTGTGCTCCTGCCGCCCTGGCCCGTCACTGCGGAACAATAGGCCCCGCTAGCAGCTGGCGGCTCGGCAGCCCGGCCTGGCTGGGCGGTGGGGGGGCAGCAAGGGGGCAGGGGGAGTCCGCCGCAGGCTGTGGGGCCGGGGCGGCCGGCGGCTCCGAGGGGCGTCCCAGCTCCAGGGACAATGCCGGCGT
Source organism: Zalophus californianus (assembly GCF_009762305.2). Lineage (NCBI taxonomy): Eukaryota > Metazoa > Chordata > Mammalia > Carnivora > Otariidae > Zalophus > Zalophus californianus. The sequence goes on along the minus strand of NC_045602.1, from coordinate 57,658,621 downwards.
GTGCGCCTCCCGGGTCATGCACACCCTGTGCCCTCCCCGAAGCCCCAAAGGCTGGCACTGATGCCCTCAGAGCAGCAGGCTCCTCCCACCCAGGGTTTCCGTAAAATCCGCGAGGCCTGGCCCCAGCGCCCAGAGATGCTGCTGAAGCCCCCGGGGCTTCTAACTTGCAGCGGGGGGAGAGCTGCCCTCCCCAGAGTGTATGTAGGCCCGCCCCCTTCCATTGCCACTGAGCCAACTGAGTCTGTGGGACGGGAAGGGGCTGGCCCAAGGTCACAGAGAGCCAGGATGAGAGAACCTAGGGGGGTATTCAGCCCTGGAGTGCAGCCCTAACTCCTGGTTCCCTGCTGCCCTCACAGGGCCATCTTCCTGTTGTCCCTCCCGGCAGGGCCTCAGTGTGCCAGAGAGATCCACACCGCAGTGAAGAAGCCGAGAGGTGAAGGGCTTGTTGGAGGTCAGGCAAGTGAACGAGGTAAAGCTCAGACTGGGATGAGGTCTCCCGACTCCCTCACCCTGCCCAGCCTTGGGCGGCGGCCCCACCTCCCCCACCACACCAGATGGGCCCTAGGAAAGGGTGCCCAAGGGGTTATGGTTGTAAGAGTCACAATCCCAGCCCTGCCACTTTCTGGCTGTGTGAGCTTTGGGAAGTTTCTTAGCCTCTCTGAGCCTGGACTCCTTCCTCGGCAAAGCTGAGGTAAGATAAACCTCCAAGGGCTGGGGCAGAGTCCATGAGCTCACCCACACCAGCACTCACGGGTGTCTGGCCCATGTGAATGCGCAGTAAGTGGTAACCCTGGAGACTGTGACTCGCGATGCAGTCAAAGCTTCCTTTCGAAGAAGAGCAAAAGGAAATGGAAAGCGAAGATGAAAGAGGCAATAGGCACTCTGGGACCCCAGATTGCCACACAAGCCGGGAGCACAGTCCTCGATAAACAAATAGCTGACCACCATGACGACAAGTATGGTGTTAGGAAATGGTGGTGTCCCCACAGAACATGCCTTCAGCATCAAGACGCCCCAGCTTTGCTTTATGGCTCAACCTAAAACACCACACTGAGCAGAGACATGGATTTGAGCCTTGCCCACAGTTGTGTTAAAGCTATAGCTAACATTTGTGGACTTCTTTTTTTTAATGTCCTAGAACTAACTGCTTTACACGTATGGACTCATTGAATCCCCACCATTGCATGAAATAAGCTCAATCTTATTGATGAGAAAGCTGAGGCACAGAGAGATTCGGGAGCTTGCCCAAGGTTACAGGCCATAAATGGTGGAGCCAGGGTTCAAACTCAGGCCGTCTGGTTGCAGAGCCAGACTCTGAACCCTGATCTTGCATTAGACAATAATCACTTTCTTTCTGTGTGTGTCAGCTTTCATTTCTGTAAAATGGGGCCTTTTCACCGCAAGCTTCATGTCTCAGCCTCCTCCCACATCTTTAGCTCTCAGAAGATGTCCAGTCTTGTGTGACTTTGGGGACTGCTCTGCCTTCTCTGGGCCTTGCAGCCCCCTCTCCCCCCAGCACTCCGTACCCTGGAGACTCCTGCCCCCGAACTCATGCTGTATTCAGTCTACACACGCCTTGGAGCACAGGGGCTGTGCCCAGCCTCACTATGGGGGCCCCAGCTAGGATCAGACACCATCCGAAGCATTATATGGTTTGCAAAGATCAGGGTCTGGCAAACGTTTTCTGTGAAGGGCCAAATATTTTAGATCTTGAGAGACTTACGGTCTCTGTGCCACTGAAGTAGGACAGCAGGTGCAGACAGTACACAGATGAACAAATGTGGCTGTATTCCAACAAAACTTTACTTAGATAAACAGGCAGTCGGTAGGATTTGGCCCAAGGGCCGTAGTTTGCCGACCTCTGGCAAAGATGAACATCACGACGTCACAGAACAGCAGAAAGGAGTGGAGGAAACAGTCCGTGCACAGCTCACCTAACACCTGGCAGGACTTGCTGAGAGCATTTAGAGAGGTTTGCAGAGCCCTCTAGCAGAGCATGAGGTTGGTTCCGACTCGGGGGGATGCAGAGAAAGCTCATGGACAGGCACTTGAGCTTAGCCTTGGAGGGATCGGTAGAATTTTCTACAAGCAGTAGGGGCATGAGCAAGGGCACACAGTGTGATGGGAATGGGGCATCCAGAGGGTTGGGATAGGAGCAGGCCTGGGACCCAGACAAGGAAGGCTGAGCTCTGGGCTTCTCCCAAATGGTAGAGAAGAGAACTATGGGGCTTTTTTCTTCTTTTAATTCAACAGATATTTTGAGTGCCTACTATGTGCTAGGCACAGCTGTGGGCGTGAGGATACACAATATTCGTAATTTGCATTTTCACTGCGCTGTGAACATTTTCGAAAAGATTTTGGTGCTCTGACTTTATCTTGCCCTCACAGGCACAGAGAGAGTGAATGATTTGCCAAAGTTATAGCTCTAATTAATAGCAGATGCTCATATTCTGGAGACAAACCACTCTACTGAGCAGCAGATTCTTATTTCTAGCTGCCTAATGAGTATCTTCCACCGCAATGTCTGGAAAGAGCTCATCCTGCCTGTTCTCCCTATATTAGTTTGCTACGGCTGCTGTAACAAAGCACCACAAACCGAGTGGCTTAAGCAACAGAAATGTTGCTTAACACCTCCAGGTGTTCTGGAGGCTGGAAGTCAGAGATCCAGGTGTCAGCAGAGTTGGTTCCTGCTGGGGGCTAGGCGGGGGCGGGGTGGCACGGGTCTTCTCCGTGCCTGTCCCCCAGCTTCTCGTGGTTTGCTGGCAGTCTTTGTTGTTTGTTGGCCTATAGACATATCACCCTGCTCTCTGCCTTCATCTTCACATGGTGTTCTCCCTGTGTGCTTGTCTGTGTCAGCATCTCCCCATCTTATAAGGACATTAGTCATATTGCATTAGGGCTCACCCTAATAACCTCATTTTAACTTGATTATCTCTGTGAAGACACTATCTCCAGATTAAGGTCACATTCTGAGGTGCTGGGGGGTAGGGTGTCAATATCAATTTTGGAGCACACAGTTCAACCCCTAACCCCTCCCTAACACCAATCCCCCAAATATTCCACTGCTGGTTGAATGGAACCCTCATTATACCCAGGCCCCTCACATCTAGCTCCATTCCCTCGCCAGCTGGTACGGTGGGCCAGAGATGCCTGGACCAGGCAAGGCTGGACCCCAGGACTCCCACCAAAGATGGCCCAAGGAAGGTTGCACAGGATGTCCTCCATGAATCTGTGGAAGACGATGCTGAGGGCGGGCAAGGAGGGGAACCGCTGGAGGACATGGAACGCAACGTGAACCACTGGTACTGTCACGTCAACTCCAGCATCGAGGCTGTTAAAGAAACCACTGTGCCAGTTATGGCAGATAGGAAGCCGCTGCAGGAGTCGGAGACAGGGAGGGAAGAGGGCCGGGGTTGGGGAAGCTGTGGCAGGGATGGAAAGGAGGCAGCCAGGGAGCATGGACATTGGGGAACAGAGTGGCTGGGACCGGAGGGAGGCCCGAAGGGGGAGGATGGGTCCTGAGGGGAAACACGGAGGTGAGTGTGAGATGGCCGAGCTTGCCGGATACTTAACTCCAGAGCTTGGGAGAGAGACAGGAGATGCAAACAAGTTTTCATCGTCCCAAGTGGATTGGATCCCACTGGGAAAGAGAGAGCTGGGGAAGAGAAGTGAGCACCAGGAGGTCGAGGAGGGTCCAAGAGGCAAGGGGGAGAACCGAGGAAAAGGTGCTCCTGAGGCCAAGACAGTGCGAGAAGGTCAACGGCACCAACGCCAGAACAGGCCGAGGGTGGGCCGTTCCGTCACACAAGCAAATTGTGACATCCGAGCTGGTTGTGCTCCAGTCAGAAGCAAACTGCAAACACGCCAAACACGCCTCTCTCATCTTTTAACTGTTTATTGTATAATATAAAACTACAAAAGTAAGACTGCTCATTTCCATGTACATTTAATCTATCCAATTGTTTCGATTACAGCCCAAACCTACATGTGAGTACAACTCTGGGTTCCGATGTAACGTCTGTAATATTGCATAGAAAAGGCACAGCTCTCAGGTCTGTGGGGGAAAGGTTACACCTCCTTTTTGACAAGAGCCTTCCTCAAAAACCATGCACCAAACTATGTCACTATGTACATCTTTTCCAAAATCTTGTTTGTTTGCTTGTCTGGACTGCACTTCTCTTCCAAGCTTGTTATCCCCAAAACACGTCCAAAATTTTTATTGGTCTTGTCTGCAATGGCGTGTGATCCTGGCTAATTTTCAAGAACCATTTAGACTCATTCTTATTCTTAGAAGCACTGAGAACAATTGTATACAAGCAGGACGCACACACCTCGCTGCCTTCGGCAGTTACAGGAAGTTAACCATTCACAGCCAGAACAGGTTAAATATGTTCTTTTCAATATTTTCAGAAAAGGTATAAAGGTCCAATTTGTAACAGCAAGGTTTTGAAATTAAGACAATTCATATAGAGGGTAACAATCGCTGCACAAAGTAGAGTCTTTTTTTTTTTTTACACATCTGTCATTTAAGAAGGCTGCCCTGTGGTATTCATAATTCATTGTTTACCACAAAGGTGGTTAATAAATTTAAGCTTTAAAAACGATCTGTAAGATGATACTTTGGCTCTTTGGAGCTTATTTATTTAAGAAATTTTCCTTGATTGACCTCAGGGCAGTTGGGATACTCCACGGGGATATGGCAATAAATAGCTCAATTGATAAAGACACTCGAGGTGTAGCGGAGGCTCTGGCTAGTTCTCACCCTTTGGTGTGAAAGAGGGTGTCAGTGGGGCTGCCCCTTCTGTCATCAAGAGAAAGTGTTACTAAAAAAAGTTTAAAAATATCAACCCTTTGATGCTTGATTTTCTTAAAAATTTGGAGGTATTAAAACATTCCTTATCCATACCCTTTGCATATTTCAAAAAGACCTACATTAGAGAAGAGGAGAAAACTGAATGTGGACGGTGCATACAATGAGAAGATCCAGGGGTCTGGCTCGGACCCCCTTGGAACACAGACTGACATTCCTACAAGAGAATACATTCCTACCATACATTCTGCACATGGTACGATCCAGATGTTGTTAGAGCTCCACAGTAAAATAAATATATTTACACAGAAAAAAAAAGGAATAAATAACTTATGAAAAAATCACTTCAAATTCAAAGCTCTTATGATTCTGCTCTCCTCTTGTCATTTCATTGCACATCACTGTCAATAATTTTCCTCTCCCAGCCCCGCCCAGCACATCTTTCTCCTAAAGGCACCTCAAACTGCCTAACTCCGGATGCCACACGATGTCCTTTAGAAAGGGGGAAGGCACTACAGCCAGGTGGCATCTGGAAGCACATCCCACACTCAAACTGGGGCTTGGAGATCGCACCCAGGCCCGCATTCTTCCCTGTTGGGACATCACTTTGTAAAAATAAGACAATGGTAACTTGGCCGCTTGATGTTTTTGTTCTTTGAAAAACGGGCCCCTAATTTCCCACGTCTTCCTCAGCAGACCTTGAATGGCGAGCATTTATGGCAAGGGTGTCCAGCGTTAAAAAGCATGTATTTGCCTGCTGTTGTTGGGGGTTTCTGTTTTGATTTTGAAGCCCAGCCTTACAAATACGAGAGTCAGAGAACCATGTTTGGGCAACACTTTGCTGAGCTTATTTGAACTGTTGCCCAACATATGGGATTTGTTTAAACACACGATTTTGCTAATCCAACCAAAGTAGAGTTGTTCTAAGTTACTGTAAATCAGTTTTTAACAATGGCAAATCAACCGCCTTACCCTGTTATTGTTCAGAATAATCAACACTATTGTGTCTGTATACGTATGTATGTGTGTGCGGCGGCGTGTGGGGAGTTTGCCGGGGCCTCCGGTTATCAGAAGTGCGGCGCCTGGGCTGACTTGTTCTCCACAGGAAAAGGAAGCTCTTAAAACGGACAGGCACAGTGACACCGGAAGCATCTACAACAGGCCTCACCTCCACTAGATGGTCCGCGGTCCTATCAAAGGAAGTGCTGCATCTGCAGCAGGGCAAGGCGTCCAGGTGGAGGCTGCTGGTAGGAGAACAAGTGCAATTTGATCTGTTTCTCACTGCTCTACTGAGTGGACAATTAGCCTTTGAAAACACATTCAAGTGGGGGGAAAAAGTAAATTCGAATATAGAAAAATTTAACCATACCATACACAAATCTTTTGCTTAAACGAGCAGTTCCTTCATCACAAATGCATTTGCTTTGCCATGTGCATTATAAAAATAAAACTATCTATGGCTTGTTTAAAGTGCCATTTTATAAAGCTGTCTTTTTTAATTGGCCAGAAAGACTCAATTTTATCCATGGCAAGAAGTGAGCAGAATTGGTGACTGAATATTGACAAATGACCAACAACAAAGACAACAACAATAACACAAATCCCATAATTTAAAAATTCTTAAATAAATATAAAAGTTATTCCTAAAGAAGCCATCTGCATTTCAACAATATAGGTTGTAACCAGCTAGAGTACCATTGGAAGAAAGAAAAAAAAACTGAAACGAAAAGGCCATCAACAATTTCGGCAACAAGCATGATACATTGCAAATGTTTTAAAAATTAAATGTACACCACTAGGCATAAAAAGCTACTTCTCAAGTGTCCTGGGGGTGGGGGGTGGGGTGGAGGGGAAGCAGGAACATGCATAGAAAAGTCCTGTGTATTTGGGTAAATCAGCCTTGTAAAGTGTAGTTAAAGCAGTTGATTCATGGAAGCAACCAGATTGGAAGCTGTGACATAATGGTACCAACTCCAGGTTCAAGAGCCAAGGGATGTTATAAGACAGCATCCCAGGCTGGGCCGAGGTGAGCTGCGCTCAGTGTGGTGATCATGAAGATGCCATTTTCAGCACTTAGCAACAGAGGGAACAAAAGCTCTGGGGAAGGGAAGCTGGAAAAGACAATTGAGCAACACAGTGGATGCCTTCTGGGGTAGTTTCTTCCTTGTGAGCCCTAAGCATTGCAAATAGGGTTTAGTTCCACGAAGAGGAGGTCGGTTACTTTTCAGAAAACTTTGTTCTCGTGTAAAATTTCAGGTCATCATAAAAATTATGCCAAAAGGGAAAGATTTGGGTTCCTGTTTAAAAAAATAAGAACAATTAAAAGCACAAACTTGGCATAAATACAGTGAGTATTCAGTAGCCTTCCCCTCAAGAGAGGGAGCTAAAGAGAACCATCACTTCAAACCCCTCCCCGCCCCCCCCCCCCCCAGCTCCACGGCCATCTCCCGCCAACTGCTTAATGCAAGTTTGATGAGCAGACGTGGCTCTGGCTTTGGAAGTCACAGTGCTGGCGGGTGTTCATGCCAGGGGGTTGGTGCTTGTGAAATTTGGGTGTGATATCGCCTGGCCCTTTCTTAAAGCAGTGTGTGTGTGTGCATGTGTGTGTTTGCATTTGGGGACATCCACTGCGGATTAATTTGATCCAATTTTCTCTTTGCACCAAACACATATAAAACATTACAACTCTATAAAAGTACAAGTGCAACTTGTACATCTGAAGTTTGCAGGAACTATGTGAGCAAATCCTATCAAAATAGCTATCTCATATGTATAAACAGCATTTGTTTTTAGAAAAACAATATCATAAACTGCAGAATCTGTACAAAAATATAAAATAAATTTGGGCAGCAGTTTCTAAACAGCCATGTAAATGCAACACTTAGGAGGAGTAGTTAATGCCTCTAAAAAGGCTGAATTGCCAAGTCAACCTATACAGGGCGAAAATGCCAGAAAAGGTACTGAGATTATCTAAATAATATATATATATATATATATTTTCTCTTTTTACCTCTTGCAATAAAACTTATAGAAAAAATAGACAAATATGCACATGCAATTTACAGCTTTTCCAACTTATTCCTTGTGCTTCACTTGAACTGTTTATTTTTGTCATTCAGCATAGCAACATTGTCTTCCAATGTATTCTTTCCTATTCCAGGGCAGTAGGTCTCTGAGAACCACTCAAAAAAGCATATTAAAAGTGGTCATACGTGGATGAAGGCACTCCAACTCTGCTCAAAGCGAAAACTAGTGTGATCCTTGTGTAAAACGATCTTTTTCTCTGAAAAAGGCAAGCAAGGGTGCATGCACAGTGCGGAGAGCTGTGGGGTGCGGGGACACTCGCAGGGTCTGGGCGGCGCGGGCACCGGTCCGGGGCTCTTAGGAGCCGACCAGCACCTCCATGATGTGGTCCAGCTCGGTGAGGTCCATTTTGAAAGGCTGACTCGGGGCCACCGGCTGACTGCTGTACGGGGCCAGAGTCTTGAGGAGGTCGTCGGCTGACACCGGGGCCATCTTGGAGGCCGTCCCCGACGCGGACGTGCAGGGGTCGAAGTCATACATGGACGTGTCGATGTCGGCAAACAGGATGTCGTCCAGGGTCAAGTCCGTCAGAAAGCCCGTGGACGTCGTGATTTCGAAGTTCCCGGGCAGAGAGTCCATCAGCTTCGGGTCGTCAGGCCTCGGGACGCCCGGCGCGCCGGAGCCCGCCCTGGAGCTGTCGGGCGCTGCCGCTGCGGCCCCTGGGGAGGTAGATGTGGGACAGAGCTCCTCGATCTCGTCCAGGGCGGAGGAGAAGCTGTCCTTCTCCGGCGGCGGCGCTGGAGCCGAGGGTCTGGCAGGAGCCGCGGGCGGCGCGGCCGGGGAAGTGCAAAACGTGTCGTCGTCGTGGTCCTCGAGCAGCGAGGCGGGCGTGAGGCAGACCTCCAGGGGCGTAGTGCTTCCGAGGTCGCCGGCGAGCGCGGGCGGCGGAGGTGGCGGCGGCGGCGGCGGCGGCGGCGGCGCGGGGGCGCTGAGGGCGGGCGGCGCCTCCCGGTAGCTGTCGCTCAGCGAGTCGGGCGCGGGCGAGGCGGCGGCGGCGGCGGCAGCGGCGGTGAACACCGGCCTCAGGCTGCCTTCCTGTTTGAGCTCCTCCTGGATCCGCCGCAACATGTTGTTGATCAGAACGGTCTTTTGCAAGCTGGGCTCGGTAAGGGGCCTGTGGTTATAGAGTTTCATAAGGGAAATGTTGAAGATAGTCTGGCGCTGTAAGGTGTAAGACACCTTGGATGGACCATCGGAGGGAGACATGATTTTGCCTTCCAGCCCATCTTCATGCTCATCAAACTTACGTTTTTCTCCTTTACCCAACATATATCTGCAAAGGAGAAAGGAAGGAAGTGGAATTAATCACATGAAAACTAATTTCTACCCTACAAAAGACGCTGATTCGGAGGTCAGGAGTTGGGACTTCAGTTCCTTGCCCAAGGTTGGGTGGAAGAGATGAGTTAATTGGGGGAAGATCTTTTAGAATGCGAGCGCACTGGAAAATCTACCTTTGTATGCTGGCGGAGCAATTTTTATCACTAGGTAGTCTGGTGAATGTATTTCTTGAGAAATGTGTACGACACCGACAAGTTAAACGTTACCATGGAAACCATGATTTTGACTTTCTCCACTCGTGCGCTCGTGTTCGCTTGCCTCCGCTTGCCTAACATGACCATGCAGGTTCAATTTCCCTCCCCCAAACAGATTTATTTTTAACGCCCAAGAAAACACTCCCAATGCTATGACCCAGCAGATAAAGGTGTGGGAGATTACAGCCTGAACACAGCTCGAGCGATTAAAAGAACCAAGGTGGAGAAGGGGGGAGGAGGGCACGGACAATTTTCGAAGAACCCCGTGTGCTTTCAAAATGCCTTTTCCTTCCTCATTACGCACAGAGCTCTTCTGCCTGTTTGGTGACGTGTGGTGAAGCACTTGGCCTGTGTCAAATGACCACAGTGATGGAGCTGCCACCGCTTTTCAGCCTAGAAGAAAGTGGAGGAATGTGGCTTTCCCAGCCCAAGTTACAATGGCTCAATTTGATGGCATACAGTTAGGTCTGAACACAAGTGGACGAATTTAAAAGTAATCTGTTCTGATTATAAGCATTGCTGTTTGAGTACGTGAGACATTTCATAACAAAATACCTACTGTGATTCCAGAGATACGTACGTATTTCAAAAAAACAACAACTTCCTATCTCAGACCTTGAGCATTTGGGAATGGCTTGAATTTTAACTCCTGCCCCATCTCACTTCCTGCTCCTGGCCTAGGCTGCCTCCTTGCCTGCTCTGGCCTCAGCGAAAACCCCCTCAGCTGGCTGCACCTTCTGGAGAGTGGTCCTTCCTTTCAGAACTTCTACCATCTAAACAGAACAACTGCAAGCCCACTGGCCTTCACCTCACAGGCCTCACTTGCTAACCATTTAATCAATAAAGTTGTTCTTATGCCATCCAGACCAGGAGATGTGGTTCTCATTACGCCAGGCCTGTGCTCGCTCGCCCACCCACCTCTGCAGCACTTACCCATAGGCGAGTGTTAATCCTCTCCTCAGTGCCACTCACTCATTGATATCTTCATATACAAGTAGTTTGTACTTATCCAATTTCTCTCCTAAAAGCAACTTGCCTCTTACTGAATTGCTTCAGCTGATTCTCATGGAGCCTCATTCAATCCTTTATATTTTGCTCATTCTGCACCTATGTTGTCCTGGGCACTCTGCCAGAAAAGAGGGTAGTACCACGGATGAATAAAGCCTGGTCTGCAAGGGGCTGAAAATCATGTCCTAACACCTCATTATCATTTTGAGTTGAGTCTCATCCTAAAGGAATAAGGCTAACCATAATAAAACTTCACAGATCTTCCTTGTGACACTTTGTTAAGGAAGGCCACGCTGCCCCTCCCCACCCAAAGCCGACAAACATGCGGGTGGTCACAGGGCATACGAGTTCCACCCGCAGGGACTACCTTCACACGCCTCAGTCCCCGGGAGAGAAGGATAGCCGCAACCCAGCAATGTCAGAGTCAGCTTGAGGATTTGTTAATGTTCATAAAGAATGGGCAGTTACTTGTATGGAATGCCTTCCCTCATGGAAACAGTAAGAAAAGGGATGTCGATCACAAGGACCAAAGACCAGTCCCATAATGTTCTCTGAGGCAAGGAAGATAATGGTGGTAATAACTCTTACATCTACGACTTCACATGACAAAAACATTTCCTACTGTTTAGTGCCCTAAAAAGTCTCATTTGTATATATGCTTTGCATAGAACATTTCCTATCTAAAGTATCTGTGCTCATTTAAACTTGAGTGTGAATCAGAGAGGTGATTTCATTTCACATTACAAAACACTTCTTTGTCTTTATGCCTTAGAAGTGTTACTGGACGACTGTTTTGAAACAGTTATACTGTTTGTATCTGCCTAAAATTTAAGCATCTAAATATTCATTTCTAGGAAAATTTCACTTTTGCCAAAGAGCTCACTGAGTGCGTTTAATTCTCATTGTAAAGTTGTTAGTCTGTTATAGCTTCTAATGTAATTGTACCCAACACATGTACATCTGTGTGAGAGGACACAAATGCAGACAAATACACCCTAAAACAGTGTTGCTCAAAGTGTGGTCTGTAGAAGGTGCCAGTCTGTGAACTGTTACTGGCCCATGAAGAGTTAGAGATACTGTATTATTTAGAAACGTTTACAGCAAATTTACAGAGTAACTGTATGTCTGCAAATCTAATTTCGAAAACGAGGCTTCTATTTTTGTCTCTGTACTTTAATTTCATTTCTCTAGTATTTTTATATTTTACTGAAGTATTCATCTGTGAAGGAACAAACAAACAAGATGGTTCTTCATCACAAAAAGTTTGAGAAGCACTGTCCCCAAATGTAAACCAAAAACAAATAACAAACAACTAAACACAACTTAGTAAGCTCACTGCCACTTGGGATTTTTATTGGTTTTCTGGGGGAGAGGGAGTAGCTAAAGACAGTGTAGACTTTTCTTGTAAGTCATCGATATAGGGTTGTCTTTTAAAGAGTTGTTGCCAGAATAAACAATAGGACTCTCAATAACTTTCTCAATAAGGATTACTTCTCTAGAAATTACCACTGAATCAATAAAACTCGACTATTTACCGAGCACGCAGTACTAGGCATTTAGCAGAACTCCCACAGCTGAAGGAGATCGGTGGCGATGTTTTCGAAGAGATTTCAGTGTGAGAAGCATTTAATTTCCAACTAGAATGATGCAGCTGGTCATAGCTGTGTGATAATCCCAATGATTTAGGAACAGCCTGATAAGATGTTGTAATGCTGGAAGGGGAAGGAGGAGGACCCTTGTAGGCAAAATTTGTGAGCGGGATACAAATCGAAGCTTGGATGCTTTTCAAACGTGTACCGAGGAAGCCATGAGACAGTGTCTCAAAGCAGGTTTGCCTTTATTTCTCTACAGCATTTTATGAGGCAAAACTGGCTCCACACCCCCAGTGAGACTGCAAAACGCACATGATCCTGACTTGTAATCACGGTTCTATCGAGATCTGTACAGAAAGGAATAACATGCAACATAATAAAATCAAGTCCACATTTTAAGACTTTAAACACTTTTTTTTTAAAGATTTTATTTATGTACTTGACAGAGAGAGAGACACAGTGAGAGAGGGAACACAAGCAGGGGGAGTGGGAGAGGGAGAAGCAGGCTTTCTGATGAGCAGGGAGCCCGATATGGAACTCGATCCCAGGACCCCGGGATCATGACCTGAGCTGAAGACAGATGCCTAACGACTGAGCCACCCAGGGGCCCCTAAACACTTTTTTAAAGGTTAAAGTTTTTCCAGAGTTTGCCTAACACATTGTCTGAGTGAAGTGTTCCCACTGAGCACGTTCAGAAGAGAACTCTCACCCTCAGGGAGGCTGTTAATGACCACCTCCTGGAGCAGGGCACGGTCCAAAGAAGACAAGACAAGACACTCAAGAACCTGAGGGCAAAAAGCCAATGGTGTCTCTGGGCCTGGATCTCGGCTGGTCAGCAGCTCCTCAAAAGCCTCTTTCCTCAGGCACGCTAAGAAAATAACAATAGATCTTTAAAGCCCCAGATTGGAGAAGCACGTGACCTTTTAAAAGCTGAAGCAGCAGCTGGGGCTCATTCTGGGCTTCAAGGTAACACTGGGGAAGGGGGTGTTCCACTGTTCCTGCCTCAGAGGCCCTGGCTGTGAAACCTACACAGGGACAATGGACCTGCAGTTCGCCGAAGGGAGGGGCGTGTGACAAGTGTGGCTTCTAGGCCCTCCTGAGACCTGACACCCCTCTTTGTCTCCTCTCTTGGCTTGGGAAGACTTCAGTTCAAAGCACAGGTCTTCTACCCAGTTTTTCAAAGATCCAAAACGGACCCTGAACTTCAGGGCTGGTTAGAGAACCCCCAGATGGAGGAAGGAGGTGGTTGCTTCCTCCCTTTTCTGCCCCTCCAAAAAGGAGCCTAAAGCCAACCACAGGCATGTCTCTTGGATATTTGGGGGTTCTTAATATAAGGTTCAAGATAAAACATGCTTCTTTCCAATAAACCTGTTAGAAACAAACTCCTAGCATCCTAATTTTCTTAACACAAATTTTAGCAAGTATTTACTACAGCAAACTGAGCTTTGAAAATAAAGAGCAAAACTCATGGGTAGCAATAGAAATGAAAACTTCTCTTCCGGAGTTTTCTAGGAAGTTTAATCCTAAATACAACTCTACATACCAAACCTGGCTTTCAATTGCACAACTTTCATCAGAAAGGACCCTGCCCTCAAAAGCTACAAACTGCTTGGGCAAATGATCAAAAGTAACAAGGGTCACTAGAACATTCCTAAGAAAAAGGACCAGAAACACAGGGGCCTATATTATTTCACTATCGGAAGGTTGGCACATCCAGATTTTTTTTTTTTTTTAAGATTTGAGAGCGAGAGCGGGGGTGGGAGTGGGGGGTGGCGTGCAGAGAGGCAGAGAGGGAGAGAATCTTCAAGCAGACTCCCCATCGAGCCTGGAGCTGGATGTGGGGCTGATCCCAGGACCCTGAGATCACGACCTGAGCCGAAATCAAGAGTCGGCTGCTCACCCAACTGAGCCACCCAGGCGCCCCTGCACTTCCAGATTCTGAGTGACTCCCCATAGCAAGGCGTCTGGGAGGTTATTATGGGCTGGGGTGATCAGGAGAGACTTTTGGAGATAGGATTTGAGATTTAAATTTAAGGTGGGATTGTCTCTTAAGGCCCGTTTCCTAATCCAGACGGTAAGCCCCGTGAGGGCACAGACTCTGTCTCGTTCATCTTTGTATCCTCAGGACAGGGCAGTCCCGGACACACAGAAGATGCCCCATAAATAGTTGCTGATCAAATGAATGGTAAATGGAAAGAATGAGGAAAGACTCTGAGGGGCAGCCAGGGAACGGTAAGACGCAGAGATGTGTGTGTCTTTGTCCCTGAGTGTGAACTGTGCATGGGAGGGAGGGTCTGAGAAAGAGGAGAACCGAACAGCCCTCAGAGGTGACAGCTGTACAGGGCGGGACGTCCGTAAGGCAAAGTGGTGGGACTGAGGCGCATCCGGTGGGCAGGGAAGCCTTCGCTCAGAAGGCTGTCTCGTGAATGCCCGTCACACTTCTCAAACTTGGGCGAGTACCCGACTCACCTCAAGGGCTTCTAACACAGAATGCTGACCCCCTACCCCCAAGATTCTCGTTCAGCAGGTCTAGCGTGGGACCCGAGAAGGTATTTCCAGGTTTCCAGGTAATACTGGTGTGGGGACCCTATTTTGAGAACCACAACTTCCACTTTTCCCCATCCGGCCATTTCATGTTTAAGCCTGTGGATATTTTTACCCAATTAATCTTGGGTCCAAAGGTCTTCCCTATTTGTGTCTAAGCAAGTAAGGGGGAAAAAAAAAAAGAAATGAAGAGAGTTTTTGCAATGGCAACTGACAACTGACATAAAAAAAAAAAAGCTCTCTGCAGAATTAAGGTGTCTTCAGCTCAATTTTAATGGTAAAGCCCAGCTTCTCAGCCTGATACATCAGATCCCACTGGCTCAGTGGGACCAAGATTCTTCTTGCTATGATCTTAGGGTGCAAGGTAGTGAGGCCTTAAGCCCAGCGTCCACAAAGGAACTGAAACAGTACCTATGTGTTACCTATGCGTTAAAAGGCCAACATTTCATAGCTTTTATACTGTTAAGGCATTAAGGAAAAAATGCAAACTTTAAAAAAAAAAACAAAAAGTTCTCTTTAACTCAATGTTTTCCAACTTTTAAAAAGCTATGCCTTAAAAAAAAACCCTCTCCTTTAATGCTATTTGAACTGCCAAAAATAAGTGTTATATTTAAATTAAGAATATTAAATCTACTTTTGCAAACTACTACTTCTGTCATTCTCCCCCTCCCCCCACAACCTGTTGCTTTAACCTGCAGGCTTCCCACAGCCCTCTGTGGCCTTCCACAGATAGGCCCACGGACAGCAGTGCTACTCTTGTGGGCAGCATCCCTGCTGGGTCCCGGGGGGCCTGAAGGGGAAGCCTCCTCAGCCCACCACGAGGGCTGACTGGCGTTCTATGTGCTGGTCAAAAAAGGATGTAAATCATTACTTCAAAACACCTCAAGGCCCAACTGGTTCATACATTGCGTACATTTTTAAGAGTCTGTTCTAATGTCCTTTTGTACCAGTAAATAAAAACTAGAAAGCCACTGTTTTCCCTTCTCAGGAGTGTAACAGGCTTCACGATTAAGTGACATGTTTTAAAAGTCAGTTAACGAGGCAGAGTGAAGCCATGGTGTCTGCAGTCAGGGAAGGGTAGCTACGGGGCAGGGGGCGGGCACGGCTTCTGGGGAGCTGGTCACCAGCCTGTACATTTAGGATCCATGCACATTTCTGTATGAATGCTGTACTTTAATAAAAATGTTTTAAAAACACTAGTTATTAGCTCTCAAGATAAAGGCTCCCAGTTCAAAGGGGAGCTTTGAGAAGCCATATCCCTAATCTGTTCAACTACATCCTCCAACGTGACCACTGGCTGCTGAAGGGCACAGAAGTACCCATGCTGACACTAAAAATCATAAAAATGAGACATTTACAGTGATGCCAAAAATTGAGAACAATGGTTTGTCCTCATGCATCAACTTCATTTGAAGAAAAAAGAAGCTAAGAGAAAATGTGTGACAAGTGTCTTCGAAAAGGCTAGCAGGGGCTATTTCCTCATCTGACATCCTGTGCTGCCAAAACCCACAGCCCTTTAAGTGGAAACACACACATTCTTTCAGTTTCTTTTGGGGGTAGTGGTAGAAGGAAGGAGTGCCCCTGGCAAAATTATTGTGTGTATGACAGACTTCTAAGACCCAGAGAGAGGCCGGCCAGAGAACTGGCTCTGAGACAACTTCTGAGACACGGAATATTCTCATTTCTCTTCTCCGCACCCCATATACTTGCCTTAAGATGCATTCTGGATCCTGTTTTTGAGGTGGTCCAAACAGAGAGCTTCTGTGCCTAAGAGAGGACACCTCCCACCAGCCACAGAGCAGAACTCTGAGAAATGGTTCTTCCCGCTGTCAGATTGTCACACAGCAACTCCCAGGCAGGAAGGAAAAGCCCGATCCAACTTCAGCTGGGGGAAGCCACATTTGCTTAGACAACTTTCTACACTGTTAAAATATTACACCTTAAAAAACACACAGGACTCAGAAATCTGATAATGTCTACACTTCTAACACCCTCCCTCCCCCAAGTAACAACAAAACACACCCAGAGAACAAAAAGGCCACCCTGAAAAGGACGTGGTAGGTGGGGGGGTTGGTGGTGGGGGGGCAGGATCACAGAAATAGCGAACAGAAACAGGCCCAGTCCTCCAAGGGCTCACCATCCATGGCTGTGCCACGTGCCACACTGCTCCTCGCAGTGGGGACAGACCCCCAAGTGCGGGGGTGGGTGGTGGCATGGGTGGGGGAGATCAGGAGGGTGCAGGAAGGGGGGGTGTGTGGAATCAGCCCTCCCAAAGGCTGCCTTCAGACCCCAAAGTGACTGCCTCTGGCCTCAGGGAATGGCAGAAACAGGGGCAAAATTCCAACGGGGAGAAAGCCTGTCTGCTTATTTACAGACTGGGTAAGGATTCCCAGAAGACAGCGGGGAGTGTTAGTAACAGAACCCCTAAAGCTGCCTGCCTCGGGAAAGGTTTTTTTTTTTTTTAAACAAAACAAAACAAAAACCAAAGCTCATCCAGGATGAGGTCCCTGCAGTAACATCCATGCTAATTGGTAAGTAAGACAAAGCCTTCCCTAACAAATCAGCAATGTAATTATGAAGCCAGGCACTAGATGAAGCCAGTTAGGCGCGCTCGGGCGCTATTCTGCAGCTGTAACCCGACACCACGCTCACGGCGGCGCCTCCACCCGGCTCTCCCCGCTGCGCGGGGGGCTCGGGGCCACGGGGCACTGCACCGGCTGCTCGGTGCCCGTCACACCCTGCATTTCCACGGAGACCCAGGGAACAGTCCTCCCTGCTGTCCTGACAGCGCCTTACAGCCTACAGATAAAACCGACATTCAGCCAGAAGTCCACCTCTAACTTAACTAAAAAATAAAAATAAAAATAAAAACAAAAAACGTTTACGGTTTCAGAATGTCTTCTAAAGTCCACGTTTCAAGAAATTCTAGCTTTCCCTCTCAGGATTTTTACTTCCATGCTTCCATTAAACCGAAGATCGTTTCAGACACTGCTGGTTTGTCAAATGTCATTTTTTCTCTTGGAAAAAGAAAAGGAAAAATTTAAACGTTGACAACTAACTGCATTTAGTAGGCAAACCAGACTCAAATTCTGGGAGAGAATGTTTCAAGTAAATATTTCTTTGGACTATACTATGGCCTTGTTAATAAACATCTGGAAAGAAAAATGGGCTTTTTAGAATGTAACTGTTAAGTAGTATAAAATGTTTCTAATATCCTGTCTTATTGGTTCCTCTACCAGCTGGAAATTTTAGGTTTTAAAGCTAACTTTTAAGAAGCTAGGGACACCAGTCGCCTTCTTCCAAAGACAGTGGAAATGCTAACAATTACTTTATTTTACCTAAGGATTCTGGCTAAAAGCACCACACCCTTAAAGTAAAAGATGGAGCAGAAATATACAGATTCTGAACTTAAGTTTAACAAAAACATAATCAGTATATGAGGCCTGGATTTGCTTTTAACTCCTCTAGAAAAATACCAGCCATGTAGATGAAACAAAATTGACAAAATGCTGACAACTACTTAAACTGAATAATAAGTATAAGGGGATGCATTACATTCTTCCTTTACTTTTGAGTGTTTTGAATTTTCCATAATAAAAAGTTAAAAACACACAGAACACGTCAATACATGTTTAAAATGCTACGATTTCGAAAAATCAAATAAGCACAATAAATTATTGACACCCTCAACGAGAACTATTCTATTAACTTGATAGGTTAGTTTACACAGAAGAAAGCTATTAATGCTCCATGTAAACAAGCATGCCCAGCACAAGTCAACTCTTTTCCAACTCTGAAAGACAGCACATCACATCCAGCCACAAGGGGGCGCACCAGAGCAATAAGGCGCGCCTAAAGTCTGATTACTGCAATTCTACCTATAGATCTCTCAAAGTATACACACTTCCGAGATTGTTCCCAAATTCCAGTCTACACAGGACAGTGCTAAGCAAATCAAGAGCCTTGCCAAGACCAAACTAAACTATGTTATGTTATGATTCAGACTCTGAAAATACTGTACGTAGAAAACTAGAAAATGCTGCTGCCTGTGTATAAGTAACAATGATGTTTCAAAAACCATGGTTAAAACCCTCGGAGGATTCCTGAAGTGAGAAAACACAACAACAACAAACATACAAACCCAAGTCATAAGGGGAGGACTCGGAGAAGCCAACAGTTCAAAATTGCCAGTGGGGTCCTAAAGTGAACTCCCAACCACACAGTGAGTTAGTCTCAATTTTACAAGTATTGAAAAGCCTTCAATAATCCTATCGCCTCTTAAGAACAGGAAACTACTTCCACACTGAACAGATAATGGCTTCAGGCAGTTATTTGGGAAAACTTCATAAAGGATACGGGGGAGGAGCCATTTAATTATAAAATGTAACAAAGTTAACCTTAGAGAGATAATGAAACCACTTACTGTGTAACTAACTTGCTGAAATTTTTTCTACTCAAATTACAACTTGAGGTTCTATGTTGTTGTATGTTCCATAATAATGTCCATAAACAACTATTATCACCAATCTTTCCATTTGAAACTTTGTAAGTATAAACCTTTATAATCATTTAAATTATGATGCTAATTCATACTAATTTGGTGTCAGGAACATCTTCAACAATGCTGCATCTAAAGACTCATAATCAACTAAGGAAAAAAGTTCTTAGATTTTAATTTCTTTCTTTCCCTTAAGATAATGTGCCTCTAAAGGGTAGCCAGCCTTGCCCCACCCCCATTCCCGTGCATAATGAAAATATTTTTTTTCTCCTGCATTTATAATTGCTTGGATGGGATTTTGGTTTCAACCCTCCTGTAGCATCTTTTCCCCAAAGATACCTTGTTTTTCCCCTCACATTAGAGACCCGTAATAAACAATGTCAGGGGGCATGAAAGGCTTAGGGTAGAAACCAAATGCTTTGCCAAAAGTGACAGTTTTTTGTATTTTTTTTAAAAAGAGGGCCATCAGATCTATAAAATCATACTAAAACAGGCAAATGTAATTTGTTAGAATGAATCTGTATAAAATAAAATTATATCTTTAATTAAACAAAAGGTTGCCTTCCAGGTTTTGTTAGCCAACTACCTGCCACTGAATGAAACTAACAGAAACCCAGTATGTATACTACAACAGAAAGCATTTTTACAGAAGTGTTTCTTACAGACAATGAGTAGTTTTTAATCTTCTTTGTGTTCAAATTCAGAATGCTTTATTACTCTGAAAAATCATTTTAAAGGACGTGTTATTAAAATATCGAACATATTTCATCTTTTAACTTCCACATGCAGTCTATTTTTTTAATTTTTATTTACTGAATGAGTAAAACTGAACATTGTACTGTATGGTCCAAATCTGGATTCTTTAAAAGAAATTTCTACAACATGACATACATGAAAAGATAAAAACTGAAAGTACAGGATAATAGAAACAGACTTAAGAGACATATAAAAGGGAGGAAACTATTCAACAGTGTACGTTGCAGTCCCATATAAGCAACATCCATACTCAGAATCAACATGTGTATTTTAGTTACTCCTAAGAATTAGGCAGGCTAGTGATAAGGTTTTACAATTTAAACTTTATATCATATACTTAAATAATTCACATAGTAGAGAAAAGAAAATGAGGATACAAACTAAACTTGAGAGCAGTGAATGATACTTTGTAAATATGCCAGCCATCCATTTTTTAAAAATAATTACTGTGGGGCTACTTTGAGATAAAATGTATTTCTTTCTGAGGACCTCTGCATATTGATAATTAATGACCCATGGAACACAAAGTCACTTAGTCAAAGACAATAAAAATAACCAGAGTACCACACTGAATGTGATATATATTTATTTTCTAAGGAACTGACCTCTTAACACTTCAAAGCTCTTCAATGATCCCTAAGGAGAGCCTGCCTCCAGCGCACCACACTCACTACCCCTAACATTCCATTCATCCTGCCTATCTTCAGGAGTTTCAGAGGCAAGAAGGCAGGTGCTACTTGAAGAATCCACACTTTGAATTTGTAAACCAGCTACCCTTAGACCGCTAGCAATCATCATCAGGTGAATCTATTTTATTTTCCATTTCTGGATGTGGTAAAAAATATTTTTAAAAAATCAGCCTGTTTTAAAAGCTACTCAGAAGAGACCATCAGCAAGTTCATGACAAGCAGAGAGGCAGCACAAAAATTTCTTCTTCAGCTGCAGACCACAGAGCTCAAATTCCTCTGCCGGACCGCTTTTCTATGACAGCAGGGAAGATACAGAAGTACACACGCACATGGAGGTTCCCTCCTCCAAAAAGGAGAGAAATCTGAAAGGCAAATCTGTATCATGTGTTATTACAGAATGGGAGAACCACTCAGGGAGGATCAGTTTAAAACAGTCGCCACGTCATTATCTCGTTAGCCTGGCTAGAATTTTATGCAAACCTGTTCTGGTGTAGAGATGACCTTGGGACTTTCAGATTCCCCGAGTTTAACTCGGGCAACACTTCTGAACACCAGGGTGGGGTACTCCGGCAGCCCTGCTCAAAGCCCCAGGAGTTGCGGCGTGGCGGGGAATGATAAGCAGCCAGCCAGGAGAGGAGAGCAAGGAGCTAAAGGTTGATCTGCAGCAACTGGAACATCCGCATGTAACTTTCTGGCCCTGGCACATTCAGGTCATTCTTTTTACTTTTGTTCAACAGATTCACACAGCCCACTACAAACATGAGTGTTCATACATAAAATGCCCTGAAGAGCCAGAATCCCTTCCCCTTCACTATTCTACATGAAACTCCCCAGAACCACAAAAAATGCTTGGTTTAGGGGCTTCTTGTCAGTTAACCGCCTATGAAGACTGCGAAAGCAAAAACCTTAGAACTACTTGGTAACCCCGCAAAGTTACAGGTTTTTGCAGAGAGACAAAAAGATAGTAAGTCAGACATGAATTAGTTTTAAGAACTTAGGTTTGCTGCTACCTGGAGTCACTAGAGAAACAAAGCAGCCTTTGGGCACCTAAAACTAGTCAGACCTGCTGTAGCAGTTGCACAGTGGCTCCAGACCTGCCCTCCACTCTCCTCCCTCCAGCCCCCACCCCACGCATCCGCAGAGCTCACTCCACTCAGGGCGGGGCTGGGCCGGGCACACTCACCCCTCGTTCGGCCGTCTCTGCTCAGAGGCAGGGCCAGCGCTGCACACGCAGCGTGCAAGTGTAAGGGGAGGCCAGACAGGCGAGCAGATGCCGATTCCATTCGGAACTGAGAGCAGCCCTGGGTACAGAATACGGCTTATGTGATCCTGGGCTTCTAAACTACATAAATCAAATTGTGATGTTTATGTCAGTGAATCCTGGCAGGTATTTCCAATTAAGTTCAGATGAGGGACAGAAGACCCTGAGAGGAGACAGATGAGCCTTTCCAGCTTTTGGAGCTCTCAGACCACAATGAGAGCAGAATTTTCAAAAGGGAGTTTGCATTGTCTATATGAAGTGCTTCATTTAAATGATAAGCGTTTGTTTTGTCCTGTTAAAAGTCATATGTTTTTCAAAGATAATGTGATGTTTTTATTTTGAAATTTTTATTTGTGTTTCAGTGAAAATTTTTAGACAGTTAAGCATGTTTTGTTTGTCTCATGATCTTCAAGAAAAAAAAAATCCCACAAGGCATCTATTTATTACCCAGAATAGGAATGTCGTCTTATTGGCCTGACATATGCCATTCACAGATTCATACAAAGAATGAACTGCGACACAGTGCTCATGGAGAAAGACACTGCTCCACACAATGAGTGATGGGCGCTCCAGGGGACAGTTCTGTTCACAGGGTTTCCCAGCATCTGCACAGAGGGCAGAAGTTTGCTTTTCATACCAATTGCACTGGCCACTGAAGACAATTTTTTTTTTTTTAAAGACACGCCAACTTTGGTTAGTAGCTGTTTCCTTCGAGAATATTAAAACTAAATTAAATATCCACATGCTTTTTAAGCAGAAGTCCTAGCTTATGGGTTTCCATCATTTGTTTTAAGTAATGGTATCAACAGTAGGTAGAAAATTATTGTTTATGCATATGCAAGTGGCCGCAGAATTTTGTATGTTCTGTTGGTCAGTATTAATTAATGGAAAGACCTTATGAAGGTGGGCGTTACCCTTCCTGTAAGGCCACTTTTCACTGAAAGCCGAAGCTTGCCCTCTGGTGCCTTTAGCATATACGTGATCTTTGGATTCAGTAATCAAAGAGACCTCTCTCTTTCTCTTTCTGTCCTTGGCCAAGAAACTACTGCAACTAGAGCCATCTCCTACAGGATATGCCATAACAATAAATATGAAATTTCTGTAGCAACAAAGTTTTAAAACAATTCTACAAGTGAATTAAAGTTCACACTCCTAAATACCATATTTATCTCCACATGTTTTTAATCTACATATAATATTGACGGTGATCTTGATTTTTCTGATATAAATGAAATATAAAATAAAGCTCCATGCTTTTATTAGTGTTCTTTAACAAGAAATCACAGCAAAAAAACCAATTCAAAAAGTTTCTGTTGTAGCTTTTACCCTTCTGAGTTAAAGTGTAAAATCCTTTGACAGAGGGTAGCCTTGTAGTATAATGTGATACTGATAATTTGTAGTATGCTACTTTGACAAAAAAAAAACCACACAACTTTATGCATCTGTCTGTATTTTTGACGTCCCCCATACCTTTTTTATGTTTTGTTTATGTGTCTTTCTAGAGTACTGTCATACTTTTATTCGGCTACTGGAGCGTTATTTAAAATAGTGGATGCCAAAAGTATCAGCTGTTACATAAATTTGAATAACTTTTAAAATAGCAAAATTTTGGGGTGCCTTGGTGGCTCAGTCATTGGACTTCTGCCTTTGGCTCACGTCATGATCACAGGGTCCTGGGATGGAGCCCCAAATCCGGCTCCCTGCTCCACAGGAAGCCTGCTTCTCCCTCTCCCACTTCCCCTGCTTGTGTTCCCTCTCTCGCTGTCTTGCTCTCTGTCAAATAAACAAATAAAATCTTTTACAAAAATATAATAAAATAGCAAAATTTTCACTTTTTTCTATGCTCATTATTAATAATTCAGTACGTGGCAACTGGGTAAAATTTATATTTCAGTTTCTCACTAAAAAAGCTTCCAAGGGGGACAATTCAGGAAACAGGAGCCTAAAGAATTTCAAAATCTGAATTAATATCCTTCTCTTAATTCTTAAAAGGAAACAAGACTGAGCAGCTGTTACCTAAGAAGCTGTAACACTTGCCTGAAAATAACACTGTTCCTTAGGACACCTCTTGTTGTACACTTGGTTGGGATTATAAAATGTGAGTCCTCTCTCCTACCTGTTGTAATAAAGCAAGGAACAGACTGTCAAAAAAAAAATGGCTGTCAAATCCATTTCATCGAATCTCTCACTTGACAGCAACGTGGTTATGTACATTTTAATTAGGAGGAGTTGGGAGTAAGTAAAAATTATTTTCAGGGCTTCCAAACTTGATGAACAACATAAACAACTTTACATTAACATATAATTCCTCTAAGTAAATCAATGAGGCTAAAGGAAAACTTTCTAACACACATCTCTCCTTTTTCTACAAAGAAACTGATAAAATTAACAGGAAAGTAGAGATCCATGAACACGCTATTCTTGCTCAGGCCAGAAGCTGGGTCTTCTGATGGGTGTTTTCACCCTCACAGCACACCCTCGCTTGCTCAAATCAGAATAGACTGCTATAAAAAGTGGGAGCAATGGGAGGAGCTCCTAGAGTGAGGCATGCCTTCTGGTTAGCTGAGCAACTACCTCCCTTCACCCCCTTCAGCAAAACAATGAAGAGGCTCTCAGGTGGACTGTCCTCCAGGGGTTGAGTGGAGCCAAGAGCCCACTTCAATCTTGTCAGAGACTAGTCCCTAATTATAAAATGCTACTTTGAACACTTAAGGCCTCAGGGCTCCTATTGGCTGCTACAACTTCTAGGTTCTTTACACACATTATGGACATTTCTTAACATATCTTGGGAAATCAAAAAGCATATTTCAAGAACAAAGCTTGAAAACATTTACTGTCTTCCTTAAGACTAACTGGGGCTGCCCAATTCAATTCAAATAAAAACTGCTATAGTCTGAGGCTCTCACCCTGCTGATGGCCCCTCCCCATTCAGTGTCTCTAAAAACTTATTTCCACCACCCAAAACATCCCAAAACTACCCAGTTTGAAAGCAGAAAGTTATTCTAAGACAAACTGTACCTAATCTTTTTGTGAAATTTAAGACAACCCAAAACACTACTCCCACCTCAATCTATTACCACAACTTCTGCTAAAGGTAAGCTAACTGATGGCCAAGAATAAAAATAAGAACTTACGATTTTCTCTAGATGCAATGGCCCTCTGGCACTCTCTGTCTTAATGGTACAAAGTCCAGGGCCAGGGACAGCTGGCTCCCCTTAGCCCCCTCCCGTTCAGTCATAGGCGGTTACCACCAAGATGACTTGTAGATTTCTAACTTAAAAGCCAGTGAGACGTTAAGTTTAATACACACATATATTCAAAATCAATTCACTTGTCACGGGCGAAAGGAGGGTAGAGAGGGATGTTTTCAAGCTAAAAACACAGAGAAACTCACAGAAACACACTATAGCAAGTTGGATGCAGACCCGGTCACGGAACCCAAAGTGAAGCAGCCTTCACTCCAGCAATCCGAGCCTTAAAAAAAAAAAAGTCTCGTACGTTCACAACAACACAACGGCCACAACACGCACACACATCCCAGCTGTAAAAGCGACAGCTCCCAGCTCCCTCCGCCCCATTGCTGGGCTCCGGTTAGCTCTCGACCCCCTCCTGACCCAGGTCCGTGACTGCCCGTCCCCTGCCCTTCCCCCAGCAGATCTGCCCGCGTACGCTGGGGGGTCCCCGGCCCTCGCCCCGGGGTTCTAAGGGTGAGAGGCCGGGAAGCAGTGGGAGGGAGCGCTCCTCTGGGTACCTGCACCAGGCCAGGTCCCTCTAGCCGAGGCGCCCGCGACCCTCGCGGCCGCCCGGGCCCCTCCTCCGCCCTCCGAGCTCTCCCGACCCTGGCCGGGTCCCAACGCCGCCCCCCCCCCCCCCCAACCCATCCACCCAAAGAGAGCCCGGCGCATCCGAGGATCTCCTCCAGCCTGGCGCCGGGAGAACTTACCACATGCAGCTCCACCTGGGAACTAACGCATCAGGAGGGGTTTCTGCCCACTCCTCAAGCTACTCCCTCTCCATGCGGAGTCCCCGCTCCGGGGGCCCGAGGGTGGCGCCGGGGAGCGGGCAGGAGGCTAGACCGAAGCTAAGACTCCGCAGTCCTCTGCCGGCGCGCTCGGAGCATTATACAATGGTGGAGGCGGCGGCGGCGGCGGCGGCGGCAGGCAGGCAGCGGAGGAGGAAGCGGGAGGCGGGCGGAGGGGGCGCCC
Organism: Zalophus californianus; assembly: GCF_009762305.2. Lineage (NCBI taxonomy): Eukaryota > Metazoa > Chordata > Mammalia > Carnivora > Otariidae > Zalophus > Zalophus californianus. Next base: position 57,632,642 of record NC_045602.1, on the reverse strand, counting down.
TGACCGAGCGAGCAGCAGCTCGTGCTCCAGCACTCTCTGTGCAGGAGTGACGTGCGGCCAGCGAGCCTCCAGCGAGCTCCGGGCCCCGGGCTCAGCAGGCCCCGCCCCGCCCCCGGCCCCGCCCCCTCCCCCGGCGGTCCCGGGAGGCGCGATAAATGCCGAGCCGGGCCCCGGCCGCCGCAGGAGCAGGAAGGGGCAGGCAGAGCACGGGAGACGTCGGGTGGCAGCGCCGCCCACGGCTCCCTCTCCGGCCGGCGCGCCCTTTATTTTCTCTTAGGGAAAGGCTTAAGGAGATGGCGAGAGGAAAAGAGACACTCGGGCCAGGGGACCACAACTAGCCACCAAAAATCCCCTCACACTCCAGAAAATACTCATGCAAATGACCGAGCGGCTAGTGACAAAGGCGGTGGCGAGTGCAGCGCGCGCACAGCCCGCTGAGTCGCGCGACCGCAAATATGACAAGCATCTAAGCTATTCGGCAACTTGGGGCCGGTCAGTAGGGCGGGCAGGGTCCCGCGGGGGAGGAGGGGATAGGAGGCGAGGGGCAAAAATTCGACCCCGAGGCACAGCGTCCACGCTCCCTGCGCGGCTTTCGAGACAGGCGTCCCTGGAGAGCGGGGGGGGGGGGGGGGGGGGGGAGCAGCGTCCGCAGCTGGGACACTCCCAGACGCCCCCGTCTCCGGACGCACCAGCGGCCTGCAGAGATGTCCGAACGGCAGAACGGGGGCTCCAGCTGGAGCCGGGGTCAGAAAATGCCCCTTGCGCGCGGCGGCCTCGGCCCAACACTCGAAATGGGTCACCAAGTCAACAGTACTTTCGGAGTAGGACGGAGCCGAGTTGCATTCTTCGTGGCCGGCCGCCCGCGCTGGCAGAGCCCACGCAGGTAGGGAAGCCCAGGCTTGGAGACGCAGCGCGGTCAGAGGCCCGGTCCTCTGCCCGGAAGCTTCATGTGGATAACCTTTTCCCTCTCCTTAGGACGGAATCGGCTTTGGAACTACTTACATGTGGCAGGGAAATGTATACTATTTGAGAGAGGTGTGTATGCCTGAGCAGTGCGAATTTAAAACACAAGGAAGAAGACAGCTCTCCTGGAAAATTAATGATTATTTTCGAAAATTATATGCGCGTTCAGTATCAAGCTGTTACAAAAAGTAATTCAGGCACCTTAAAATTTTGGCTGTCACCCCAATCAATATCTCAGATATCTGGCGTTTAATGGGTTCATTGTACTAGTTATATTTAAGGATAATAAAGCTTTAAGACCTAACATAAAGGTGATTATAAGTCTTTAACATCAAGACAAGTGTGGACCTATTCAACTCTTCTGTAATGATTTGTTATCAATCAAATTGATGATCTTATTGAAATTAAACCTGGGCTAAAATGTTGGTAGAGAAGACCGTGTTTCTCATTTTATTTTGAAGGAGAACAAAAAAGGTTTTTACTTGACCCTCAATATAATTAAAATCTTACAGATTTTTCTTTAAGTATAACCGATGCCAAAAGCTAGTTATTTGTGGATATCTCTGGAAAGTTTCATTACAGTGGCGCTCCAAATTACACATCATGGAAGTAATGCTCAGGGCCCTCTGCAGGTCCTGCTCAGTCTGTGCTGGGTGGCAGAGCATTCAAAGATTTTGCTGCGAAGCCAAGATATTTTTTATTTCCAGAGTTCTGTCTTTTAGAGACAACACTAACTACTAACAGTTTCCTAACCACCCACTCACTTATACTTTCAGCGCTCACTTTAAGGAAAAGCCATTGAAATAGAAGGTGCAATAATCTCTTCCTGTGATATCTTTGTAGCAGAGGCCAGAGGCTCTGTTGAATTTAAAATGAATTTAAACTGTTACTCATGAATTGAAGTTAGCAGTGAGTTAGACTTACAGAATTGTTGTGGAACTTGGATATTTTCTAGCAAATGGATTACCAAATGCAGTGTTCCTGTACAAAAGAACCAAAATCAAAGTGACAAGTTTTGTGTCTCCAGAGTGGACCTGACATTCTGCTACAGCACGTTATTCAGGAAAGGTCGGACTTCTTAGGAGAGCAACCTGAGTTTTCGAGTGAAGAGGTTTTCACCTTTCCACACTTTTGAAGGTAGTAACCTCTTAACAGTGTACACAGTACATACGAGCCCCACTTGCCCCACTTTTAGATTCTGGTATCTTCCATCAAAGCTTGAAGTGGCAGCTTCAACAGCTGCTAATGTGGTCCCACACAAGGTGGTTAACCACCCCTCCCCCCAGGCTGAGCCCCCACAAGCCAGCCCAGCAATCCCCGCCTGGCCCTGGGAACCCAACTCCACAAAGATAAGGAAAAGCCCTCCCTGAGCTTTTGAAGTCAACTCCCTTCAGTATGCAATGGCATGATTTTTTTTTTTTTAAATCATTGCTTATTCTTAGCAAGTGAACAAGAAACGTTTCGTGAAAATAAGTGTGGTTTTCACTCTCACTCTCTGGGACATTTAAAAGCCCATTTAAAATAATCCTACCCTCAGGATTTAGAGTTTAGAGTTTCTCCTTCTCACTTTCAAATATAAGAAATTAGGCCAGGCATCCACATTTAACTATCGGGAACATATCTGTTTGGGGAGAAAACAAACATGGCTTTTGTAAGAATAGAACGGTGATGGTAATTTGCAAAAATACTCATTAGTTTAGTTTCAGAGAGGTACTTCTCAACATTGCTTTGTATTCTGGGTACTAGTTTGCACTTCACTGCTTCTCTTTGAAAGTTTCTGGGCCTTCACATCTTGCAAACTACTAGAGGACTTCACTAACTGAAGGCTACTTTTAGCACTTAATTAGCATGCACCCAAGAAATGACACCAGGACAAGCTGGCTATATAAACTGAGAAACAAAGACTTTAAAATAGTTTTACACTTCACTTTTTCTCCTTTACCATATTTTACCTCTCAGGCTCCACTTGAAATACTAGTAGTAATCATCCACCTCTGTACCTTAGAAATATTGATCTTACGGCAAAAAAATAAAATCAGATAAATATTTCAGTTCTTGAGACACATTGTATGCAGCCAGCTGGACTCAATCATCTTTTCATGGAAAATACAGACATCCTTATTGAACTTGGACTTCCCACTCACTGATAACGTAAAACCATTAACTTCAAAATAAAGTTCTGGAAGGCACATCACCTAACTGATTACCAAGGAGTTGATACTGGACACGGTGATTTGGCCATCGCAACTCTCTCTCTCGAAGATGGCACAGACAGGTTCAGTATCTGCAACCACTAGGAATTGAAAACTTTGTTGTAGCAGTGGAGAATGTTAACACATCTCCTTCTGCAGACTCCTCTCTGGCTCTTCCTCCACCTACTTTTGTCAGGTAATATTTTCCCTCTTTCTCCCTGAGGTCACGGTTCACACAAGCAGAACTTCAACTCCAGGGAAGAGCTGCTTTTGCACAGCTTCCCTAATTATTACTGGCTTGCTTTGCACTGGCAGCCCCTTATGTTCTGAGAGAGGGCTATTCTGTTAGAGATACACCTTCTTCTCTTTAAAAATCTGACAATATTTAAATCCGAATTTGGGACAAAATCTTTGTGATAATATTTGAAGAAAATGCTTTTCAAGCCATTTTTCCCCCTAACATTGTTGATTAGTTCCTTCTAACCATGACTAGAAAAGATAGCTTCTGTTGGGCATTAGTGTCCTTCCCATTCCAATTGCCACTATTTTCCATTAAAATCTTCAGATAAACTGTGAGGTCCAATTTGGAGCAGCCCTTCTTAGAGCCTCCAGCTTTTGCTCTCACCCTTTTCCCAGCTGGAAAGTGGAGGCCTTTCCTGGTAACAACTCCAGTGGTCCCTTCCTTCTGGATGCTGTTCCACTGAAGACTGGTGGTGGCTTCTCGCAAGCATCTCTGCTTGTCCCCAGTTCCCCTCACAGGACTACCCTCTCAGGGGCCTGGGCATGTCGACTCTGTACTGCTTGTGTATAAGCCATCCTCCCTTCTTGAGGAGTTCATACTCTTCTCAAGATACTTGGAACTACTAGCATCCACAGAAAACATCAATACATGTTAGAAATCGCATGGCCTCCACGCCTCCCTTGTCCTTGGGAACCAGCCTGCTGAGGGGATGAGTCCTGGAGTAGGAGTAGGAAGATCTTGTACAAATAAATCACTTAACTATGATTAATCGTTGACTTTTTAGTTTCTTAATCCACTATGTCACAGATTTAGGGTCAGCACTGGTTCTGGGGGAAAGAGCACAGGTCGTTTGGTCAGGAGATTTCGGGTCTAGGTCCTCAGCCACAGCCAGCAGGGAGGCTGAATCAGACCCTTGGCATCAGGGGGCCTGCTTTCACATCCTTCAAAAGGAGGTGCTCAGGCTCAAAGATGTCTGTAGCCCCTCCCAGAGCTAGGAGTCTATAAAAAAGTGATTACAATGTAGACTATCCCCATGGGGGAGTTTTAGGCTCAAATGAGATAATCTGCTCAAACTGGAAGAATGTAAAACCAACTTCACATTCACACATTTCTAAAAGAAAAGAGAAGTACAAATAACGATAATAATATACTCTATTCAATAGGATATGTTCTTGGAATTGTTTTCGTATCTAGAAGACAGATTTGAGCACTCTGCCCGTATTCTCCTGGATCTGTTATCCATTATGGTTCAAGTCACCTATCTGGGAAATCTGTAGCTCACACCATCCCTCCTCCAATGTTTGGATAGAAGCAGGATGGTTTAGAAAGCATTTTCATGTGGATTTACATGTTCACTCTTCATAGCACCTTCCCTGTGCCATAGGAAGGACAGGTACTCCTTCTCACATCTTACAGAGGAGGGAACAGAGGCTCGGAGATGGACCTGCCAACTGAACTCCTTTATCAAGCTGACTCCCAGGGACAGAGAAGGTCTGGAGGCTGTGAGATTTCTAACATTCACGGAAATTGTTTGTGGAAGCCAGGAAAGACCAAGCGGAGGGTCTTGAGAAGAGTATGAACTCCTCAAGCAGGGAGGATGGTTTATAGGCAGGAAGTACAAAGCTGACATGCAGAGGCCACGAAGAGGGTAGTGCTGTGCCAGGATCTGGGCACCATTTTGCTTTGACCTTACACTAGGGTCGTGAAATAACAATTCTACTTCTTACATAAAGAACTCCAAACCTGCCTGTCCATGGCTTTGTTAGCATCCTATTTTAGCCCACAGAATTAATAACCCATAAACCCCACAATGAAAAGAAATGAAACTCATCACACCCTTCAGACCCCTCACTCATATCCAATATGGTTCATAAAACTGGGATTCTTGTTTATCACTTTATCTCTAGCTTCTAGAACAGTACCTGACACAGTAGGTATTTGTAAGTTTTCAGTGAATGAATAATTTAAAGAATTTATTTATTTATTTATTTATTTATACCAGTTTCATAAACTCAAGGGGTTAATCTTTCCTGCTAATGTTTTCCTCTCGCTACCTTTTCACTAAGCTGTGCGTGTGTGTGTATGTATACATATAAATAACCATATACGTGTATTTTTTTTAAATTTTTTTTAAAGATTTTATTTATTTGACAGAGAGAGACACAGCGAGAGAGGGAACACAAGCAGGGGGAGTGGTAGAGGGAGAAGCAGGCTCTCGGTTGTGCAGGGAGCCCGACTCGGGGCTCAATCCCAGGACCCTGGGATCATGATCTGAGCCCAAGGCAGACGCTTAACGACTGAGCCACCCAGGTGCCCCCTCTTCTTACTTTAAAGAATTAAAAGTCTTGGTCAAATGATATTTAAAACCACAGCAGCATTTGATAATTATGGAGGGGGGGCGGTGAAGACTCGCCTGTCCATATTTTCAAGTGATTACCTGAATGGTTCAAATGACCACTTATTACTGGCACCTTCATGCCCTCATGGTCATGGAATATAAAAATATGCCAATAATCAAATATTTTATGAGTATCATCATCCAATACTAACTCCCAGGAAAACTTGGCAAAATGATGACAGGAAAAATAATTTTTTTTGAAAGTATTACTCTAATGGCAGCTCTCTTTTATGTTTCAAAATCAAGCATTTATATGACTGGCTAGACTAAATTCTATTTTCTGCTATACATAGTCTCATATCTCTTGTTGAAACTATCTAGGACTGTGTACCTTTAAATCACCTATGAGTAAAGAAGTCATTTAAGAGAACTATAGTAATTTGGGAAATGTAAGTAATATATTTAAGCCATTTTTGAAGTCCCAGCTGTAAAAATTCTACTTTGAGAAGTTAAAAAAAAAAAAAAAAGCAAAGCTTTAATGTGTATAGATGCCCAGGAAATGCTTCTAAGTTCAGACTATAAGGTATCATTAGAAAATAAACATGTGGCCAGAAAACCCAGTTTAAATGTAAACATAGTATACAACTAAAAAGGAATCAGCTTGTTTGCTACTTGGAATTTTTATTGGGTTTTCTGGAAGATAGGTAGCACTCAGGTAAAATTGTGTAGACTTTTCTTTCAGTCACCGATGTAGAGCTTTTTGTTTTAAAGACTTGTTGCCAGAATAAGTAAGAATAAACATTTTTTTCAAAATCATCCAACTGTCCAATCATACTGGTCCCTTGCTTTAAATTGAAAAAAGGTTAAATTTTTAAGTTACAAGTTCTTAATATTTAAAATTTCAGAAATGCACAGAGTGAGGTCAAGTAGGAAGTACTAAAGCAAGCATCCCAGATAAACACTAACACATTAGATACACTTGTGTGGCCAGTCAATTGTTTTTCTAAACATGCTTTAAATATTGAATGAAAAATTTAATCTTTCTAAGTAACACTTGTTTCAAAACTGTTTTCTTAGAGAAGTCTTGTGTGAGCTATATGAAACTCCTTAAATGGGCAATTATCAGAGAAACTGGGTTTTAAGGAGAAAATGATAATGTGAATGAGCCATATGCAACTTCCCTTTTTAAAAACAGAAGTTGAACCTGTGACACCAAATTTAGAAAGGAGAGTGCAAGAATATCATCTCTATCATAGACGCCCACTGCTGGGCTGTTCTGTTACAAATCAATGCACATGCTATGAATTTGAGTTTGCTCACACAATACATAATGGTTAATCATTCCTAAAGATGATTCTTTTAAGAAAACATAAATGTGAAAGAGTCATATCATAGAAAAAAACTCACCTAAAAAGGGCCAGGTTCCCTAACTTTGACCACAGTGATTCATTTGGGGCTCATTACACAGAGCAGCAAGTCCACACTGGGAATGCAGATAACTAGATTTTGTGGGAACAATATAGGTAATTTCAACAGCATTTATACTTCCTTTTAATGTTATTTAAGAAATTAAGGCCCAAATTACAAAAAGGTTGACAAAAATTGTAATGAATCAGATGTTCATTTTCAATCCACTCTCCTTTGTTACCACTTTGGAACTATTAGACATCATACTTTTAGTTTTAGTGATAATAACAGCGGTAAAGATAAAGACTCCAGAATTACTATTTTCACATTTGGCCAAAAATCAAAAGTGAAAAAATAGAAACCTTTCCAAAAGTTCATCAGATGAAAAGAAGAGAATTAATGGAGAACTATACCATTTATGGACAAGAATACTTAATATTTTATAAATATCACTTCTCAGGGCGCCTGTGTGGCTTAGTCGGTTAAGTGTCAGCCTTCGGCTCAGGTCGTGATCTCAAAGTCCTGGGATAGAGCCCCTCGTCAGTCTGCTTCTATCTCTCCCCCCAGCCCCTCCCCCCACTCGCGCTCACTCTCGCTCTAATAAATCAATAAAATAATCTTAAAAAAATAAATATCACTTCTCTCACGCCTCAACTCATCAATAAATTGAATACAATTCCAATTTAAATCCCAATTTTTTTTTTCGTGGAACAGAAATCATCTGGAATAGCAAAAGGTGAAAGATAGCTGTAATAAGTGTAAAGGACAAAATGGGGGATGTGTCCTGTCAGATATCAAGGCTTATTATAAATTTCTAGTAATTAAAAGAGAATGTTCATCACAGGGATAAATAAATCAACAGAACAGAACTGACTGTACAGAAAGAGACCCACACATAGATGGAAGTGTAAAATACGACAGAGGTGGTATTACAGATCAGTGGGAAAGAACAGATTATTCAATAAATGGCTAAGGGTCACCTGGTTAGCTTCATGAAAAATAAAATAAAATTAAGTACCTAGTATTTCTCCAAAAAATACATTTCAGGTGGACTAAATCTAAATATCTAAAACACAATTTTAAATTAAAACTTTTAAGGAGAGAATACAGAAGAATGTGTTTATAGCTTCAGGAGAGGGAATGTGAAAGTACTATTTTGTTCCTAAGATTCACTCTCTACTTACCTCTGCTTTGCTTTGTGCCTTGAAATGTTGACCCCCTAGGAACTAAGTTCTTTTGCCAACTAGTTGCCAGCTGGATTCAGTGAAAGCAATGCACCAAAAGGAGACCAGTGGGTCAGAGGGGGAAGAGGGTGGGGGATTTCTTTCCTGATCCTTCCTGCTTTGAGCCCCTGTCAAGGCAGTATCCATCCCTCCACACCCACAGCTTCTGGGTGGCCCCTTCTCCAGGGTGTCAACTGTCAGGAATTCTAGCAAGACCATTTCCTCCCCTTTCCCCTTTAGACCTAAGGATAGGAACAGCTTCCTACTGTTGTTGGTCTTCCATGCCTCAACTTTTGTCACATCTCTGTAAAAAGTCCCTTTATTAAAGTCTCATGAGTTGTATCATTTGAATGGAATTCTGCTTCCTGCCGAGACTTTGACTATTCAGAAACAAGACACCCAATGCAGAAACCATAAAGAAAAAGATGGATAATTTGATTACATTAAAATTAAACATCTATTAAACAAAATAAAGGCAAGCTAAAGACTATGGAATAATATATGTGATTCATATAATCAACACAAGATTAGTATTCAGAATAAATTTTTAAAAAGTCCTATAAACTCAATAGAAAAATGGGTTAAATAGGAAACTTAAATGTCCAATAAATATATGAAAAGACACTCAACCTCATCAGTAATAAGAAAAATGCAAATTATAAAAAGATAGTTCACAGCAATCAGATTGACCATTCTGGAGATAATCTGGCATTATCTGGTAACATGGGAGATGCATACATGCTACCCACAGACAAGCAGTCTTTCTTACTGGGGTTCCATGAAAAAATAAACCCTACAGAAAATGATTCAAGTGACTATTTCCTCAATTCTCCCATGGATGGTATAAAGTTAAAAACCAGTAGTGTGCTGGTCAATGGTCAACAACTGGCTAGGTAGATGGGGAAAGAAGCCTTTATTTGCAGCATCTGCTGATTTTTGTGGTGTAAATACCCCCAGCATGGCTGATTTCAAGTCTCCCAAATGAACTCAAGAATTAGAAAGAGATCCACACAATCGCTCTCAGGAGCAGGTATCAGTCTCTAGCTCCAGCCCCACACTGGAACCATTCTAGACCTATAGGACCGATGTCTTAGGGTACCGGGGCTTAATTCTCTGGAGGAATTCTGGATGAGAAGAGCTAAATCTAGAATCTAGAGAAACTCTTGCTTTTATCCCCCATGGAGACATAGAATGTTTGTAGCAGCTTTGCTTGTAATAGCTAAACATGGGAAACAATCTTAATGTTCATCAAGATGAGAATAAATTAATACACTTGAAAACTATAGTGGTTAAGAAGTACTAAAGGTACCATATAACCACATGGTTAAATCTTAAAAACACAAATGTTGAGTAAAACAAAACAAGCTGTTAAATATGTACAGTATAATATCATTATATAAAATCTTTTAAAACATGCAAAATACTGCTATACATTGTTTACAAATACACAGCTATGCAATTATAAAATAAAAACATTAGAGATAAAAAATATTTAGGAAAATGGTTACCGCTGGTAAACAGAGGAAGGTAAGGAATCAGGGAGAGACATGGGTAGCTTCTCTTTTATCCATAATGTTTAATTTCTTTTTTAAAAACATGAAAAGCAAGTATGTTGGAATAAATACTTTGAATTTATTGATTTAGATTTCATCAGGTTAAAAAAATACACCTTCTTTTCTTCCTTATGGTTCCCATGAAGTAGAACTTCCTAAATTTTTCCTACAATTTCCAATATTTATTAATAATAAAGCACTGGACAGTATTCATATTTGATGTATTTATTTATCCCCCATCATTTCAGTAATAACTTATTCCTTTCATTCATTTTTGACATATTGTCCTTCTTTCTCTCTTAATAACAGATTGTAAAATCTAAGGATAACACTGTAGTAACCTAAAGTTCTTAACAGGAAGCCCAGCTGACGTCAGGTATAAGAGAATAATTGGTGTAAAGCCCATGTTTGGGGTATATTTCTCACCTGCCAGACTAACTTCTATCATGCTAGAAAGGATAAAAGCTTCCTCACAAAATATGGAAGGCTTACTTCCTTAATATACCAAATAATGCATTTAGCACTAAAAAGTGAAATCGTGTGTGTGTGTGTGTGTGTGTGTGTGTGTGTTTTAAAACAACGGAAACACATTTACCCATGAAATAAATTTCTTTCACTTGGTGTTGAGGTGACCACTGGCTGCTACACCAAATGCATTTTGATTCTTTCTGATTTTGTGTCTCTTCATATAGGGATAGAAATAAAGCCCACATGCTCTCTCGACCTCTGGGAACATGATGTGTCTCAGTGCATGGGTAATGTGACTTTTTTTCAGAGATTGTCTTGAAATAAGCCTATGTTTTAAATACACACTTTTCTGCGTGCTAGCAGGCATTCTGAAGCTAGGTGGTTCTAAATAAAGAACTCTAGTCAACAACAGGAAATAACTCCCACAGAAAAAAGGGGCAGAATACAAACTCTCACCAACTCTTGTACACAGTTCACAACGGCCTTTTGTTCCATGCACATTAAGCCTGAAATCTTTACTTTTCAGAGCATGTCTGGGCCTTTGCAGAGCAATTAAACCTTTCTTTTCCTTTTGCTGATGTCCTTGCCTTCTGTTCTCCGAGGAAGTTAACCTTGCAACTAACTTCTTACTATGAGGTAGCAGATCAGAAAACGGAACAGTTTCTATTCTGAAGCTTAAAGTTTTTGTTTTTGTTTTTAATGGAGCTTCTCATGGAAATAAAAATCAACTCTAAGTTTAAAACTCATTTTTCCTTCTAAGACGTACGATGCCGTATAAACACACACGTATGTTTTAAAGGAATATGTTCATCTGCAGTATATGTTTCTATGTTCCTATGGGCTGATATGATATATCGACAAGGACATATCGTATCAACTCGTAAGTCTAGATTGATGGGTTATTAACGCTTAGTGACATTTCAGCAAATCAGTGCAACTGAAAGATAAATTTATATTCTATTCAAAGGTTCCCATCTTGAGTCTTTTATGAAAAACTGGGAGAAAAATCTAGATCCCAAGCTAACCAAATAAAGAGACATCCGAACGATAGTTTTCAAAGTCAGAGTGACTCCTACTGGAACGGGTTGGTGGCATTCAACTGCAGGACAGCACAGGTACTCCTGACAAGCGGGCCAAGGAAAACAGCTTGAATATGACTACAAGCTGTTACTTCTTCCCTCTCCTCTACACTCAGTCTTGCCCTCTCTACTGGCCCCCTCCTGAAGTCAATAAATTATAGACTCAACACTCTCTATCTTCAATTTTAAAACAAGAAACAATCTTCCTGTGCTTCGGTGCTGCAGGAATGCTAGTACCTGCTCCAGTCTCTACCCTTCACAGCTTCAGTCCTTCCTCCAACCTCTGGCTTCTGCAGGCTCCCCCTGTCAGCCACCCCTTGACCACCCCCACAAAAGAGCACCCGTGCCTTCTAAGCACCACGGCCAATGGACGCTTCCCAGGTCCTCACAGTACAGAGCCTCTCTGTAGCATTTGACATTACTGACCATCTCTAACCACCTCTTTCAGTGAGTCTGTTTAAACTATAGTCTGCTGGTTCTTATCTCTCTGGACACTTAGAGTTTCCTTTGCTGGCTCTTCTTCCTCTGACCCCATAAACCTATAGTTCTTGACTTTTTTTAAAAAATCACCTCCTCCGGTTGCAATTTGGGACCAGAGAGGGTTAATGAGGTGAATGGGGGATGGGGATGATTGGTTAAAATCCTCAGGAAAATTTGGAGACACGAGTATTTGGAAAAAATTTTGCCCGCTGATAATCACTACCTAAATGTTTGTATTCCCTATGGTTTTCTTTTTGCTCCTTCTTCTCTTTGCATCCCCAGGCAACCTCACCCACTCTCAGGGCATCTATATGCTAATGATTCACAAATCATTAACCACATTCCTGAGCTACATATCTGACCTTTATGTGGAGAGAGACCATATATCCCAGTTTGTCAGGGTCATTCCTAGTTTATGCTTGTCCCGGCATAATTATTAATAGCACCCTGCTTCAATCTCAAAACGGTCCTGGTTTCAACAATGGAGGTACATAATCAGCCTCTTTCTATCCCATTGCCTATTAGACATCTCCACTGGGTATCATGAAGGCACCTCCAACTCACAGCTCATCTGAAATTGTCCTAGTCGTACCCTCCTTAAATCTGCACCTCCTCCTGAATGCTTAAGGATGGTCAAGGCACCGACAAGGTACCCCTGGTGTCTAGGTTAGAAATCTAAGAGTCACAGTATCTTCCAACTCCTTTTCCCTTACATTTAACCAGATATACAGTCCTGTCAATTTCCTCTCTTAAATATTTTTCAAATATGCCCCTTCCTCTCCATTTTTCCCATCACTGCCCTAGTCAAGACCCTAATCATCTTTCATTTTGATTACTGCAACAATCCATCTCCCTACTTCCAGTCTTGAATAATCCCCTTCTCCTCCATCTATACCACCTACTGGGTGACTGGTAGCATGCTACATACTAAAAATACAAAATGCACAAGAGATGCTCCCACCAAATTCACAGGGGGGAGTCTAACTCATCAATGCAATGCAATGGGTTATGTGGTGATAAGAGACATGCACAGGATGACAATGGACACTTAGGAGTGGCCACAGAGCCTGGCCAGTGTGAAAGACACGGTGATGGTTTTAGGGTAAATGGGGATTAGTCAAGGTCATTAAAGGTAGATGGAGCAGCAGAGACAGGGAGGTGAGAAACAGCATAGTATATCGGTCCAGATCTGAAGCGTAAATCGCAAGCAAGGAGTAGCAACATACAAGACTAAGGAGTTTGGCTGGACATGTCTAGGAAGGCCTTGGATGCCACATGAAAGGGTCTGGACTTCATATTCTGAAGGCAGTGAGGGGTCATTAAAAGATTTTCCATGGGGGAGTAGCATGACTGGATTTTTATTTTTGGACGTTATTTCTACATCTATACCTGAATTTGACAGAATGGTCTTAAAAGTTATTTAGAATAACAAACAAATGAAGAAAAAATAAATTTTACTGAAGATGTTAAAAAGCTGTAATAATGAATAGAGTTGAGTTCTGGCAAAAGAAAAATACAAATGGATCTGCACTGAAAAACTTGAAACAGGCCTTAGTATAAAGATCTAATATAGTCAAAGATGACATTCTTATTAGGGCAAGAGGAAGGTGTGTACAGTAGTTTATTATTTTTTTTAAGATTTTATGTATTTATTCATGAGAGACAGAGGCAGAGGCAGAGGGAGAAACAGGCTCCCCGTGGAGCAAGAAGCCCGACGTGGGACTCAATTCCAGGACCCCAGGATCATGACCTGAGCCGAAAGGCAGACGCTTAACCAACTGAGTCACCCAGGCGCCCCCAGTACTTTACTATTTAAGGAGAAAGAACTGGATGTTAGATTTTTGCCCCAAACAATGTGATAAAACACTAGAGATTAACTAAAGAATAAAATATATTAAAAAAAAAACAAGAACTAAAAGAAATTACATATGAATAACTTAAAGGTAGACAAGACCTTTCCAAACATAAAGCAAAAGAAGAACCATAAAGTTAAAACAGATCACACTACAAAACTATATGCCAAGAAACACCATAAGCAAAATTAAAAGAAAAAGGACAAACTAGGAAAAATATTTGTAACACAGTTAACAAAGAGTTAGTAATCTTACTACCTAACAAGGTCTCATGAATCAATCAGAAAAACACCAATACTAAATTAGAAAAACATTGACACTAAATTGGAAAAATGAACAAAGCTAATAATCACCAAAAGAAGAAATGCATGAGGGCACCTGGGTGGCTCAGTTGGTTAAGCAACTGCCTTTGGCTCAGGTCATGATCCTGGAGTCCTGGGATCGAGTCCCGCATCGGGCTCCCCGCTCAGCGGGGAGTCTGCTTCTCCCTCTGACCCTCTTCCTTCCTGTGCTCTGTATCTCTCATTCTCTCTCTCTCAAATAAATAAATAAAATCTTAAAAGAAAAAAGAAGAAATGCATGAAACAACAAACACAAATTCACCCAATCAAGGCAATACAAATGAAAAAGAAATAGGATTGCCACACACAGCAAGCTGACTACAGATGTGTGAGCACTGATAACAATGTGAGGGCACAGTGGGCTGGGCTGTCAGAGCCACTGATGAAAGTGTAACTGGATTCAACCTTGAGAAGACAGGGTTTGGTCAGGGTTTGTATTAAGAACCTTTGAAAATATCCATATCCTGTAATGTGGTCCTTTCACAGCTAGGACTTTACTCCATAGAACTAATCAGAGCTGTGCATAAAAATTATATTCATTCAACAACCATTTATGGAATGCCCACTGTGTCCTAGGTTCTGGGGGTTGGGAATGTGGCAGCAAAGAAAACCCAGAAGGATCCCTGTTCTCACAGCTCTGACATGTTAGTGAGGGGAAAGAGAAAAAACAGAATAAATTAGTACATTACATGGCATATTAGATATTAAGTGCTATATAGAAAAATAAAACAGGAAAGGAGGATGGGGAATGTGTGCTTGGGTGTGTTATGTGTGGGGTGGGGGTATGATTTTGAAGAGGTGCTTAAGAAAGCCTCACTCAGAAGATGAGAGTAAGTAAAGACGTGAGGGAGGTGAGAACTGAAGCCAAGCCCAGGAGTCTTCCCAGCAAAGGGAAGAGAAAATGCAAGCATGCCTGAGGGCTCCACGTCCAAAAGGAGGGGAATGGGGGAGGGGGGAGTGGAAAGAGATGGGGCACCAGGAGGGGGCATATTGTGGAAGGCCTTATAAGCCAAAGCAATGACTTTGGCTTTTACCTTGAGTCAGAAGGGAAGCAATGATTGCAATATTCTTGACCCCTAACTATGTATTCTCAAGACACTGGCCAACGGTCCTTCTAAAACGAAAGTCAGGTCATGTCACTCCTCTCTCGAAACCCTCCAATGATGGTGACTGTGTTGTAATGATTGATTTGCTTAGTGTCGCTTTGAGGTTTGAATCTCTTCAAGTGTGCCAAAAATTCTACTATTTGAGAATGTGCCACCGACATTAAACAACTGAGAACTAGTTGTATAACCAGTGGGTGTAGTGGTTCCGAGCTTGAGCTTCACAATTAAGGCAGATCTGCCGCTTAGGAGCTGTCTGCCAATGAACCCTGGGCATTTTTCTCAATTTCTGATTCTTAACTGTAAAAATGGGGGAAATATTATCGACCCCGTGGTGTTACGAAGATTAAACTAGATAATGCATTTGTTTTTCAGAGTGAAGTGTGTCACTGGTAGTACCTGAGGTGATTTAAATGGTACAAGGAGCCGGCACTAAAAGACCAGCTTAGAAGAGAGTGGTAACAGCTAGGTGAGAGGTGAGTGTTGTGTGAGGGGATGCAAAGGTTTCCCAGGAGGGGAAGGAGGGGGAGGACTCAAGGTTTCTTGCTGCCTCCCATGCAGGTAGCCAGGTGACAGTTTTGGCTAGTGGGATATAAGGGGAAGCCAGTCTCTGGGAGCCCTAGGGAAGAATTTTACCACCCTGGTTAAAAAGTGAGGGACACACAGGCTTGCAGAGGGAGTTCTCTCTCCTTTCCTGGCTGTGTGAGGCTGCGGTGCCTTCCTGTGTGCGTGACGTAAGAAGGCTGAGGACAAAAGTCCAACACACCGAGGGTGGTGGGGTGGAGGCTGAGGTGGAGCCTGGGTCCTTGACGACACCACTAAAGAGCTAAAGAGAACCACCGGGTGCTAGGAAAGCCCACTCTGATTTTCCAAGGGAAACAATAAATGGATTATGGATATGTTTATAATGCTGTAGGTGAGGTCCAAGGGCCAGAGAGAGGCCCATGAATCACCTAGGGACCAGCCTAACCCCACATCCTTGGACCCCACCTAGCTCTGCTAAAACATTATCTCTACAGGAGAGGCTTAAGAATCTTTTCCTATTGGTTTCCTATTGCTTCTATAACAAATTACCATAGCCTTAGTGGCTTAAAGTGATGCAAATTTATTCTCTTAACAGTTCTGGAGGTCAGAAGTCTAAAAGTGCCTTGTTGACAGGGATGCATTCCTTCTGGAGCCTTCCAGGAAGAATCTGTCTCCTTGTCTTTTCCAGCTTATAGAGGCCACCTGCACTCCTTGGCTCATGGCCCCTTCTTCCATCTTCAAAACACAGCGTTCCAACCTCTGCTTCTGTCGCCCCATTTCCTTCTTCTGCCTTTCACCTTCTTACCTCCCTCTTATAAGGACCCTTGTGATTACATGGAGCCTAGCCAAATAATCCAGGATAGCCTCCCCATTTCAAAAGCCTTAATTTAACCACATCTGCAAAGTCTCTTTCACCAAGTAAAGTCACAGTGGGGGCTGGGGGAGGATGGATGAAGGGCACTATTCTGACCACACTTCAGTCAATTATAGGACCATTACAAATCATAGGTTTAAGCAACTGTTTGTTGGCTTTTCTGTAACCTGCACATGAAAGCATCTTAGTAAATCACTCATTGGTCATAAAAACTTAACCCAGTGGTCCTCAGTGGGAGCAGAGGTGGGGGGTGGAGAATGGATAAAAGGGTTGGGGAAAGCCAGGCACATTAGAATCGTTTGGGATGTTTTTCCAAAATATATATGCCTGGGTCCTGCCCCAGACCTATGGAATTGAGCTATCCAGGTACAGGCACCAGGCATGTATGGATGAACAAATCTCCCTGGGAGATTCGGCTGGAACCCCTGGCTAAAATCCACTGAATAACCTCCACCAATGCCTTAGTTTTCTTATCTGTAAAATATGAAAATAATTTATGTCCTGCCTATCTCTCGTGATCATTGATGATCAAGCAAGGCAATGTATGTGGGAGCATTTTATAATTGGTAAAGAGCTATAGAAGTATCACTGATGAGGGCGCCTGGGTGGCTCAGTTGGTTAAGTGACTGCCTTCGGCTCAGGTCATGATCCCGGAGTCCTGGGATTGAGTCTCACATCGGGCTCCCGGCTCAGTGGGGAGCCTGCTTCTCCCTCTGACCCTCTCCCCTCTCATACTGTTTCTCTCTTACTCGCTCTCTAATAAATAAATAAATAAATAAATAAATAAATAAATAAATAAAATCTTAAAAAAAAAAGAAGTATCACTGATGATTATTAGAGAAAACTGATGCAGAATGATGGTATTGGGTGAGACAATTCATCCAGAGAGACTCCAGGTACTTGGAACTAACAAAGTAAGCAAAAATATATCTTTGAGAAAAAAAGAAGAAATCACAAAGCCCATGCACCAAACCTCATGCATTATCATGTCTTTCCTGATTGTCTATTTAATCCTAAAGACAATTTTAATTTTTTTCCCTCCAAACCATAGATTGTAAATGGAAATTAGGAGAATGGATTGTACATGATACTAGCCAAAATGAAAAAAAAAAAAAAAGAAAGATAGCTAACAATTTGAAAGAGGAGGAGGGATTAAAATGTTGATACAAGAATTCCAAAAATTTAGCAATGTGGGATTATTTAAAGTAGTGACAAATAGCACCGTGCCCCTCCCTCACTAGCCCTGCCCTAAAGGACTCTGTTCCAACAGAATACCTTAGCAATCTAAATGATCCTGAATTATGAATAAAAGGTAGCATTATGCTCAATGCGCTCTGTGGGAAAAATGTAATAACAACAAGAACAATAATGGTATAGGGAAAGATTTTTATCAAACAAGTTCACATTAAACAAATTTGGATGCTTAAAGAGAAATTATTTCAAATATCTATAGAATGCATGTGTACAGAATGCGTGTATGCTATATAAATAATATGTCACTATGTAAACTACACCTATTGTAAATCTATACATAAGTTCTGCTGATGTGAAGAAGTCCTCATGCCTCATAAGAGCTCAATAAGTCTGTGTTGTTTGAGAGACCAAAATTGACACTGTCACCTTCATGAATGAAGGATGGTATTAGATCAGTGCATCTGCTGGCTGTAGAGTATACGATAATAATACTACAACTTTAGGGGCGCCTGGGTCGCTTATTCAGTTAAGTGTCTGACTCTTGGTTTCGGGTCAGGTCAGGATCTTATGGGTTGTGGGATCCAGCCCCAAGCTGGGCTCTGTGCTCAGCAGGGAGTCTGCTTGAAGAGTCTCTCCCTCTGCCCCTCCCCCATGTGTGTGTGCGTGTGTGTCACATACTCTCTCTAAAATAAATAAATTTTAAAAAATGGTACCACACCTTTAAATCTGTATAATTACTTATTTACACATTATAAAGCATGTTGACATCATCATCTTATTTGCTCCTCTCCCCCTAAAGCCCTAAGAGCCAGCTACTACTATACTGTTTTTCATTTGCGGAACTGAGGTTTAGAGAAAACTTTCTCAAGATGCCACAATGACCAAGTGGCAAAGCCCAGACTGGAATCCAGATCTGATTCAAAATCCAGTTTTCATTTTCAAATTTACATTATTATAAATAGCACTTCACTTAACCATCAAATGAAGACTGTCAAAGCACCTCTCTAAAAACAAATTCAGATGGGCACTTCTAAGTGCGGTGATCTATCTACCTACCTATCTACTTATTTATAAAACAGAATGAATCAGAAAAATTTTAAGATATCTTTTTAAAAATATATATTATCTCTTTCTTTTTAACATGCCTGCACACTGGCTAAGCTTCTATAAACAGCTTTAGCTCCGAGTGAAATTTTATGACTGAATCTCAAACACTTAAATAGAAAATGCTGAGATGATCTAAACTAGTAAACAAAATCATTAGCTCTAAAAACAAAAAGCTCAAGATGCACAGGTTTCACAAGTATTTGGTTGCTATAAGAAATGCTGTTGTTATTCCAATGGTGTATTTTACTCTTATTTATAGTTCTAGTGGACTACTATGTTTCCATGCAATTTCAACCCACATACATTGATGACACAGGCAGGGCTTAAAATGCCATGATTCATCAAGGCTGCCACAGTCATGCAGCTCAGTGATAGACCCATCGGATGTGAAGCTGCCTCTGCGTAATGTACATTTATGCTCACCGCACACTGCGTGTGACTCCAGAAGAGCACAGTCATCCACCTCTGACCCACCCTCCCACTTGCAGGAGAGACAAACTGTGAAACAGAAGTAAATAAAAAGGGATTCTGCAAAAGCACCCTTAGTCAGAAGTCATCTTTTCTACAGAAACAATAGAAAAGTCTTCACTATGACTTAGGCCATTCATACCGTTACCTTCTGATTCTTTGCAGGAAAACCAAAGTACAAAATACAGAGTATTTAGAGACTGTTTAACATAGAGTTAAGCAAACTATAGTCAACATTTTCTGACACGCCTAACAACACGAACTTTGGAGTCAAAAAGTCCTGGGACAGACAGAGTCTCAAGTTCCCGTCTGACCATGTGTTGGCTATCTGACCTTAGGCAACTTGCTTAAGCCTCAGTTTTCTCAGCTGTAAAAAGGGGAGAGAACCAGGACCCGAGGCAGGTGTTACTGTGAGGGTAAATGAGATTATGTACTTAAAGAAGTTAGCACAGCCCCCTGAAAATGATAAACACAGGTAGCTGTTTTTGTTATTACTAATTACTTAAGTTCAGTACTGTTCCGGTGGTCACTGGTGTTGGAAGGAGAGCTACTTTGTTCATCCCCAAGTAGGCCCAGTCATTGTTGCTGACTATGATGAATCTTATGTACAGGCTTGGGATACACATTAGATGGAAGTCCACACACTTAAGGCATTAGGCCAGACTGGAGTACAAGAAGACATTTTTTAATAAATCTCATCATCTGACTAGTATTGAAGATGAACCTCTGTACCTGCAATTCCATATAAAACCAACCCCACTTTTTTTCCTTTGCCTAACATTTACTGAGTGTCCACTGGGCTGGGCCCTAGTCTAAGCTTAATAAAAGATTCTGTCACAAATAACTGAGGGAATGTTAGCTATCTGGATTAATTATTTGTAATTCCCTCCTTCTTGGCCCTTTGCTTTAATTATATTCTGATGCAAGATGTGTACATAACAAACCATAATAAAGACTAAGAGAGATCAGCTCCTTTCTACAATGGCTTTAAAATATAAGTAACAGGAGCAACCAGCATGCCTCTTCCTACTTTCATTGCTGTAACTGGGCTATAGTGCTTTCTTTTTCCACCTAAAAAAGTATGAGTAATGTTTGGCAAGTGAACCCAAAGAAATGGAGAGCATACACCAAAAATGTCGAAAGCTTTAAAGCCTCACTAGAATAAATGGTACTCCTCTTTCTTTAATATCCATTATACCTCTAAGCAGCTGAATCTCAAATCTCTTGAGTTGTTCTGAAAAATGTTGGTGCTCATCTCCACTGGCCCAAACTTCTACCCACAGGGTTATGGGCTTTAATGGTATGTCAGAATTTATATTTGGCTGTAAGTAAAGAAATACTAACAGTGGTTGAAATAACAAAGTGTTTATTTTTTTCTCACAAAACTTGAAGTGTGGGGTTATACAGTCCAGGACTGGAAAGATGGTTCAAAGGTAACTATTCCACCATCCTCACAGTCCTCAGGGTCACAAGAAGGCTGCTATTTACCAGCTATTTCATTCACATTCCAGGTAAGAATAAAGCCAAAAGGTTTGTCCTTATGAGCATTTGTCTTTTGTCCAAGAAGGGATAGCCTCCCCCAAGAACCTCTACCCACATGTTATAAGCCAGAACAGAGCCAGAATATAGCCATATCAAATACAATGGTGTCCAAATATCAAGTATTTCAACTTAGCACAGAGTTACCCCAAATAAAATCAGTGTTCCCTTAACACCAAATGAATGGGAGAGGAATCTGGGAAGATGGGCACAGTAGAAAGCACCAGAAATCTGTCACTCCAACTAGGCACCAAGCTGCACTAGCAGAATCTGCCTGATGTAAGTTTTTGAACTCTGGAGTCTGCTGAAGGCTACGACTTCCAGGGGAAGACTTGTACAGTAAATTACAGTGAATTTTAGTTAATTTCAGTCAAGTTCAGCTCTTGGCACATTAGCAAGTAACTCATTCCCCATCTCCAGTTGTACATATGCTCCTGGAGCAGCTTGCAAACAGCTTGTGGGAGCCAGGAGGGCAAAAAGAGACCCCCTCCAAATACTGGGGACCTATGCCCTGACTGCTTTTTCTTAAAGTAAGCTCTACACCCAACGTGGGACTTGAACTCACAACCCCAGGATCAAGAGTCATGTGTTCTACCAACTGAGCCACCCAGGTGCCCCATATGTCCAATTTGTTGACTGTTGTTTCCAGTCATAGAGGTGCAAAGAGATAGGTAGACATTTTTGTTGCACCTCCCCATAGTGTTGCAAGCCCTTCCCCTCCCCTTGAATTGACTTCCAGGTGATTTAAAGGGCCAGAACCCTTTTCCTCCACCTTCATTTTTTGTTGCTTTTCCCCTTTACAGAGACAGACATTAAAGGTTAAGACATTAAAAGCAAAAACAACAACAAAAAACAAAACAAAACAAAAAAACACAAACAGGGAAAATAAGAAAGCGACCAAGTATGTCCAGAGAAAAGCTCAGAAAAAAAAAAACCCTGAGAAGACTTTAAGTTTATACCTCAGGCTGATTCTTGTCACAGAGGCAACCTACAGCAATCAACCCGCCCACAAAACAATAAACAGAAACAATACAAAAAAACAGCAAACCCTGAGGAAGGGTGAGACTGTGATTTCCAGAGTTGCCACACTATTAGATTCAAATGTCCAGTGTTCAACAACAAAAAAATCACAAGGCATTAAACAAAACAGGAAAATATGGCCCATTCAAAGGAAAAAAAATAAATCAATAGCAAATGTCCTTGAAAAAGACCTAGTGGAGATATACTAGACAAAGATTTTAAAACAACTGTTTTAAAGATACTCAAAGAAGTAAAGGAAAATGTGGAGAAAGTCAAGAAAATTACATCTGGCCTGGGTGGCTCAGTCAGTTAAGTGTCTGCTTTCGGCTCAGGTCATGATCCCAGGCTCCTTGCTTGGCAGGGAGCCCGCTTCTCCCTCTCCCTGCTGCTTTCCCTGCTTTTGCTCTCTCTTTCTCGGACAAATCAATAAATAAAATCTTTAAAAAAAGAAAAGAAAATGACGTGTGAACAAAATGAAAATATCAATAAAGAGAGAGAAAACCTTAAAAAAAACTGAAAAGAAGTTTTGGAGCTGAAAAGCATAATAACTGAAATGAAAAGTTCCCTAGAAGTATTCAAAGGTAGATCTGAGCAGAAGAAAGAATCAGCTAAAGACAGGACACTGGAAATTACTGAGTCTGAGGAAAACAAAGAACAAAATTGAAGAAAAGCAAGCAGAGCTCAAGGGACCTGTGGGACAGGTGGAGCAATAAACCCATCATGGGAGTCTCAGAAGAAGAGAGAAGGGAGGGGTAGAGAGAATATTTGAAGAAATAATGGCTGAAAACCTCCCAAATTTGATGAAAGACATGAATATAAACATCTAAGAAGCTCACCAAACTCCAAATAAGATGAACTCAAAGAGATCCACACTGAGACATATTATAATAAAACTTTCAAAAGACAAAGACAGAATCTTGAAGACAGCAATAGAGAAGTCATTCATCACATACAAGGAATCCTCAATAAGATTATCAGTTCATTTCTCATCAGAAACTTTGGAGGCCACAGATAGCTGATATATTCAAAGTGCTAAAAGAATGAAACTGTCAACCAAGAATCTTATATCTCGCAAAACTGTCCTTCAAAAGTGAGGAGAAATTCAGACATTCCCAAATAAGTAAAAGCTGAGGGAGTTCATGACAACTAGGCCCATCCTGTAAGAAATGCTCTAGAGAATCCAGCAAGGTTAAGTGAAAGGACTCTGGACAGAAACTCAAAGACCTATGAGGAAATAAAGATCTCAAAAAAGGTAAATACGTGGACAACTATAAAAGCTAGTACTATTGCAAAATTGGTTTTTAACTGCACTTTTTGTTTTCTACGTGATTCAAGACAAAAATAGATTTAAAGAAAAACAATTATTAGTGGAAAAGCTAGTATTACTGTAACTTTGGTTTATACTCCAAATCTTGTTTTTTCTACAACTTAAGAGATTAATGCTTATCAGCAACCAAAAGGGGTTGGGATGGAGCTATAAATGAGTAGAGTTTGGTCTGCCAGCGTGGCTCAGTCGGTTAAGCATCTGCCTTTAGCTCAGGTCATGATCCCGGGGCCCTGGGATTGAGCCCCATAATGGGCTCCCTGCTCAGCGTGGAGCCTGCTTCTCCCTCTGCCTGCCGCTCCCCTTGCTTGTGCCCTCTCTCTCTCTGTCAAATAATGAACAAAATATTTTTTTTAAAAATGAGCAGAGTTTTTTGTATGTTATTGAAGTTGGGTTGGTATAAATTCAAATTAGAGTGTTACAACTTTAGGATGTTAAATGCAATCCCTATGGTAACTACAGAGAAAGTAGCTTTAGAATACACAAAAAGAAATGAGAAGGAAATTTAAACATTTCACTATAAAAAAAATCAGCTTAGCACAAAGAAGACAGTAATAGGACAAAAAACCTATTAAATCACACAGAAAACTAATACCACAATGGCAGAAGTCCCTCCTTATCAGTATCACTTTAAATCAGTTGCATTTCTATACATGAACAAAGAACAATCTGAAAAAGAAATCACAAAAACAATTCAATTTACAAAATCATCAAAAAGAATAAAACACTTAGGAATTAATCAAGGAAGTAAAAGACTTGTACAATGGAAACTACAAAACATTGCTAAAGAAATTGAAGAGGACATAAATAAATGGAAATATATCTCATGTTCATGGATTGAAAGATTTAATATTGTTAAAATGTCAATACTATACAAATGACCTACAGATTCAATGCAATCCCTATCAAAATCCCAATGTTGTTTTTTGCAGTAATAGAAAAACCATCTTAAAATTCATATGGAATCTCAATGGACTCTGAACACCCAAAACAATCTTGAAAAAGAAAGACAAAATTAAAGGACTTATACTTCCTGATTTCAAAATTTACTACAAAACGACAGCAATCAAAACTGTGGTATTGGTACAAAGACAGAAATATAGATGAGTGGAAAAGAACAGAGAGCCCAGAAGATACAAACCCTCACATATATGGATAAATGATTTTTGACAAGGGTGCCAAGACCCTTCAACATGGAAAGGACAGTTTTTTTCAACAAATGGTGTTGGGAAAACCAGATATCCACATGCAAAAGAATGAAGCTGGACCCTTACCTAACACCATATGCAAATATTAGCTCAAAATGGATTAAATGTCTAAATGTAAGACCTAAAACAATAAGTCTTAAGATGAAAACACAGGACAAAAGCTTTACAACATTGAATTTGTAATTGATTTCATGGATACAACACCAAAGGCACCAGTAACAAAAGAAAACATAGACAAATTGGACTTTATGAAAATTTTGTGCAACTAAAACACTGTCAAAAGGGGCACCCGGGTGGCTCAGTCGGTTAAGTGTCTGCCTTCAGTTCAGGTCATGATCTCAGGGTCCTGGATTTGAGCCCCATGTCAGGCCCCCTGCTTAGCAGGGAGTCTGCTTCTCCCTCTCCTTTCACCCTTCCCCCTGCTTGTGCTCTTTCTGTCTCTCAAATAAATAAAATCTTAAAAAAAATTGTTTTTAAATAAAAACACTGTCAACAGAGTAAAAAGACAATCCAGAGAATGGGAGAAAATATTTGCAAATCATATACCTGGTAAGGAATTAATATCCAGAATATAGAGAGAACTCCTAAAAGTCAACAACAAAAACAACCCGATTCAAAAATGGGCAAAGGATTTGAAGACATTACTCCAAAGAAGATAAACAAATAACCAACAAGCACATGAAAAGATACTCAACATCAGTAATTGTTAGGGTAATTGTTAGGGTAATCCAAATCAAAAGTACAATGAGATATCATCTCACACCCATTAGGAGGGCTATTATCAAAAAAAAAAAAAACCAAACAAACCAGAAAACAAGTGCCGACAAGGATGTGGAGAAATTGGAACCCTTGTACATCATTGGTGGGAATGTAAAATGGGTGCAGGCATTGGAAAACAGTATGGCAGTTCTTCAAAAAATTAAAAATAGAATTATCATAAGATCCAACAATTTCTTCACTTCTGCATGAAGAATCAAAAGCAGGGTCTCAGAAAGATATTTGTACACCCATATTCATAGCAGCATTATTCACAATAGCTAAAATGTGGAAGCAACCCAAGTGCCTATCAATAGATGAATGGATAAGCGAAATGTGGTCTACACATAAAATGGATATTATTCAGCCTTAAAAGGCTGAATTTCCTTCAGGAAATTCTGCGATATGCCACAGCATGGATGAATCGCATGCATGGATGAGGACATGAGGCTAAGTTAAATAAGCCCATCACAAAAAGACAAACACTATATGATTCCACTTTTATGAAGAAGTACTGAGCGTAATCAAAATCAAAGACAGAAAGTACAGCAGTGGCTGCCAGGGGCTGGAGGTAGGGGAGAATGGAGAGTTCTTTTTAATGGGTATGGAGTCTCAGTTTTACAAGATGAAAAGAGTTCTAGGGATGGATGATGGTGATGATTGCACAACAGTGTGAATGTATTTAATACCCTTGAACCGTACACTTAAAAATGGTTGATATGTTAAATGCTATATTATATGTATTTTAACACCAAAAACAAAAACAAAAACAAACAAAAAAACAGAATGAAGTAACCAGGGAAATAGATATAACTTAGATAATTAACAAAATTTGCCATTAATGGTAAAAGACTAGGCTTAAATTTATGATTTCTTAGCGGGGAAAAATGAATTAAAATGTCAAATGACTATTAACAATTGAAATGGCTTTGTGTTGGTCAGTAATGACCACAATGGCCTCTTGGCTTACTTATATAACCCTTTTCTCTGAGGGACTCCCTATGTTTTCTACATATATTAACTTTTCTCACAAGGTAAAATGAGAAATTTTCCAGAGAATCTCTGCATAAGGTAAAGGGAAGAAATACAGAATATAGAACCACCAAATGAATTCTTGTGCCAAGTACTATGCTAAATGTGTTACACATGTGCCTCATTTTCTCCTCCCAGAGACCTTGTGAGGGATTCGGAAAGGCTAGGTAAGCTTTTAAAGGCTGTTCATGAGAAATGCAAACTGAGTCTCATTAGGTTCACTAAAACTGAGTGTGCTGAACCAAACAGACTCTTCATTAACCCAGTATGCACCTCTTATCAAAGAGGTTTGCAAGGGTAGCCCTCGTGAGTAGTACGTACAGTGAAACACAGAAGATCTCAATACTGAAGTCAACATAGTCAAGTCATCAGTGCTAGACCGGCAGAAGAAGGGAGGGGAAAAGGAGAGAAGGAATCGAGAGAGGGGCAGAGCTTTGATCACTCCCAAAGACTTGGCATGAACTAAAACCATGTCATCTCAAGTACTATTCCCTTTAACTCAAATGTAAGTTCACAGATGGGTAGCTTTGACTCAAGGAAATTAAACTTTAAAGAACACGCATGCAACATATTCAAGTCTAGAATATATTCGAACACGGTAGGGTGTCATACAGCCACCAATTAACATTAGAATTTGCTCCTGAACATAGAGAGTTTCTAACTCAATCAGAGCTTATTTCTAAGTCTGTAATCATTCTGTAGACTTCCCCCCAAGAAAGTAGTATTACAACATTATTACTAAGCAAAATACTAAAAATACTAAAACACAATGGAAGCTATTCTTCTCTGAGCACATATACAACTCCCATTGTTAGTAAGAAAGCTGAGCACACACTCATTTGGAGAAAAAAAAAAGAAATACCATGTAATGCCTCAGAGCTATTATAAGTGATGCATTAGCTTCCTACGACTAAACAGGAAAAGCAGAGACTGGTTTAGATTTAGTTTTCAAATATGTACATGTCCAATCAATTATTTATTTTGCGTTAATCTTAATTTAAGAAATTACCCCACATGAAATGGTTGCATCACTGATAGATTAGATCATGACACTCTTTTCAGAAAAGCAAAGATAAGTTTAGTAAGTTTAAATACTATACTAAATAAAGGTTCCCTTCCTCATCTGAGAAAACATGTGAGTTGAAATCAAGTATGGGGACTTCTGGAGTCAGTTTCATAATTACTTACAACCCCACAAGCAGTTAAAGCAAAAATTCTTTATAGGAAAAAAATTTTTTTAATTCACAATCATGTGGTTGCATACATATTCACTACTAGTTATGCAGATCATAAGGTCTCAAAAGCAAGTAAGTACACTTTCTGGGTTTTGAGACTTTGGTCTCTCTTTGAAGAACGGGTGTGGTAGTGGGCGCAGGGGGGAGGAGAGGGCCCTTAAAACTGGAAGAGGCCTGGAAAGCTGACCCAAAACTTGCATTTGAAAAAAGATAGATAAACCAACATTGGGTCCATTTACTGAGGATTATCTGCCTGGTTGCAATAGAATGGATATATTTCTTTTATCGTGGTGTGTGTGTTGAGGAGGTCGACATGATTTTTAATTGGATATTACCAAAATGAGTTGGGGACACTTTTTCTTTTTAAACTAATAAACATTTTTTTTAACTACAACATTTTTCTTCCCAATGGACAAAAAGACTGGGGCCCCCTAATGGCTTCATACGAGTTGGTTTTTAAAACCTGGAAACTGATTGGGTGATATCTAATCTCCAAGATTAAAATCACTTAGTGAATATTGTATTGTTCCACTGTTCTCACTGTCATTTTGGCATGTGGGGCCTCGCTCTGCTGCTTCTGCTGGCGTACTTACCAGCTAATGAAACCTAGCCCAGGAGCAGCTGCCTGAATCTATGTCAAACTGCATCTGGCACCCATCTATCTTCCAGCCATCTAAATTCACCTCTGAATTCATACAAAAGCAGCGCAGAGCTCCCTGCAGCCACACCAACACACCAGTCTTTGTTTCATTGAGACTGTAAAGCAACTTTAGACCCTTTTTTTTTTTTTTCATTTGCCACATATTTTAGAGTGTCAGCTTTTGAAAGGAATGACGGAAAGTTTTTGTTTTTTGGTTGTTTTGTTTTGTTTTTAATCATGAGACTATCAAGTCTTAAAAATATCCTGTTAAAATGTGGTAGACCATCATTAGCACAGTTTTGGCTGAGATAGTACATTTAGGGGCTAGCCAGTAGAGACACACTGGTGCCTACAGATCCCAGACAAGGAGGCGAGTCTGCTTAAAATTCTTGAGTTGTCACAGTTATTAAATACACTGTGCCACAAAAACCTTCCAGTATTCCAGATTTTCTCTGTATCAGCTCTGCTAAATTATCAAAAATGCTGGTTGTAGCCAGAAAATATTTACATGTAAGTTCAAGGAACATTATTTTCAAGGACCATTATATGAGAAAGGTTTTCTTGAGTGAGGGAATATATATTTAATACATATACATAATATATTTATTTAATATATATAACATTTATTTAATATATAATATATATTTTAAAGATGAACCATTTTCCCAAAAATAATTACTTGGATCCTTCTGTAACAATGGACTCTTCTTCTGCCCTCCTGATGATAATGACTTTAAAAGAGAATAGTTGAGGCCTGAGCCATCAACAAGGAGTGTAACCAAAAAAAAAAAAAAAAGAGAGAAAAGAAAGGAAGGAAGGAAGGAAGGAAGAAAACACTGTAACAAACATGTATGAAAGGATCTACAAGGAATGCCAAATCTTAGATAAGGCCTCAAGCAAACTTAGTTTTTAGATCAGAAATAAGTGAAAAAATCGTTTTTCTTTTTTTGCTCATTCATTGATTTTATTCTAATATATATTTAGAATTATACATATATACAATTAATTTCTCTTTAGACAGTATTTATCTGCATCTTATACTTTCTCTTTATTATGCATTTACCATTCAGACTTTCTGAGGTTCACAGTTAGGTGGCATTAAGCATATTCTTATTATTGTACAACCATCACCACCATCCATTTCCAGAACTTTTTTTATCATCCCAAACAGAAAGTCTGTACTTTTTAAACAATAACTCTCCACTCCTTCCTGCCCCCAGCCAGCCTCTGATGACCTCTATTCTGCATTCTGTCTTTACAAATGTGACAGTTTAGGTACCTTATATAAGTGGGGTCATGTAATATTTGTTCTTTGTGTCTGGTTTATTCCACTTAGTATGTTTTTCAGGTTCACCTATGTTGTTGCATGTATTAGAATTTCATTTCTTTTTAAGGATGAATAATGTAGATACCACATTTTATTTATCCAGTCATCTGTCTGGACACTTTGGTTGCTTCTATCTTTTGGCTGCTGTGAGTAATACTGCTCGGAACATTGGCATACAGGTATCTGTCTGAGTTCCTGCTTTCAATTCTTTGGGGTATGCCCTAGAAATGGAATTGCTGGATCATATGGTGATTCTATAGTTTTTAAGAAACTGAAAAGTAGCTTTTAAAACAAAGCTTCTAAAACGTAAATCTGTCGTTATGAGTCATACATAATTTCATGACTGAAATTCTTCCTCTCTGATGTGTGGAGGTTAACAGTGCCCTCCACGGTGCTAAACCCAATGGTCATTCTCAGTCCTTGTCTTACTTGACCTGCAGAGTTGATTGGCCGATCACTCCCTCCTCCTCCGGGAAATACCTTGTTCATTTGGCTTCCAAGATCCTACCCTCTTGGTCTTGGGTCTTCCTCTCACTGGTCACACCTTCTCAGCCTCTCTCAGCTGGTTTCTCTCCCTCTCCCTGACCTCTATAGGGTCCCTGAGGCTCAGTCTTTGGACTTCTTCACTATATTCCTCCCATGGAGATCTCATCCAGTTTCATATAAATGCTGGCAAGTTGCAAACTTAAATGTCCAGTCTGTCTACCTCTCCTCTGAGCTCCAGACTGGAATATCCCACTGCCCATTCAACATCTCCACTTAGATGTCTCAAATTCAATATGACTTCCTCAACTTTCCCCCAAAGCTGCCCCTACCCCTGCGGTTTGCCCCATTTCAGTTAATGGCAACACCAGTTGTCCAAGTCCTCGGCTCCAAAACCTTGGAGTCATCACTGATTCCTCTTTCCTTCATACCCCACATCCAGTCTGGCAGCAAATCTGGCTCTCTCTTCAAAATCTAAATAAATGAATCATTTCTCATACCTCCACTGCTACTACCCCTGTCCAAACCACCACCACTTCTTGCCTAAAGTACTGAAATAGCTTCTGAAGTACTCTTTCTTGCTTTTACCCTGTTCCTCTACTGTCTACTCTCAACACAGAAGCCAGAATGACCCTTTTGAAAATGTTAAGTCAGGTCATGTCACTGCTCCACTCAAAATTCTCCAATACCGCCCCATTTCACTCAAAGTAGGACCCAAAGACTACAACATCCTAAAGAGCTCTTTATGTTCTGCATTTTCGTTGTCCCTCTAACCATCAGCAAACTATTCTCCCTCACTCATGCTTGTTCCTCCCACACTAGCTTCACTTCCTTGCTAAGTCCTTGAACATGCTAGAACTTTTTTACCTCAAAGCATTCACACTGGCTGATCCTTCTGCCTGGAACTCTCTTCCTCCCCATACCTGCATGGTTTTTCCCTTACTTCCTTCAAGATTGCTCGAAAGACATTGTCCTTTGTTTTTAAATCCTGTTTAAAATTGCAAATTGCAACCTTCTCACTCCTGCAGTCTGCTCTGTATCTTCAAACTCCAAACCCTAAACAATCCCTTAAAACTTTTTTCCATAGCACATCTCCTAAAATATTGTATACTTTATGTATTATGCTTGTCTTTTGCCCCAGTTAAACACTAAGCTCCATGAAAGCAGGAGGACCCCACACCCCTGATTTTGTTTACTGTTGTATTTCTGGCATTTAGAAGAAAGCCTACCATGAGTGGATGCTCAATAGTTTTTAAATGAATGGGTCAGGAGAGACACCCTTCATTTTGGGATGGGCTTAATAGGGGTACATTCAAATGTTCAGCCTCTCTCCCTTCAGGGAACCCACAAACATTTTTAAAGCATCTTCTATGAGTCAGGCACTGTCCTAGCTGCTGGGGAAATACAGATATCCCCTCCCTCATGAAGGTCACAGTCTAATGGAGTTCTAAGAAATTCATAATTTTTAACCTAACTTTTGGAGATAATTATATTTTCACATGCAGTTGTAAAAAACAATACCAAGAGATACCATGTACCTTGTACTCAGTTTCCCCCAAGGGTAGCATCTTATGAAATCATAGCATAGGATATTAGCTTTGATATAGTTAGGATAGAGAACTTTTCCATCAGCACACTGATACCTGCCTTTTTATGGCCATATCGACTTCCCTCTCTCTACCCTCTATCTTCCTTAACCCTTGGGAATCACTAATCTGTTCTCCACTTGTGTACTTTTGTCACCTCAACATCGTTATACAGATGGAATCATACAGTATGCAATCTTTTGGGACAGACTTTTTTCACTCAGCACAATTAATCCAAGTTGTGGCATTAGTTGGTGCCTTTTCACTGCTGAGTAGTGCTGAACATACTAGTTAGTTTAACCATTCACTCATTGAAGGATCTGAGTTGTTCCAGTTTGGGGCTACTATGATTAAAGCTGCTATAAACATTCATGTACAGGTTTGTGCATGAACCTAAGTTTTTGTTCTTCTGAATTAACTGCACAGGTGTGCAACTATTGGGTCACGTGGTAGTGGCAAGTTTAGCTTTTGAGGAATCTGCCAAACAGTTTTCCAAAGGGCCTGTGACATTTTACATTCCTACCAGCAATGTATCTGTCACCTACTTTCTCAGCAGCCTCACCAGTATTTAGTGTCATTACTATTTTTTATTTTAGCCATTCCAATAAACCCGTATGTATCTCCTTGTGAAATTAATTCACATTTCTCTAGTCTGATGTCCAATGCCTTTTTGCCATCTGTATATCCCCTTTGGTGAAATGTCTCTTTTGCCCATTTTTAATTTTTTAATTGGATTGTTTAGTTTTTTTACCGTTGAGTTTTGAGAGTTCTTTATATATTCTAGATGCTAATCCTTTGTCAGATATTTTCTCCAAGTCTGCAGCTTGTCATTTCATCTTTTTAACATAGTATTTCATAGAGCAAATTTTATCTTTGATGGTCTACCTTGTCAATTATCCCTTTCACAGATCATGCTTTTCATGTGTAATGCAATTTATTTTGTAATGGATCTGGGTCCTTACTGAGTAAGAGTTTGCCAGATTGAGAAATGAGGAAAAACATTCAGGGCTAATGTATCAGAATGGCAACACTAGCTATATGCCAGTTGACTTAAAAATATGAGAACTGCAGAACTCTCTGACAATCCTATACTTACAATAATACTCTATGTGTAACCAGAAAGTTCTATTCTCTTTACAAGATAGTGAGGATGGGAAAAAGTAATAGTTCTATGTTTATAATATGAAATATCTGGGACTTGGCTAATACACTTTCTTTAACAACAAAAAAATTCCTAATGCCAACCACCCTGAGACAATATATAATCCTAGATACTAAAAATGGAACTCAGAATTTTTTATACAAATAATGTGGTGGTAATTAGATAGAGTATTGTTAGAGGGGCCTCTCCTTTATTTGACAGGATCATGTTTATAGAATGCTCTACATAAATGAATTTTCTAGATAATTAATGAAGCTTACCTCTCTTGGAGTGCCAAAATGTTTTCTCTTTTCACCAGAATGGAATACTCTGGAGTGCTGTTACTAAATCTAAGTATTTTACTATGTGGTAATGTTGTTAAATAAGCAAAGCTTTGGGGCTACTAGAGAACTGGATGTCCCTCTATCAAATTCCTCTGAACTGCCAGCTTAGTTTGAGCCTTGGCCTTTTGTATGTCCATATTTGTTACTGGACATTCTGCTCTCAATTCTCGCAGCTGTCAAGATGCGTACTTCTCACTACACTTCCTCCTAATCTGCAGTGGTTGGGGAAGCCCTGTAACTATGCTAATAAGAATTCTGTCTAAATTAAAAGTAATAGGCTCTGAATGAGGACATGATTTTACTCACATCTGAGTAAAATGCATTAGTGCATGGCCATGTGATATCCATTTTAATGCTGTTGAAAGCTTTGGGCAGAGGCTTCTAGCTTCCCCCAATATATTACATATTCTCCCTTTCTTCAATAACAATGTAATTTTTAGTTGAGCCCATGACTGCCCAACCAAAGACTAAATTCCCTAGCCTCTTTTGTAGTGGTGGGGGCAGGGGAGGGAAGAGGTGGCCATGTGACTGTGTTCTGGCAAGTGAGATTTGAGCTGAAATGACAGTTTATGTGACTTATGTATTGTGCCCATCTTTCCCTCCAGTGTGTTTTCCCATTCCAGTGGCTGTTTTAGTGGGTGTTGCACCATCTTGGACAAAGGTAATGCTCCAGGGTAGTGGAGCAAAAAGATAGAAAGTGATATGATAACAGTTCCAGTGTACTGTTCCCTGGGCCTTTATCTATGACATCTTTGAGTATCACTAATATTTTCAAGAAATGCCATAACATTCTTAGTAAAAAATGAATTCTAAGTTAAAATATATATTAGGTAGACCTTTCTGAGAGGAATGTTTTAGTAGGCAGCCTCTTACATGGTCCCCATTGACTCCTGCCTCCTGGTATTCAGGTCATTGTGAAATTCCCTTCGCTCGAGTATAGGCTAACCTGGTGACGCACTTCTAACAGACAGACACAGCAAATGTGAAGGGAGATGTTGCTTTCAAGATTAGATTTACCAAACGATTGTGGCCTCCATCTTACTCACCCTTTCTTGCTCAACTGCTCTGATGGAAGCCAGATGCCATGTTGTGATCTACTCTAGACAGAGGCCCACAAATCAAGGAATTCCTTCCAACAGTCCATGAGGGACTGGGGCCTTCGTTCCAACTGCCTGTGAGGAACTAAATCCTGTTCTCAACTGTGTGAGTGAGGTCAGAAGTAGATCCTCCTTCAATCAAGCCTTCATATGAGACCACAGCCCTGCTTGGCACTGAGAGATCCTGAGGTAGAGGCACTCAACCAGGCTGCACCCAGATTCTTTATTCACAGAAACTAAAATGATAAGTGCTTATTGTTTGAAGCGAAGTTTTGGGGTAATTTGTTATACAGCAATAAATAACTAATATAGCTGTTCCAAAATATAAATATCAGTGATAAGAGATTGTAATTTCAAAAAGTCATACATAAATTTCATTTCATGGTTTTGCTGCTTTTTATACATATTAGAAATTTGTAGATAGTGCTTATGTGAAAAAGAAAGGAATACATTATCTAGAGTATGAAAATAACTTCATTTACAGTTCTACAATTTGGACACTAGCAAATCAGATTTTGAAAGTGACCAAATAATTAATTCTACTAAATATTTTAGGATTAATGCTTTCATATTGAAGTAATCAAGTAATCTATATTACATAGTCATAAAGATTTCTTATTCTTTTCCACCAAAATAAAATAGTATCTTGCTTGTAATATAATTTAGGCTCAAACTCTAATTGTGACATTTATAAAATGTTATAAAATCCACAAGATACCAATAATAATAAGCAATTTCTATATGTTCAGATTTGGAAATGTTTAATTATTAGTAATTTAAATATTTGTATCTTGGTAATCCCAACTCCCTAAGTAGACTCTTGTACAGAAAGCAACCAACTTTTTTTCTCCAGATTTTTTTTAACTCAAATACAGCAGACATTTTTTTAACAGCTTTATTGAGACAGAATTCACATACCATACAAAGCATCTAATTCAATGGCTTTTGGTGTAGTCACAGTCATACAATCAACTGCTTTTTGCACTTGGTGTCTTGGGAGGCCAAGACAGAAAGAAAGTAGAAAGAAGGGACTTTCACAGAAACTACCACCCTTTTCAAAGGCTAAAGTCCCATCTTCCAAAGCTAAACCGCAGGATTTTTTTCAGTTTATTCTCTTTCAGACAACTGGCTGAAATTCCTAGATTCCTTTTCAGTCTTTAGTTTAATGACGCTGTCCTCCATCCCTACAGTCCTACAGTGGCTCCTAGCCACCGCTCTTTCCCCTTCCCTCTAGCTGCAGATCCAAAGGCTTCCCAAAGCACATGGTACTCTCTAGTGAAGAGCTTCTGTTCAGTGTGCAAAACGTCCCAAGTGGGTGGCAGGTTCACTGAGATGCGGATCCCTCAGTCTGCAGGGCAGCCACAGAGGACCCGAAGCAATGGAAAGTCTTCAGCCAGTGCAGAAGCACAGCTCACCCTCTTCAGTATTTTCGATGTGTCACAGCACGAAAAAGACTGTGAAGCATTATTCTAATTTGACTTATTCGGGGAACAAACATCAACATCAACCACGTTCCAACACGCTGTTAAGTACTGGGGCAACAAATCAAAAGACAGTGCCTTACCGTCTGGGAAAAGGGACATAGAAGTAATTCCAATACACTGTGATAGGAACTCCAAAGTAACAGTGTCACAGAATATAGCAAAGAAAGCTCCTAGAACTGTTTTGATAAACAAAGGAGAAGAGAGAAGGAAAAAAAAAAAACAAACATGAGAAATGGCTGCCTCTAGCTAAGGAACTGCTTTCTCAGGGAACCTGGGAGGTAAGTGCCACCTTCTTCACCTTATCACCATATCCCAACACCAGCACAGTGCCTGGCTTATTCCAGGTAGTAAATAACTTGGCTGAAGGAACAGAGTTCACAGGCCTCTTCTTATGCAATGTGACCCAATAACCAAGGGTTCCCTTTTGTCAGACTCTGCAGAATTACAAAACCGGTGGAATGTGTGATCTTTGTCTTTAGTCTCCTGGGATTAATTATCCTTTTGGGGGACTCCTATGATCTGGTATTTCCCAATTCTTCACTAAATATAAGCATAAGAATTCATTTAATTTAATTCAACAAATAATTAATGAGTGCCCACTATGATAGAAAGCCTTTTAGTGGGGGACGCCTGGGTGGCTCAGTCGTTAGGCGTCTGCCTTTGGCTCGGGTCATGGTCCCAGGGTCCTGGGATCGAGTCCCACATCGGGCTCCTTGCTCGGTGGGGAGCCTGCTTCTCCCTCTCCCTCTACTGCTCCCCCTGTTTGTGCTCTCTCTGTCTCTCTGACAAATAAATAAAAAAAAAAAAAGAAAGAAAGCCTTTTAGTGGAAAATTTACAGATTTCACAATACTCATTTTTTAAAAATACTATCTGCCAAATAAACCTGGTAAGAAAAACTAGGTTCTAAGAAAGTTATGTCCTTTCTTTTCTTCTTCTTTTTTTAATGTAAGGAAGAAGTTCTGAGAAGAAATAAACAAGAACCGCCTTGCCCAAGAGGAGACACCTAGGAATATTAAGAGGGAAAGCATAGTAAAGAACTTGAACTGAGAACAAGGAAACATTTAAACCAGAAAGAAAAGCAAACTGGGTGCAATGATCACATTCATTTTCTGTCTCCCTGGTAATTTATGAAGGCTTTAGACTTCATCCTCTGCAATAACGTATCTTAGAATTCAAGTTTGCTTGGTGTTTATTTCCCATTATTTTTTAAATACAGCTCCAGACAAACTAAAACAAACCCTCCTACTAGAGAGTAAAAAAGAAAATTACAGAAAATACAAAGTGACAGCTATAGCACATTTTATTTATTTTGAACTATAAAAATATCACTGATGCACAGCTGTCAAATATAGCAAACTCAAAAAAATGTAGAAGGAAGACATTCATATAGGAAACAAGAGTGCAAATAATTCCCAACAATAAGGGGTGTAACTGTTACTCTGTTACACTTAATCCCTGGGATCCACAGCACTTAAGGAATTCCTGGTAGCTGAATCTATACAACAGGAAGAATGATACTACTGTCCTTAAAACTGGCTTTTCTCTGGGCCAAAAATCTTCTGTGAGCATCGCACCCTATCTAATCAAACCATCAAAATTCCCCCCAGAAAAGGAATCCTAATCAAGTTTTCCTTGAGTCTGCCCTCGCAGTCGATTACCTCTGAATCTTTTGCCTGGGGTGAGGATTCATACTACACAAGGATGATTATCAGAACCAGAAAGAAACTATTCTTGAGAAGCAGGTGGACAAGCATATTACAGAAACTATGAGATGAATCAATGAAGTTAAAAAGTAGAATTTGAAATTGAATTCCACCTATAATCCTGAAATCCTAATTTTGGTTGTTTTATCATTGTGTATCCTTCCTTTCTCCACCCCCACCCCCTACATGAAGAAATCTTTTAAAAACACTATTAGAATGTAGCAGAACTGACTGGTTTGGTTTGAAGTACTTCTTCCTGTATCTGGGAGGTTCATAATCAGTGAGGTGTTTCAAAAGATGAAGAGCAAAAGGAAACTGGATTAGGGGGCTGGATTATGTAATTTGATTCTAACAGAAACAGAAAACCTGTATAAATCCATGAACGGAATAATCAGATAATGAATCATCAAGAAAGGATATAAATTTACCAAATATCCTAGTGATGATGTGAATTTTCCCAGATTTTATTTTTTTCTTGGGCTTGTATTCATTATTTGCTGAACATTACAAGTAGCTTATTATCTTACAATTCAGATAAAATTGAATATTTAAGATCACTTTCATTAAGGACAACATGATTCCTTACACATTTTTATCTCACTTCATCTTTTACTTTGGCAAAACTCTGTCGCTGAGTTTTGTCACTGTGTCACCACAAATCGTTCCACAGATTATCAATGGATTTGATAACTGAAGAGATCAACTATTAAAATTGTACATCATCATTCGGCACTTTAATGGTTTGGTCTCTGTACAGTTTTACTTTTTTGGCAAGTATTTGTTTATAATCTATGGTACTGAATAATACCTTGTAGTAAATGTATACTGTGAAAATGTGTTTCTTGCAAATGAAATCTATAAATGCTCAATATGTGCTTTTCAACATCTTTAACTGGATTTTCCTGGAACTTGTATTATTGCTCTTAATCTCAAACTTTTTATTGCCTCTTTTATATACATTTTTTTGTTCAAAAGTGAAGACAAAATAGAGAACTTAGAAATTGTTTTTTGGGGAGCGTTGTTTTTGTTTTTACAAACACTGTTTCTCTGTAAGTATAACTAATTATCTTTCCAAGGAATCTTTCTGAAATAAATTGATCATAACTAAACTTGTATCTAAGACTTGTTTAAATTTTATTATAGCCCATTATAGCCCATAACTAGATCTCAAAATAAGGCCATGTATTTTATTTTTTTTATTAAAGATTTTTATTTATTTATTGAGAGAGAGAGAGTGATAGAGAGAGAGCATGAGAGGGAAGAGGGTCAGAGAGAGAAGCAGACTCCCTGCTGAGCAGGGAGCCCGATGTGGGACTCGATCCTGGGACTCCAGGATCATGACCTGAGCCGACGGCAGTCGCTTAAACAACTGAGCCACCCAGGCGCCCAAGGCCATGTATTTTAAATAAAAGACAATTAGGCAGTCAACTTTTTAGTTTTCAAAATTTCATTTTAAAAATGTACTGTGTTGTATTTTAAGGAGGCAAACAGGAATCAGACTCATAATACATTTAATCAATTTCATTGTTCTTTGCAAAGAACCAATTTTTGTTTCATAGTTTTTAAAATATTCTTTACTCTTTTTTCTATTTTATTTATTGATTTCTCTTTATTATTTTCCTCTATTTACTTTAGATTTTATTCGCTTTTCTTTTTCTAGTTTATCCAGGTAGAAACTTAAGTCATTGATTTTGGATCTTTTTTCTTCTCTAGTATCAGCATTTAATATTATATACTTCCCTCAGCACTGCTTTAACTGCATCTCACAAATTTTAATACATGGTAATTTCATTTTCTTTCAGTTCAAAATATTTTCTATTTTCCCTTATGATTTCTTTAAAACGTGTTATTTTTAAAGTGTAAGGTTTAATTTCCAAATATTTGGTAAATTTCCCAGGTATATTCCTGTTGTCAGTTTCTAGTTTGAGGGGCGCCTGGGTGGCTCAGTCGTTAAACGTCTGCCTTTGGCTCAGGTCATGATCCCGGGGTCCTGGGATTGAGCCCCACATCAGGCTCCCTGCTCCGCGGGAAGGCTGCTTCTCCCTCTCTCACTCCCCCTGCTTGTGTTCCCTCTCTTGCTGTCTCTCTGTCAAATAAATAAATATTTTATTTATTTAAATAAATGTTTATTTATTTAAATAAATATTTAAAATATTTTAATAAAGAAAAAATTTCTAGTTTGATTCCACTGTGGTCAGAGAATATATTCTCCATGATTTCAATCTTTAAAAATTTACTGAGACGGGGCACCTGGGTGGCTCAGTCGGTTAAGCGTCTGCCTTCGGCTCAGGTCATGATCCCAGGGTCCTGGGATCAAGCCCCACATCGGGCTCCCTGCTCAGCGGGGAGCCTGCTTCTCCCTCTGCCTCTGCCTGCCTGCCTGCCTACTTGTGCTCTCTCTCTCTCTCTGTCAAATAAATAAATAAAATCTTAAAAAAAAAAAAAATAAAAATAAAAATAAAAATTTACTGAGATTTTCTCTGTAGCCAAGAATATGGTCTATCTTGGTGAATGTTCTAGTACACTTGAAAAGAATGTGCATTCTGCCACTGTGCTGAGATCATGACCTAAGCAGAAATCAAGAGTCAGACGCTCAACCGACTGAGCAACCTAGGCGCTCCCCCTAGCAATATTTCTTACTCTGAATGAAGTCTACTTTGTCTGATAATGATATAGCCACTACAGCTTTCTTTTGATTAGTGTTTGTACAGTTTATTTTTCCCTATTCTTTTACTTTTACCCTATTTGTGTCTTCATATTTTAAGTATATAGATAATATGTAATTATAGATGGCATTATATAGTTGGGCCCTTCTTATAGATAGCATACATAGTTGAGTCTTGTTTTTTAATCCAATCAACTCCTTTTAATTGGATTGTTTAAACCAATTACACTTAATGTAATTATTAAACTAGGTTGGCTCTAAATCTAGCATCTCATCTGTTCTTTGTTCCATTTTCCCTCTTTTCCTCCCTTCTTTTGGTGTGAGCATATTTTACTATTTCATTTCATTTCTTTATTATATTTGCAATATTCATTTTAAACTTAAGACAACATACCTTCAAATAATATACAACTTCACATATATTTTAAGAACCATTTCTGGTACTACTGATGTCATTCATTTTTCTTCTACATTAAATAATAAGATCCACAATACAATCTATTTGTTCGCTTTAAATAGTCAATTGTCAAAGGGTTTTGTTTTGTTTTGTTTTGTTTAACATGGGGAAAAGTCTTTCCTATTTATCCACATATTTACCACATCTAGTCTCTTTATTCTTTTGTGCACATCTAAGTTTCCATCTGGGATCTTTTTCCTTCAGCCTGAAAATTTTCCTATTATATTTCTTGGTGTGCAGGTCTGCTGGCCATAAGTTCTTTCACTTTTGTTGTTTTGTTGTCTCAGATATTTATTTTGTCCTCATTATTGAAGGATATTTTCACCTGGTATGCAATTTTATATTGGCTGCATTTTCCTTCAGCATCTAAAAGATGTTATTTCACTGTCTTCTGCTTGTGTAGTCTCCGATGAATAGTTTGTGATACTTTTCAAAAAAAAAAAAATCCCTGAATGTAAAAGTCTCTTTAAATGTCTTTTTTTTCCCCCTGGCTTCTTTTAAGATTTTTATCTTCATACGGGTTTTCATCAATTTGGTTATGATGTACCTTGGTGTGGTTTTGTGTTTGTTCTGCTTCAGATTCATTTAGCGACTTGAGTCTGTAGGTTTAATTTTCAGCAAATTTGGCTATTTCTGTCCTTTATTTTGTCTAATTTTTTTCTCCCTCCATCCTTAGAACTTCAATTACAGGGGCACCTGGGTGGCTCCAGGCATTAAGCATCTGCCTTCGGCTCAGGTCATGATCCCAGGGTCCTGGGATTGAGCCCCGCAACGGGGTTCCCTGCTCTGTGGGAGGCCTGCTTCTCCTTCTCCCACTCCCCCTGCTTGTGTTCCCTCTCTGGCTGTCTCTCTCTCTGTAAAATAAATAAAATCTTTAAATAAATAAAAAAAAGAACTTCAATTATATGTATATCAAACCACTTATACTGTCCCACAAGTCATTGAGGCTCTGTTCATTTTTCTTTTCTTTTCTTTTTTTTTTTTTTGGCATTTTACTCCATGCTTCATATTGAATAGTTTCTGTTGCTATGTCTTCCAGTTCACTGACCCTTTTATTCGGCATTCCTAATCTGCTGTGAATCCCATCCAGTAAATTTTCATGTCAGACATTGTATTTTTTAGCTCTAGAAGTTTCTGTTTTTAAGTCTTTTCCATTTCTGTCCTTATTTATGGTTATGTTTTAAGTCCTTGGTCATGTTGATAATAACTGTCTGCTAATTCATTATTTTAGTCATTTCTAGTCCCCCTTATACTAATTTTCCCCCCCTGGTGATGAATCATACTCTCTACTTCACATGTCTAGTAATTTTTTATTGGATGCTGGACATTATAAATGTTGCATTTTTAAGTGTCTGGCTTTTATTGTCTTCCTTTAAAAACTATTATTTTGTTTTGACCAGCATTCAAGTTACTTGCAGATCAACTTGATCCTCTAGGTTTGTTTAAAGTTCTGTTAGGAAAGCAGGGTTTCTCAACCTTGGCACTACCGATATCTTGAGCTATATAATTCTTGGTCATAGGGGACCTGCTCTGTGGATTACAGGTTGTTTAGCAGCATTCCTAGCCTCTACTCATTAGATATCAGTAGCACCTCCCAGTTGTGATGACACAAAATGTCTCTAGATATTGCCAAATGTCTTCTGGGGGAAAAATTTGTCCCTGGTTGAAAACCACTGGTCTAGGGTAGCTTTTACTCTAGGGTGATTCAGCCCTATTTCCAAAGTATGACCTTTCTGGTACCTCTACTGAATGACCCTCTGGCTACTCAGAACTCAAACAGCATAATGCCACAGGTGAGGTCTGGGAATCATTAGCTTACAGGTTCTCCCAGTTCTTTGTCTGGTGTACAGAAAACAGTTAACATAGCAGTCCAGATTGCTATCTTTTGAAAGGCCTCCTGGGAACTTGGACTTCAGAAGTGTTCCCAACATACTGATAAGAGTGGTTCACTGGGCCTAAACTGTTTGTACAAACAATACGGTTTATGCTGAACATCTGCTTTCTTTGTGGAAGTCTGGAATTTTGGTATGTGTCAGGTAGAACATGCCTACGTGACCAGCTCCTAATGAAAACCTTGGTACTAAGCCTCTAATAAGCTTCTCTGGTAGACAACATTCCACATGTGTTGCCACAGGTGATTTCTAGAGAAATTGTGTCCTGTGTGATTCCAATGGAAGCATACTCTTGGAAGCTCACACCTAGTTTTGTTCAGACTTCACGCCATGCACCTTTTCCCTCTGCTGACTTTTGCTTTGCATCCTTTCATTGTAATAGATCTTAGGCAGGAGTATGACTATATGCCAAGTCCCGTGAGTCTTTCTAGAGAGTCATCAAACTGATGGTGATTTTTGGGACCACCAAAACGCCCAGTTTGTGGAGTTTAGCCACAGACATGCATAGTATTCAGCAACAGACTCCAGGGATCCCCTATGCAGATGTCTGCACAGCTCTCCCTCTCTAGTACTTGGCCTCACAAATTCTAGTCTCTTCAGCCTCGCTGAACTCTAATCTATCTCCCCTCAGCTCAGTTACAATATGGATAGACAGTGCTCCAGGCAGAAACCTGTGATGATCTCAGGGCTTACTCCATTTCCCTCTCTTAGGAATCACAGTCTTGCATTGACTGTTGAACAGTTATGCATCTGCAAAGGGCCAGCCACCCATTGTCACTGATACTGATTATATCCCCTATTACTACTATTTATCAATGCTTTCTTTTATTCATTTAGCATACCTCTTGATAATTTTTTTGCTCTTACCCACATCTCATTGAATAAGACTATTTCCTACCACTCTGTCCCACATGCCTGTTTAACTGAATCACATTCATTTATCTGTTCCAATAGATATTTATTATGCACCTAGTATAAGGGAACCTAGTATGGTAGTTAAGAGCACGTAATCTATAGCCAGGATGCCTGGGTTCAAATTCTGTTTCCTCCCCTTAACAGATCTGTAGCCTTGGACAAAGTACTAACCTCCATGCCTCAGTTTCCCCATCAGTTAAATGGATACAACAGTATCTCCCACATAGGGCTGTTATGAGGGCATGTGACCCTCTCAATAACCTTATATGGGAGATACTGTTAACAAAGTTCTTAGAACAGTGTCTGGTACATGGGAAGATCTACAGAGCACCTGCTGCTCCTCCTCCTCCTCCTATTACTACCACTAATGCCAAGCATTATCATAGATGTTGGACGAAAGCAAGACAAAGCCCCTTTTTTAACAAGGAGTTTAGAACTCATCAGAGGGCATACAACAAGAAACAATGTAGTGTTTCAGTAGTTCAAATAATCATTGTAAGATAACATTTACTGAGCACTAAATAGTTTTATCTGCCACTTAATCTTCATAGCAACTCCACAAGTTAGAGACTTTTATGTCCATTTTACAAAGAAGGAAACTGAGTACTTGAAGGTTCACATCCAAGGTCATACAGCCACTACACTGCTGGGACTTGTACAGCATGAGACATCTAGCCCCTACTGGTTGCTAGATGAGCCCACTGGAGACTGGGGCTGCTCAGGGCCACCACTGCTCCCCTTCTCAAGAGCTGAGAGGATTGGATACAGAGTGTGAGGAAGAGAGCTGGGGTTCCAGCTGAGCTGACAAAAGGATGGAGAAAGATGCCATAACAGGAGATAGAGCATTTAGGAGGGTAAACTAGAGTCTGGGAAGAGATAACAAATTTAACTCTGGATATGCTGAGTCAGGGGCCTGCAAGACGTTTAGAAGAACACCTTGTAATACCTTACTAGAGATCAGATGGAAGGTCTTACCCATTATCTCCTTTTCTTACCTTAATTATTACCTTTAGTGTTGTTTTCAACCCACATGTCAAAGTCTTCTGGATGTATGAAAAAGAACACTACTGAATATATTTGGAGAAATATGTCTATGAGTTTGTGGAGGCGGGAAGTGGAAGGGTTAGAAGGCGTTGGAATGAAAATTATCACATTTTTAGAAAAAGTGACAAATACGGCTTCTGCTGTACCCTTACAATACAAGCACAGTCAACAAACAGTTTTTAAAAGTAAACAGGAGGTAGCCAAACAATTGGGTTTACTAGGTATTAGGGAAGGTAGAATGCAATTGTGCCACACTGGAATTTGACCAG
The DNA here is from genome assembly GCF_009762305.2 of Zalophus californianus. NCBI lineage: Eukaryota > Metazoa > Chordata > Mammalia > Carnivora > Otariidae > Zalophus > Zalophus californianus. The sequence continues at coordinate 57,588,071 of NC_045602.1, read as the reverse complement.
ACCATTAGGGTCAAGGAGTTAAATGTAAAAGGTTCTTCTGATTGTCTGGAAGGTAAAAATGTCTGCTATCCTATGCATTAAAACAAACTTCTAATCATATTGGCTTTCAGTTCAGTTTTTCCTTAATTCTGAAAGTAATCAACCACACTGAGATAAGTAGTACAACCAAAGGGCAGAAAAGATAATACCCAAAAAAGTATACATGAGAAAAAATCTTTTAATTAGTGATTTTGAAATCGCTTAATATGTCTATTAATGACAGCAGTTCCGTAAAAAGAAAATATACCAACATTTAATGTTTTCACAAGTATATGCTGACTGTCTTATAATTAAGTACACAGAGCTCAAAACAGCTAATGCTACAGAAAGCTTACACTGACTGTTAACCATTACAGAAGAGGTTGAGAGATATTTGCTAATGACTACCATAAAAGGAATGGATGACTAAGAACAGAGAGGATGTGTGACTAAAAAGTCCCACTACAGTTCTTTGAAAATTCCCTGAATAAGTAGGCATGCCAAATGTGGTCTGTCATAAAATTATTTGATGCTAAACTCTGTAGTTAGACAACAAATACATGATTTGCTGAAAGGATAAAGCCTTTGTATAAATCATTCCATTGCAGAGTGCCAAAGCAACAAGACCATCAGTAAGTGAAAGTGTTCATCAAATTAAAGTGTGGCCCCAAGTTCAAATGCCGCTAGGCTAGATTAGGCTAACTCCACAGATAATTCATTTAGTTCCAAGGGTGCTGGACTACATATCATGCTCCTGCTGTTCTTTCCTATACCTGAAAATGTACAGTAAGTTTCTCACAGATCCTCAAACACTATATAATCCAAATCAACACATTACAGTCTATCTTTGGTAAATCAACCTTATCACCTCAAAGGCTCACCACAGCTATATGCAAACTGCAGATTTCAAAAGAAAATCCCAGTACACAGTTGGGAATGCAACCTATTTCTTTCATATACACCCTGTCTCTGCATATGCTGACACAATTGATTTTCCAAAGGAATGTTATTTTCCTCCAAATAGTAATTCCAAATTGTAATAATTAATAATAGTTACTATATAAACAATGTCATTTCGTCCTTAAACTTGTGAGGTAGATATTACATCATTTTTCAGATAGGGACGCATGCTCATGGTCACATTTTTTAAGATCATATTGAAACTCAAGTTTGACTGACTCCAAAACTCATGTTTGTTTCACTACACTTCACTGTTTCTTGATATTTTTCTGTTTGTTACCAGCACTCATGGTAAAAAATACATTGAGCAAGTACTGACTCAAATGGGGAAACAGTTTCGAATAACTACAAAAATATCTTGTAACACACAACAGTGTGTTACACTCTGTTACAGTGCCATGTAACTGAGCGTATAGGTATTTTTCTTCTCAGTTTTATATTTTTGGTTTCCCCAAACATGTTTATAGCATGTTATATTTTAACAACATATGGATTTTTAGTAAAATGTCCATCTCCAGCATATGTGAATCTTGCATCCTTTAGAACCCATGTTTTATGTATACAATGAAAAAGAAAAAGTTCTTTATTCCTCTACACAGCTGTCTTTCATTCAATATAATTGATTCAAAATGAAGGATAAAACTTACTTTCCTTATTGGGATTTTAATATTTCCTCTACCTAGTGACTGGTGTACAAGGAAAAAGAACTTATTTAATAAAAAGACATTTTAATTTTCTGAAACAATAAATTACAAAGTGGCATTTTGCTCTACTGAAAGAATGCAGAATCCAGTATTATTAAAAATGTCAAGTACCATCATTACAGAGGATATCTGTTGCTTTTGTTGCATCTATTCCTATTCTTCCATAACAGCACCCCACTTTTCTTTGAGAGCCACCCCTCCTTTTTTCTCAGTCCAGCTGGTTCTTCTCTCAGTACCAGGGATAGGCACATGACCTAGGCCTGGCCAATTAAAGCATTCCATCTCCCTTGCCACTGTGATTGGTTCACAGATGCATACATGTCCCAAGACAGACCAACGAGATCCAATGCCAAGACCTTTGCACAAACGATTGGGAAAGAAGTGCCCTCTTTCTGCTAAGGATGCCAAAAAGGTAAGACCATTGCCTCTGGCTGTCCTCACTACCCTATGGGGACAATATGTCCAAGAATGAAGACACCACAGGAGAAGGTGTCTTCTTCTATGTAAAAGATTACATATTCCTGATGCTTCTGAACAGTAGCAGGTTCAGAATGGGAAGGTTGGTGTTAAAAGCCTACCCGTCATGTGGCCTTACTAGCTACAGACCACCCAGCTTCTCTTGACTTCTTGTTTCTAGCCTTCCAGGCAATTCATGGTAATTCAGGAGAGCACCTGGTACCATTTACAGCTTAGGTAGAAGAACAAAGTTAGTTTCTGTTTTTGCAACCAAGAACCCTAGCTAGTCCAATGGGCAAACAATTTTATGATCTTAGGCTGGAGAAGTCCTGCCAAAAAAGATAGATCTGACTACATAACAATCTAAAAATAGTAATAGGGCGCCTGGGTGGCTCAGTCGGTTAAGCAACTGCCTTCGGCTCAGGTCATGATCCTGGAGTCCCGGGATCGAGTCCCGCATCGGGCTCCCTGCTCGGCAGGGAGTCTGCTTCTCCCTCTGACCCTCTTCCCTCTCATGCTCTCTATCTCTCATTCTCTCTCTCAAATAAATAAAATCTTTAAAAAAAAATAAAAATAGTAATAAAGTAAGAAAAAATAAATTACAGAAAAGTAAGTATGTGAATGTACAATTCACAAGAGACTACTAGTCAATATATACAGTTTAAAAATTTCAAATTAATGAGAAGAAAAGAAATGAAGGTAAACAAGCAAAAACAGCAAGATACTAGCCGTCCAAAACAACAAATCCTAGGAAGGCAAAATCCACTTCTGTGTCATTTATTATTGAAACCCTAGTGGGGTGCCTGGGTGGCTCAGTCATTAAACGTCTGCGTTCGGCTCAGGTCATGATCCCAGGGTCCTGGGATCGAGCCCCGCATCAGGCTCTCTGCCCAGCAGGAAGCCTGCTTCTCCCTCTCCCACTCCCCCTGCTTGTGCTCCCTCTCTCGCTGTGTCTGTCAAATAAATAAATAAAATCTTAAAAAAAGAAACCCTAGCATACCCTGGCACATAGTAGGCATGCAGGTATTTATTAAACAAATGAATCAGCAATAAGCAATGAGAAATAAGCAACTGGATATAACGAAACAGATCTTCTCATGTATTGTTAGTAGGAAGATACAATTGTACAGACAGTGGAAAACAAATTGGCAATACTATAAAATGTTTTAATGTACATTCTACTAGACTCAGCAAACCTATAACAAATTTATCTTACTGAGAAAAATGGAAAAGGGTGCAAAGATGTAAGTATAAGTGATATTCCCAGCAGTACATTGCTTCCAGGAGAACAAATGAAAAACAATACAAATGTCTGGCAGTAATGGTTTAGTGAGGAGATTATTATGCATCCATTCACATTGGAATACAATGCTGCTATTTAAAAAGATAATCTGTATTGACACGGAAAGAATTCCCTGCCTGAAAACAACAGAAAGCAAAATGGCTTCTACAGTATGACTTTATTAAATAAAGTTATTAATTTCTATATATCCCTGGGGGAGGGTCTAGAAGCTTATTCATCAAAATTATGCCAGTGGATTCTTAGTGGAGGAATTAGGGGGATTTATACTTTTATGGTTTGGATTTCTTGAACAAACATATTATCTTTATAAACATACCAAATAATAATAAAATGACACACATGCACATATACATGGAGAATTAGTACAATTTCCAAAGGAATTAAATTTAGTATGTAGTCAGAAAAGATATGGGAGACTCTTAAGCATTATGGCAATGTAAGCCTAAAATTGACCCAATTGGCTTACCAGGGAATAAAATCCTTCCCCACCTCACCTTCATTCTAGTTACAGCCCAAGGGAAAGATGGATGCTAGAGAAACTACCCAGGTAAAGCATCCTGAGAAAAGAATTTGATCTTATAAATGATGCTTTTCTGAATTAACACAAAAAGCAAGTAAACTGAGGAACTATGAGGGAATAAGCCAAGGCCATCAGTTGTTCAGACGGTCACTGCATCAGTTCTGACCAGTCAGAAAACCTACACTTGAAAACACATCCAAAATGCAATGGAATTCTTTCATCCACCACCACTAGAATGTCTCTTATTTTGCTGCAAATGAAAACATATTCACCCACTACTTATCCCCAAATCCTCCAACATATAATCCATTTAAAAAGTAGTAAGTAGGGTCTCCTGGGTGGCCCAGTCGGTTAAAAGTTGGACTCTTGATTTCGGCTCAGGTCATGATCTCAGGGTCATGGGATCAAGTCCCGCGTTGGGCTCTGGGCTCATTGCAGAGTCTACTTGAAATTCTCTGCCTCCCCCTTTGTCCCTCCCCCACTTGCACGCACACACTCTCTCTCTAAATAAATAATTTTTTTTTTTTTAAGATTTTATTTATTTGGGACGCCTGGGTGGTTCATCCCAGGGTCCTGGGATCCAGCCCCACATCAGGCTCCCTGCTCAGTGGGAGGCCTGCTTCTCCCTCTCCCTCTGCCCTTGCTTGTGTTCCCTCTCTCATGTTCTCTCTCTCTGTCAAATAAATAAAATAAAATCTTAAAAAAAAAGATTTTATTTATTTATTCATGAGAGACAGAGAGAGAGAGAGAGAGAGGCAGAGGGAGAAGCAGGCTCCCAAGGAGCAGGGAGCCCGATGTGAGACTCGATCCCAGGACCCTGGGATCATAACCTGAGCCGAAGGCAGACGCTTAACCATCTGAGCCGCCCAGGCGCCCAATAAATAAATCTTTAAAAAAAAGAAAAAGTAGTAAGTAAATTGTTTGGCATGTAATATAGAAAGCGAGATTGATACAGGAAGAGGTAATGTAATACAAGCTGTCAGTCTAATACAGGAAACAGCACAACCAGCACATCTGAAAATCTTGTTTCAATGGCCTATAATATCCTGAAGTACTTAAAATCTCAAGAATTCTGCCTTTGAAACAGAAAACTCTCTGCAGGGTATCATAACTTGTACAATACATCCAAGTTAATATTGTGAACTCTCTCCATTTCTTTTTTTTTTTTCTTTAAGAGAGAGTGCGCGCAGGGGGGCAGGGGTAAAGGGGAGAGGGGGAGAGAGAGAATCTTAAACAGGCACCACATCCAGCATAGAACCCAACGTGGGGCTTAATATCACAACCCCGAGATCATGACCTGAGCCAAAATCAAGAGTTGGACGCTTAACCTACTAGGCCACCCTGGAGCCCCGAACTCTCTCCATGTCTTTAAAAAATAAGATATATGAATTCAAGCATGTTGAACACCATCTCAGAATTTTTTTTTTAAAGATTTTATTTATTTTATTTGAGAGAGAGAATGAGAGAGAGAGCACATGAGAGGGGGGAGGGCCAGAGGGAGAAGCCCACTCCCCGCCGAGCAGGGAGCCCGATGCAAGACTCGATCCCGGAACTCCAGGATCATGACCTGAGCTGAAGGCAGTCGCTTAACCAACTGAGCCACCCAGGCGTCCCACCATCTCAGAATTTACATATTCAAGTATAGGCAGTGTAGCATAATGGTTAAGGCTTTAGGGACAGATGGTATGAGTAAAAGTCTTGACTCTGCCACATACTAGCTATGAAATCTTGAACAAAAATAAGACCTGCTTCAGAGCTTAAATGATTAACTGAGTTAATATGCATAAAGCACTTAGAACCGTTCCTTACACAGAAAATGCTCAATAAATGTATTAGCTATTATATGGTTACCAGGCATAAAGGATTCTCTAGTACTCTAAATGCTGCGGGATAGCCATGGAACTAACCAAGCTAAATTTAAGTTTTAAGGCATTTATAATTCAACTCATTATGGTTTTGAGTTTCTAAAAAAAGTGGCGAACAATTAATTTTAATTCTTTGAGGTGCTTTAAAACTCTGCATTTACTAAATGTTATTCATAAGGCTACACAGTAAAATTGTTTCAAAGAGTTCAGAGGCATCCCTGATGGTCTAGTGGTTAGGATTCGGCGCTCTCAAAGAGTTCAGAGACTTAATCTAATTAATTTTCTGAGCCAAAATGTGCTAATTTTTTATAGACAATTTGTAAAAGTGAGTATGTTTATCAGTTGCAGGTTTTATTCTGAAAAAAATCTTTACAAACATGACACACATACTTCAAAGAACTGGTAATGAGGAGTTTACAACAGTAATTACGACAAATTTGAAAGGGCCTAGTACTAAGAAATGTTCTAATCTTAGATGTACATTTTCCTTCCTTCATGCTATTAAAATGAAGCTGTTTCTTTTTTTTTTTTAGATTTTATTTATCTGTTTGTGAGAGAGAGAGAGTGCGAGAGAGCACAAGCCAGGGGGAGGAGTAGAGGGAGAGGGAGAAGCAGACTACCCGCTGAGCAGGGAGACTGACTGAAGCAGGGCTCCATCCCAGGACCTGAGCTGAAGGCGGATGCTTAACTGACTGAGCCACCCAGGTGTCCCTGAAGCTTGTTCCATTTTATTTCTTTATCACTCCATTTTGAGCCATCCCTTAATTTCATTAACACATCATTAGACTTAATTTCATTGTCCCTTTTCAATAGGGATGTTCTTTTAAAATAAAGGTCTCTATTTTTGCAAAAAGAATCATGAGACCTAAAATCTGGCCAAATCATTTTATCAAGTAATCTGCAAGAATGCTTCAACACATAATGCAGTGATTTTGGTGGAGACGATCTGTAAAACATACATTACTAGAAATCTACTTTATCCCAGCATATTTACCATTTATCTTAGTAAAGAGGTCTTTGGTGTGATGACTGGTGATTTGTTTTGTTTTGAGATTTGAGGAAGACCCCTTTGCAGCAGGTTTGATTATTTAAAAGTCATAAATATGGCTCCCTTTTCTCAGTAGTAAAACATTTTAACTATTGTATTCTACGCTCTCAAAAATAATTTGGAGCAAGCAACAAAAACTACAATAGTGTGAGGGATGCCTTGGTGGCTCAGTCGGTTAAGCGTCTGCCTTCAACTCAGGTCATGATCTCAGGGTCCTGGGATCCAGTCCCTGTCCCTCGTCAGGCTCCCTGCTCAGCCAGGAGTCTGCTTTTCCCTCTCCCTCTGTCCCTCCCTCCTCATATGCGCCCTCTCTCTCTCAAATAAATATTTTTTAAAAAATACAGTAGTGTGAGCTGCATTAGCATGCATTTAATTTACTCAAATTCAACTGTATGCACTCAATTAAAACAAGAAAACTGGAAAATAACAATTTAGGTAGTAAAGGCAACTCCCCCTGTTCTACTCATTATTATATGCTCAGAACAGGCGAGGGAAACAAATTTTGTACCTTTAGTCCATTTTAGTACCCCTCCTTAATGACTCAAGAGACTATTTAATTAAGCTGAGGGTGATTTTAGTATTAGAGACATTTTTCATATAACACTAGTTATATGCTAGTCAACTATTTTATCCGTGCTCAGTGGAAGAAACAGCGATTATTCCACTGCTGCCAGGGAAAACTGGCTCTCCGGGGAGATGGAATGTCAGTCCCCACTGTGCACCTTCCTCTGGCATTTATAAGAGCAATTTTGACCAAATGCAATTTTTGCCTTACATGCTATCTCCAAAACTGATCTCGGGCCTCAGATGCAACTCCACCGTTCGCACGAGCGCTGTATGCGCTGCTTCAATAACCGTGAGTTAACAGAGGCCAGATAATTACAGAATGCAATGCATGCTCATCTAGGCCATTACTGCGGCTCTACAGTCTCTTACAATCCTGCACAGCATCTGTTCAGTTTCTTCCGCACTGTCCACAAAGTCTCAAATAGATCCACACCCCACTGATAGTTAGTGGCCGACAGCAACACCTACTTTCTAAGAAGATGGGGGGTGGCTCAGTTGGTTAAGCGACTGCCTTCGGCTCAGGTCATGATCCTGGAGTCCCGGGATCGAGTCCCGCATCAGGCTCCCTGCTCAGTGAGGAACGTGCTTCTCCCTCTGGCCCTCCCCCCTCTCATGTGCTCTCTCTCTCGCTCTCATTCTCACTCTCTCAAAATAAATAAATAAATCTTTAAAAAAAAAAGAAGAAGATGGGGGCCATGGGGTCATCAGTTTACTCCATTTACTTTACTTTCACCACACAACTCTGAGTCCTCAGCCAGCCCCTCCCCCTACCGACCATAGTCTTGTCTCACCCCGTTACTGAAACTACTCTTCGAAAGCCACCGGTGACTTGGGTGCCAAGTCCAAGCACATCTCAGTCTCCATCATTCTCTCTCTCAACCCTGCTGCAAATTAGAAGTACAGTACAATAAAAATGCTGATGCCTGCAGACTCCAGGTTAACTGGTCTTGGGTTGGCAGAGGGCTGGGTCCTTGCTTAAAGCTCCCCAGGTGATTCTAATGTGCAGCCAGGGTAGGGAACCACAGCCTGAGGCACCTGGCTGGCTCAGTCGGTGAAGCGTCCAACTCTTGATTTTGGCTCAGGTCATGATCTCAGGGTCGTAAGATTGAGCCCCTTGTAGGGCTCTGCATTCAGCAGGGGGTCTGCTGGAGATTCTCTCCCTCGCCCTCTGCCTCTGTCCTTCCCCCTGTTCGTGCTAAATAAATAAATAAATAAATAAATAAATAAATAAATAAATAAAATCTTAAAAAAGAACCACAGCTCTACACTGACTCTGTTCATCAACTCGCCCCTTCAACTTGAAACTACTGGTCACCATGATATTCTACTCAATGGGCATTTCTACTTCTATTGTTCCTCTTCAATATCCTTGTCCAGAGTCTCTTTCTCTGATCCATTTGCTCCGCCAATTGTTCATTTTCCTCTCAAACCTTAATTTAAGGTCCCTAAGGATCTGAAATCTTGTATCTAATCTTGAAAAACCTCGGCTCCAGACCCTCACCTCACACAGACGTTGTCCCTCTGAATTCAAACTCCACATGTCCGAAACATCCTACTGTGTGAGTTGCCTCTCTCCATTCTACACAGTAGCTATTTCAAACTTTCTGCGTTTTTCTCAAACCCCTCATTCTACCACATCTCTCCTTGCTCACAGCAGAAAACCCTGCTCCTACTTCACAGAGAAAATAGAAGCCTTCACAACACTCTAAGCTTGACCACAAGCTGGCCAAGTCATCTACACGTGCACTCTGTCTCTGCACCCCAAACCCTCTGGGGCTCTTGTTTTCAGTCACCACAGAGACCAGGACCTGTCGATCATTCCCTTTCTGGATCCTTCCCATCAGCATCTAAGTATATTGAAACCTTTTCCATTTTCAAAAAAGAAACTCAGAAGACTGTTCAACTCCACATTGTCTCTTAGGTACCACCATTTCTCTTCTCTTTGCAGTCAAAATTCTTAACAAGTGCCTATATCCACTTTTCCCCCTTCCCATTCACTGCTCACCTCACTACAAGTTTCCACGCCACCACTCCATCCAACCAGTTCTGCTCATGGTCAGCAAGGGCCTCCCTGTTACTAAGCCCACGGAAACCCTTCTAGAGCTTAGCTTGCCTGGTCTCCCTGCAGGACTGTATACTACTGTACTGTATTCTATTCTTTTTAAATACCCTCTTACCCTGGCTTCCAGAACACTTCACCATCACTTCTGCCCACTTCTCTGGCCACTCAGTCTCAATCTCTTTTGGAAGCTCACGCAGTTCTGAGGATGTTTCCCTCACCTGCTCACGTCCTCTCCCTGTACACCCTCATCTACTCCCAGACGCCAATTGTGGGCTATCTGCTGATGCCTCTCAAGTATTTCTTCACCCAGATCGTCAATGAGATTTGGATTTACACACTCAAATGCCTAACTCTACTTCTCCTCTGAGAATTCTGTCTTCTTGATATGTCAAATTCAACATGTCCAAAACCGAACTCATTCTCTTCTCAAGCCTCCCCTCAGATCTGCTGCTTCTCCTCTTTCTCAGTGAAAGGCATGAGCCTCAACCATCCAGTTTCCCAAGCCAGAAACCGGGGCACCATTCTCATCCCCTCCTCTTTCTGAATGCACAACATTCCAGCAAGCATGAAGTTCTGCCTATTCCTCTCCAACTGCTCCAGTTTAGCTCCAGCTGAGACGGTCCTGCTTCGAATTTTACTGGGACAGAATCCTAACTGGCCAGTGTGATCTCTCTACAGTGCAAATCTCATCATATCACTTTGCTGCTTAAGACTATTCAAGGCGGTACAGTATATATAGGACGGGAATAGACAAACAGGCTTATGGGATGGAACAGAGTTCAGAAACAGACCCAGAAAAATAATTTTATAAGTGATGACATTTAAAGCAGCATTTAAAATCAGTGGGAGAAGATTCAATTAATGGAGTTGGGTTAATTGGCTATTTAGTTAGGAAAAATGGAAGTTGGATCCTTACCTCATGTAATGAATGGGTATAAATTCCAGATAAATTAAAGATCTAAATGTAATAAATCATAAAAGAAATCATAGAAGAAAATACATGACAACATTTTTTACTAATCTGGAGATGAATAAGGCACTTGAATAAAAGGCCCACACTCTTTAGAAGGCTGGATTAGGACCCCTGCTCATCTCCTTAACATCATCTCTCTCTACTGCCCCTACTCCTCCTCTCTAGTCATGGGAATGTCTTGCTCCAAGAGATGCACCAGCACACTCACTTCAGGGGCGTTGCAACATTCTCTTTGCCCTCTCTCTAATTTATTGAACAGCGTGTTCTCTTCCCTCTGATTACAAAAAGCTGTATTTATCATTATCTTAAATTTTGTTCTATGTCTTTTTTTTCTGGATTCTGTTCAGTTCCATTGATCTGTTGGTTTCCTCCAGTGCCAATGGCATAATTTTTTTAAATGTATTAATTATGTTAGACTTCAGGTAGGCCTGTACCTGGTAGGATTATTCCTTTCATTCTTCTTTATTCAAATTTTGAGAAACAATAGAATCAGCTTATCAAATTCTATTAAAAATTCCATTAGGACTTTTGGTTGTAATTGCATTGAATCTATAGATCACTTTGGGGAGGACTGGCATCTTCTCATCTAGGAATATGTTTCTCTACATATTCAGTCCTTTAGCAAAATTTGTTGTATGTCTTACAGAATTATCATTAAAATTTTTTCCTGGGTATTACATAGTTATAATTGTTATGGTGATTGGGGCTTTATTTCATTACATTTTCAAAGTGATTACTGATGATGTATTGGGAAGCTATTGAATTCTGCATATTTTCTTTGCATCTGGCTAACTTAGTTTTTTCTTACTAGCTCTAATGGTAGTTACTATTACTAATAGTTATCCCGGAAGAGTGAAAGAGTAGTAGATTCCACAGGAAAGAAAAAAGACGGGTAATTGAAGCAGGTTTGTATGCAAGATAATGAGGTCCATATAAGACAGGTTGAGTTTAAAGTGATAGTGTTATACTTAACTGGAAATGTCCTAAAAGTATACAGAACTGGAACAGAGAGGAGAGGTGAGGGCTGAACAAGATGTAGGAGTCACGTTCATACAGGTAAGAGCTGAAAACACTCCTTAAAAGCAATGTTGATGCCAGGATTAGTGAAGAAAAAAATGACTATTCCAAAATTTGCTGCAAAAAATGAAATGAAAAAAGACTTTTTTTTCATTGTGTGGTAGTTTCATATTACAATTACTGAGTACAGACCTGTAAAATGTACTTTTCCAAAAAGAATTTCAGGAGACCAAGGGTGGGGTCTCCCAACGGTGGGTCTATTACATTACTACTGTGGGATTCATGTGGAAAAAAAAAAAAAAATCCTGATGATCAAAAGTAAAGGCAGGAAACGGGTGGAGGGAATGGGAAATGCTGAACTACAAGGTCATGGTCAGGAAACCAATTTGGCAAGCTATGTGGAAAGCCAGCACATATAGAATCAAGTACCACATACAGTAGTGCACAGTCCAAAGGCAGCTTTGTTTTCCTAACAGGACTCAAATGGCAGGGGGAAGGCCAGCGCCTCCAATCCAGAGGGAACCACCTTGAAATTCCCTGTCAAGCTTGTTTTCTTTTAGTCACTCTTACCACTGAGACAGACTTTCAAATGGAGCTCAGACAAAAGGCTGCCCAGGTCCTAAGAAACACGTTAGCAATAAATGCCTGATGTTGATCGTCAGCAATGTACACAGAGTCCCCTTTTCATTCATTTCCACTATTTTTTCAAACAAGTCAATGGATGATACTTATAAGTCACACAATGAAAGAAAATTAAGATCTAGTATGTACAGCCAAATGGTAATTTTATGAAAGAGAGGTTATTGTGTGTGTGTGTACACTATATGTGTATGTTCATATTATGTGTGTGCGTATTCACTGAAATAACAGCAGAAGAGCACTTGTCAAATTGTAAAAGTATCACTAAATACCACAATGCAGCATAGTTTTTATTTTTTAACTTATTCTTTTCTGCATTTTTACATAGTTTTTTACAATGAATATATGTTGATTTTGTAATTTAAAAAATACAAAGCAGGTGTTATAAAAAACAGACATCAAAGATCCAGACACAATTTTAATATCAAAGAAAAATAATCACAACTGTAATACAGAATTTCAGATTACTCAGGAAGATAGGAATTCTGATTAAATCTCCAGATGTTCAGAATATAAGTAATAAAGGAAGATGTACACCTACATTTCTCCTTTGGAGAAAGCTAAAATAAAGGGGTCTTTTAGGAAATAAGTGTGAAATCCACAAAGTAAGTGTAGCAGCATGAAAAAGAGAATGTAACTGATATTCTCATTATGCTGTAAATTGGGAAAGGGGTCAGAGAAGATAATCACCTCCAAACTGACCCCTTTAAAACAGCAAGTCAAAACAGGGTCATACTTTCTTGGGAAATGAATGCAACATCTCTCTGAACCCGATGAGGTGTACAGGGTTACCTGCAGGAGGGAGCTTCTTCTGGGCACAGTCATGGGGGAAGGGCAAAATGAGTGGCAGCTAACCCTGCCTTCCCCTGAGACAGCTGTTTCCTAGGCTGGACTCTTACCTTCCAGCTCCCCCCAACCGGGCTGTCTTCCAGATGCTGGTCCCTCTGGATAGTCTCTACCCAATCCTGTGACCCAGACCCCCATTCTCCCTTCCTTGAGACACGGACTTTGAAAGCTAAGAAGGAAGAGGCTGGGAAAGCTGCTAAGCGCACAAATTAGTGTCCTCTGATTTGAAACTGGAAGACAGTCTGCCAGAAGACAGCTGCCTAAAGCCAAAAGTAGTTTACTTGCGATCAGATGTGAAAAATGGGTACATTTATTATGCTCAATTAAACACATACTGGTTATGCGTCTTCTGCAGATGAGGTACTTGTGAGGGGCTGCAGGGGATATAAAGAAAAATTACTCACCTTCCTAAAGGAGCTAGTGTTGACAGAGGTAGTGGGGGAGAAATAGAGTCAGTCAATAATAATGCAACACAACAATGAGAAGGAGCACTGCAGAGTGGGTGAGACCAGGCTCTGGAGTGAGAAGACTGAGTCTAACAAATCCATGGTTTCCTAGTTGTGTGACCGTGAGCAAGTCACTTAACTTCTCTATGTCTCAATTTCTTCATCTGTAGACTAATGATAGTAGTGGTATCACCTCACAGAATTCATGGGAAAGGTAGTTAAAACATAAGAGCTTAGAACAGCACCTGGCACATAATTTTGTGCCCCTCTGTACAAATGTGCTAATATTTTATATCTTATATCTTCTATTAGAAAAGGGAGGCATTATTAGCCCTGTTTGTAGGTGAGGAGACCAAGGGTCAGAGAATTCGGTTATTCAGATAAGATCTGGAAAGAAGAACTGAGTTATGATATGAGCCCACATCTGTCTGAATGCAAAGCTTATGACTTTTATTACTACTACTAATACTAGGAAACAGTAGCAGTCAAGATTTGTTTAGTTCTTACCCTGTACCAATTATTGTATGCAGAATTGCAATTATTCTCACAAGATACTATGTGACCCCATTTTACAGAGAGAAGAAAGCCTAAGTACAGAGAGCCCCGCACCCATGCTGGAAATCATTAAGCTGCTAAGTGGCAAAGCCAGGGTCTAAGTCTCTGCTCTCTTCCAGTGCCAGAGTTCGTCACCCCTGTCCAGTGGTGCTTCAACTGGGGAGTTTTAAAAGAGAGGGATTTCAGAGGGTCCTACCCCTAGAGGTTTCTGGGGTAGGGAGCCGTGGCAGCACGCCAACCTCCTCGCCAGTGGTTGTCATGAGCCTGCAAAAGCATGTTTTGTCGTAGGTCTTAAATGCTAAGGTGAAAAGTTTATACTCAATTCATCTAGAAATGGGGAGTCAATTAAGGTTTTTCAGTGAGGCTTTTCAGTAAGCAGTGTTTTAGGAAAATTAATCTGGGAGTAATGAATAGGATGGACTGGAGGGGAAAGAAAAGTGTGGCAGAAACCAACTGGCAAGGAGACTATTCTCAGCCACAAAGCTTATTTCAGTCTTAACATAGCTATGTATCAGACACACAGAAAATAAGTCCTTGGAAAAAGACCCACCTAAACACGAAATGACTTGCAACTGTAGAAAAAATGTATTTTAATATACTGGATCAATATAGAGTAGTTTAAAAAAAATGAGGTTTTTCCTTTTTAAAATTAACAGAAGAAAAAGATACAAGTGCATGCACAAACACCAAAATTTTGAAAGGAGACTCTGAGACACAGTAGGTATGTAAATATGATTGAACTGACCTAGCATATTATGAAGAAAAGAAAAAGTAGGATTTTAAAGGGATTTATAGTCTTAAAAAAAAACTAGGGAGATAAACTTTCTGGAAATATTGAAGAAAAGAGAATATGTGTGGGATTTATTTTATATAATAAAGGATATAGGTTATTTAGATAATAAATTCATAAAGTTATGTTTAATATATATTACAGCTGTAAATGTATTTGTGAGACCCCAATTTTAAGGAAATAGTAGTTGCTGTCAATTTGAGATTAAAAAACTAAAATCAGGGCGCCTGGGTGGCTCAGTCAGTTAAGCTTCTGCCTCTTGGTTTCAGCTCAGGTCATGATCTCAGGATTGTGAGACAGAGCCCCGCATCATGGGGCTCTGCGCTCAGTGGGGAGTCTGCTTAAGGGATTCTCTCCATCTGCCCTTCACTCACATACTCTTTTTCTCTCAAATAAATAAATAAATCCTTTAAAAAACACTATAATCAAAATTGTAGTAAAATAAGAAAGTTTTATAGTTTCTAGGTTTATTATCATTAGAGCATTGAGCAGATACAGGAAGTAGTCATTTTCAGAAAGGAACTGAGACAAGCACCATAAAGATATTATACCCTTTGACTAAATAAATCTGCTCCCAGGAATCTATTCGAGGGAATAACTGAATAAAAGCAAAACGGCATACATAGAGGATACACAACACAGTGTTTCTCTAGCACCTAAAAACAAGGAACAATATAATGATCCAGTATTAAGGAATGCTTGATAACTTATGATTTATAAATCTAATAAAACATGTATAATACTAAATGAATTTCTATCATAAAAATGATATAGAGATACAAGAAAATGACTGTCATATTTAAGTGTATATTGCAGAATACATCAATTGCATGGATATGATTTTTCCCTATATATAAAAATACATACATGGAATAAGGCAAATGTCAAAAGTAAAAACAGTAGCTCGATGGCTTTGATTAGGTGTCTTTCCTAAAATAAAGACTTTATAAATATTGCTCTATTGTCTTTCTATCTATACCCATTTTTTAATTTCTTTAAGGTGGAAAAACTTCCTAAGGCAAGGCCACCTCCCACCCTAATCCCAGATGATAACTCTCTCATGGATGGTTTTGCCTAATTAGTCGTATTTCTAAGGCAGCAGTAACAATAGCCTTTCTTCTCATTCTTAATATTTATATTAACTGGAAACAACATAAATCGCTATCCTTTCTCACGATTCTGAGTCCAGGGCAAATCCAGGCGAATCCAGGAGAGGTGCCCCCACACCCACACGCTTTCCTGAATTTTTGGATAGCAGAGCTCAGCAGCCACACGGGTTAGCTTGCAATAAAACCCTTCCTATTTCTAAATAAAGTATTTCTCTGTGCTCATAAGTGGAAATGCACTCAGATTCTCCCAGAGTTCATTTTATCTGGGCCATTAGATAAAGAATGCCTGACAAAGGGAGAATGAGATTCAGGGAAGTGAGAGCTGCAGATGGCTTTCCAGAGAAGTCTTTCTACTGCCAGGTTTTTAGAAATAATTTGGGGGTGGGGGAGAATCAGCAGTTATGAGCAGGTTGCAACAGGAACACCTTATCTTAAGCAGTTTTTTCCAATGATCGACACTCCATTTCAGGGGAAAAAATCTCGGGGAAAGAGAGGTAGTTTTCAAAAAATTTTTCCAGCTTTTTTCTGCACCTTTGCATCTTGAGGAATAACCTAAATAGTGGTTTGAAACGGGCCAACACAGATCTTGTGGACGTCGGGCAACCACAGGTCAAGTAAAAGAATTTCCTTTCCCCTGATCCAGTCGCCTCCCCTCCCATTTCCCATTCTATCCATGTCACTCCACCACCACTATCCACTGTCCACCACGCACTGTTCCCTTCCTCCTTTATACAGCCTCTTGTCTTCAGAAAAGATGTACGTGGTCCATGAAAACGCATCTGCTTCCAGTCCCCTGTCCTGAGTACCCTCAGGAAGATTCACCTTCCTTAAAAGACTGCTCTCTCCACATTACCCTCTGCTTCAAAAACCGCATAAACTTGCCAGATTCCTCAGCATAAATTTCAACTCTCTCCCTAGCTGGTCCATCTCTTGTTCCTATATATGCCTTGGCCTTTTCCATCTCTGCATCTTTGCTCACAACATTCCCTCTCTCTGAAATGCCTTTCCCTCTTCATCCTCACCGTCCAAAACCCGATCCCCATCCTTTAAGATTCAAGTTAAACTTCACTTCCTCTGAAAAGCCTTCCCCGCTAGTACTTGAGTGCTTTGTCCTTCCTCTGAGCTGTCACCCTAATTTATGCCTCTATTATGGCATTCATGGTATCTTGGACATTTTATAGTTATTTGTAAATAAACTTATTTCTCCACCTTAAAAGCAGTGACAGTAACCTCTTCTACACTCCTCCCGACTGCAGACTCAGCAAAGGACTAAGTTTTGGTGAAGTTCAGGCTGTCTGTGCACATTCCCATGTGCATGAGTGCACGCACACACGCATGTGTAAGTAAGAAGTTCCCACTTGTTTAGAACTTGGAATGGGCCGGTGTCCAGGCTAACCTTCACAAGTATACTTAACCCACACGTAGCTCAAGCGCTTCCAAACCCAGGCCGCCCATCAATTCCCGGAGCTGCTGCCGGGTCTCCCCCTGCTAAAGAGATTCAGATCTGAGGGACTGGGGCAAGACCCAAACATGGGTACTTTGCTGAAAGCTCTGTGACTGAATGTGCAGCCAGAGGGCAGATGTGGGGTCCTGGCAACAACGTGTATGTGGTTCAATAGGGAGGAGGAAAAGGAAGAATTCTCCCCCTTTTCTGGGGGAAGAAACCACCTAGTCCCATTTCTTAGTCTTCCTCTCCCCATTGCACAGAACCTTATGATGCCCTAAATCGCCTGCGTTTTCCCACCTTGACCTGCCCCTTTCCCTAGCACCTCTAGGCTAGAAGTTCCTTCCTGTCCTACCCCTCTTGAAATGTCAGTTCCTCCAGGGAGTAGAGTTCAACTAGATATTTGCAATAAAGCACTGCCATAAAGATAATTTATGCCGTAGGGATCATTAATGAGCCTTTTAATTTTTTGCATTATATGATAAGAGCTACTATCTACTGAGAACTTACTACATCCTAGGCATGGGCCCATGTACCGTGGTGTATGTACACAAGTCTTAATTTCATCCTAGAGTAACCTTGGGAGGGAGTTACAATTATCCCTATTCACAGAAGACAAAATAGACTTGGCAGGTGAGGTCAAGCAACCTGCCCAAAGGTTACACAGCTGGGAAGTGATTAACGCCCAATTTCAGGTCTGAAGTGTCAGACTCCAAACTCATGCTCTTACCCTCCTTGCTACATGTTAAAGAAGACCCCTGCTCCCCCACACTTGTTACTGTGTTCAGTGGCACCTGACGAGGATAAAGAAGAACTCTGGTAGCAAGCAAGAAGGTAGGAAACTGCCAGAAGCTGACCAGACTGGCTCTGTTCCTGGGGTCCACTCCCCTAGCCACTGCTTCCGTAATTTTCCCTCCTTCCTCACTCCTACCCTCAGATTCTATGAGTACGGACAGCGCCTTCCGTGGCGGCAGTACCTGGGCCTGGTTAGAAGGGGGAAACTGGGGCAAAGCAGCACCACTTGTGTGTAGGGTTGCTTATGACTAGACTGCCCTATTTGAGATGCATCAGTAAAAATGCAATTAGTAGATTCATTTCTTAGACTTCTGTTCTATCTCAATTGTGAAAGACTCGAATTAACACCTACATCTTAGAAATAATACCCTGGTAGGAGTTAATGAGAAAAATATGTATTGAATGTGGGTCCTTGTTGTGAAATACAAGGCCTATAATATCCAAAAATGTTTTTATCTATCCAGGGGCACTAACCCTTAACAAAGGTAAATTTACTCCCAAAAAAAAAAAAAAAAAAATTAGCCTGGACAACCTATAAAAAGAGGCTTAAGTTATTTTCTGATTACCTCACTCTGTTGCCACAGACTCTTAGCCACCTTTGTGAAGACTTCACATGTCCATTTAAATCCGAGCTCATTCCATGGGCACGCCATTCCACATACACCCCAAGTCCGGCACTCTTTGCCTAATCTGTGGCAACCACACTGGGATGATTCTGTTCCCTCAGTGCACACACTCTTGCACACACAAACCCAGTGGGTGAACCTCTGCCAAGGAACAAGGGGACAGTCCTGCTAGAAGATCAGGCACATCTGAAAGTTAATCAGTTTTCTCTGTGGTCCGGCTCCACCACTCTGCAGTCATCCTGACAGCTAAAACACGGCCAGTAAACACTCCTCTTGCTTATGGCACAGGGATTCAGGCTGAATGCCATGATTAGCGGCCGAGAATGCACACCTCAACGGACTCGGTTTCTAACAGACAAAACTGAAATTATTTCAGTCTTTGTGGTTTTCTAAATGTTCTCATTCCAAGTCTCAGAACAGAAGGAAGCACAGTAGATGGTGCTGATGTACATACAGAACACTGACTGATGTTCCTGGTCAAGAGTGCAAGAGCCCGAGCTCAGCTTGCAGCAAGAGGGCCAAAGATGTAAACATAAAAGAGTCCACGGTGTGATGACTGTCTTGAATTCCTTACAATTCAACTAGCTTCGTGGGAAAAGCAAATTCTAGGAGTCAAGAAATCTAAACTCGTCCTGGCTTTGCTATAGAATTAGTTACTGATCTTTTCTGTGCCTCGGTTTCCTTACCTATGAAATACAAGTCTTAGTATCTCGATGGGCTTAGTTCCATGTCACAGAGATAAAATTTGACCACTAATAATAGCATGACCATAAGTAAGATAATCCAGTAATGCTGAAATCTTATTACTACTTCTTATTTCATGTACAGTCACCAGAGTTTTATGATTTAATAGCAGCAGAAAGAGTTAGAAATGGTTTTAATCTCCACTTACTCAAGTCACTTTTCACTTTGTTCCCTTTCCAGAAAATAAGGATATAGGAACAGCTCTTACAGAAAGGTTCTTAAGTCTCAAATAACGAAGCACTATATAAAGTTTTGAACTAAAAAAGTTTCGTCAAAATTTTTACTGTCTTGGCCAGGTCAGTAACTATGAGGAGGAAAACACACTTGAAGTATTTGAATTCCTACCTCAACTGTGATAGAACCAAAGGAACCATGGCCCCAAAAGCAGAAAAGGTTGGACAAATACATCCTGCATCCAATACAAAGGGGGGGAACACTGGAGGGTGGCTCCTCCCTTCTCAACACCTTATCTTGCTAAACCAGAGACTAGCAATACTAGTAAAAGTCAGAGAATTGGACTTTTAGGTAACAAACACAGAGAAAAGTGCATTAATATGAATGGACAGATCTGCATATTATAGAGCAACATCCCCACTCAGGTCAAGAAATAGAACATCGTCAGCATGCCAGAAGCACCCTCCCACCGGGTACCCCTCCTTGATCACATGCCCTCCCCCCACTCCTGCTGACACGCATGTCTCCTTGATGTCTCCTGGTGTATCCTGGGCACAAGAGCCGCGCCTTCTCCACGGCAGCAGTTCTCAAGCATGGTCCAGCGAACTCCTGGAGTGGAGAGGGGTCCCTTGACTACTACAAAACTGGAAAACTGGGATGGGTTCAAGATGACATGAACAAAGGCAGCAGTACCAAACTGTACCAGCAATCACTGTATTCCTCACCTCTGCACACTAAATAAAACATGCCAGGTTCGCATTAAAATGTCCCCAGTGGAGCAGTCAAAATATTAATTTTATTCAATCTCTACCCTTGAGAACGTGCCTTTTTAATATTCTGTGACAAAAACAGGAGAGTCCACATGAAGCACTTCTGCAGTCTACCAAGGTTCAAAGGTCGCCTGGAGAAAGGTGCTTGGGCAATTGTTTGCCTTCGCGCTAACAGAGGCTGCTTTTTTCATGGGACGCCATTTTTACTGAAGGAATGACAAACTATGGTTATTCAGACTCGAGTGTCTGGCAGACAAGTAAGCCTATCACTTCAGAAAAACAACTGACAGTTTTGGTGCCAGTGATAAAATTCGGGCTCTCAAGTGAAAATTAGAATTTTGGAAAACTTGTATCTGTCACCATGTGCTTGACAGCTTCCCCACACTTAAACACTTTTCCGATGAGATCAGTAGTGAAGTTAAAGAACGTGACATCTTAATGTTGTATAATGAAATGTGTCAACAATGAAAAGATCCACAAAAGTCAGTAAACCAATATTTTCCAAATAATCGATGTTTGGTGTTACAAAATCAAGCATGAGTAAAAATCTATGCAACATGCAAGATAAACTAAGGTCTTTTAATTAATAAATAATTACAAGTTTATTGACATGGTTTCAGGTTTCACACTGCCACCAAACTTTAAGAAACCACCATTTGTAGTTAGTTGGGCATCAAAGAAGAATATCTACAATTGTTTGGAAAGGTTATGAAAATACTCCTCCTTTTTCCAAGTACATATCTGTGCAAGGCCACATTTTCTTCATATACGTCAACCAAAACAACATGCCACAGCAGATGAACGTAAAAGTGCAGAGAGAGAATCCAGCTGTCTTCTGTTAAGCTAGACATTAAAGAGATTTGCAGAACTGTAAAACGATGCCACTCTTCTAATTTTTCTTGTTTTGGTAAAATTTAGTTATTTTTCATTTAAAATGTTATTTATGTTAACACGTAATGGGCTTTTCAATGAATAAACAAATATATATTTTTTAAATTTCTCTGTTTTCTAATGTGGCAGATGATATCAATAGATATAATCCACATAAACAAAAGTTCTTTGAAGTCCTCCATAATTTGTAAAAGTATAAAGTAAGATCAAAAGGCTTGGGGAACTGCTGCTTGAAGGTATAATCTGGGAGTGAAACTGCTGGATCCTAGGATATCTTATCTTCAGCTTCACTAGATACCACCAGACTTTTTCCTAACATGGTTGTACCAATTTACACTCCCATGACAGCTCTTTGGATTGAGTATGAGTCCTTTGTCTGTTGTAGGTGTTCTAAATACTTTTCCCAATCTGTTTGTCCCATCTTTTTAGTGAACAGAAGTCGATCAACCGCAGTTGAACTTATCAATCTTTTCCTTTATGGTCAGTCCTTTCTGCGTCTTGTTTATGAAATCTCTCCATATTCCTAACTCTATATTCTCCAATACATTCTTCTAAACATTTTACTGCTTTGCCTTTCACAGTGAGCTTCATGGCACTGCACGCTTATCGGTCCTTTAGGACCTGTATGGGCTCGGGACTGTTTGCAGAAAGGAGCCCGACCAGTCCTCTCTGCGTTGCCACATCTCATTCAGGGGTCATTCTGTACGTACTACCACTCTAAGTTTCCATCTGAATAGCTCAATTCAACTTAAGAGATGGAAGTATGAGAATTCAAATGTTTCAGTAGAAGATAAAAAATAAAGAGACCTCCACTTTTCAACTGGCTCTTGGGTAAGTAAATATATCATCCATCTTTTTATAGTGTTACGGTGGTCAGCAAAGCTGCCTTTCATGTGCCACAGTGAAATATTCAAGGAAGTGGCGTTGATGTTTTAATAGAGAATTGAAAGCATTTGGGGACATTCTCTAGGTCCACAGATTTCAGTATTTCTCAGCAAAAGATAAATCTAAAACAGAGTGAAGTGCAAGCATAGTGCTTGTTTCCGTTACTTTAATTTACAAAGGGCTGGGTGGTGGTTCCAGGATTCTTCAGTAGGAAAAGCACCATCCTATCCACTACAGGAATTGGAAAGGGCATTCATGTCACATATTTGTCACCCTGAGACTCCAGCATCTTTCTAAAATGTAAGTTACTTCTTCAACAAGACTCAATAAATATTCATGCCCAAGTATCTGTTTGCACATGAACTACCTGCTACTTTTAATGCCTAGCATAGTATTTTTTCAAACAGATCATTATCCACTAATGAGTCATGAAATCAATTAGGTGAATTATAATCAGTATTTTTTTTTTAGTGAACTACAATGCAATGTTAATAGAAAATATCAGAATGCCTTAAACCATAGTGAGGGTGAATATTGCTTTGTGAATTTTTTTTCAGTTAAACATGTGTATATGTGTGCCTCAATGTAAAATGTATTTTTTACTGTGAGTTTCTGTCAAAACCCTTGAAAGACATTAGCCTGGCATGTTGTAGTGAGTACACATGCTGGAGAATTTTCTTCCCAACAATCATTTCTTATCTGGGGAAATACCCAGCCACCCACCCACTTCTAGTTGTGTGGGTAAATACATGTGTCCCCATGTTCCTACATGACCCCCACCTCCCTGATCCCTGCTGAGTGTTCCAGGAATGGACACGTGATCTATATTGATCTGATGAGCTCCCTATGATTTTTTTAACTTGGCCTCCAGAGAACTTTTCAGTGACAGAAGCTATAAAATAAACTGTGGTGGCCATGTTTCCAACTCTGTGGAAACATGGTCTGCCATGAGAAGAAATGAAATAAACATGCAGAAAGAGGTGAAAGAAGGAGAACTCTGGCCACGTTCAGGCCAACTGCAAGTCTATACTTCCCACAGTTTGGTGACCCAAGCCTTTCTTAGATTCTGTAAGTCAAGTCTCTGTTTTCTAAGTTACTTTGATAGGTTTCTGACACTTTCAGTCAAATAGGGAGACATGAAATGCCTATTCTCCTCAAGTGTTGGGGGCTGAAGTGATGAACTGAAAATTTAAATCCCAATGTATGATGACTTGGGTTCTTGCCCTAAAATCTATGGAAATCCCCCCACTCCACCATTTATCATCTAAGAGGGAAAATGCACAACTCATAAAAAGCTATAAATATAAAAAGGTTGTTACTGAAATTCACCTTTGGTCTTCACTACCAAAATGAAATAAAGAACACTTTGGCAAAAACTAATGATGTAATATATGGTGATTAACATAACAATAAAAAAATTAAAAAAAAAGAACACTTTGGGATAAACATGGTAAATGGAGGTTGGACCCTCAAAGCCTCTTGAGCAAAGTTCACATATGCACCATTTATAATATTTTGCCTCTTTCTTTGGCATGATTTGAAGCCTGTAGCATTACAGTAGAAAGGTACTGCACAGACCTCAGTCAATGGGATATCTGTTTATTTTTTAAAAGTTAATCCAGGGGCACCTGGGTGGCTCAGTCGGTTAAGCAGCTGCCTTCAGCTCAGGTCATGATCCCAGAGTCCTGGGACCGAGCCCCACGTTGGGCTCCCTGCTCAGTGGAGAGCCTGCTTCTCCCTTTCCTTCTGCCTGCCTCTCTGCCTACTCGTGCTCTCTCTCTCTCTCTGTCAAATAAATAAATAAAATCTTTTTAAAAAAAAAAGTTAATCCAAAATCATTCCATCGAGTTCTTCGGCCCTGGAGACTAGAGGGAAGGCAGAATCGCCTGATTATACCCAAGTACTGCTGAGTGTGATTCAAGGACTTGGAGGCAGAAATGTGAGAGAATGAAGAGAGAGACTGGCTGAAGAGCAAAACCTGGAGCTGACAGAGGTGAGTACGATCCAAGCCAAGAGACTCGGAAATTGAACGCAGCTTTTAAATTAAAGAGAAACTTCTCTTCCTCTAAGAATATAACATAGCTTCCCCCTATATCTGCTTTACTGGAGGCTAGTTTGCCCTTAAAATTTATAATCCAACTGCCTTTATGTGTACCTGAACATTTCATGCAGAATACTGCACAAACTGACCCATTTACACAATGCAGTTTCTTCAGCTTTGGAAATAGCTACTGAGAAAGACAAGTTTAATTCTGATGCAAGTAAGGTCTATAAAGGCATTCCATGAGTGTTTTTGTTGGCAAAGTAATCTCTTATATAATGGGACTTGTAATTATTCTGATCATTTTCTGCATTCCCTATCAATTCAGCTTGACTTGGAGATTGCCCAAATTATCAGAGGTTAAAAAAGGTTCTCCAGGTTCTCAGCTGAACAGCACTCATGGAGGGCTAGCAAGTGTGTGACATGCTCGCCATCAGCTTTTGAAAATGTATGCCAAGGAATTAAAAGTTATCAGCAGAGCTTTTATAACAAGGCACAATAATATATGATGTTCTCAGTCAAACCTGTAGGGACAACAGAAAAATCTGGTGCCAACAATCTCAATTTCATTTGCTTTTTTTTTTTTTAAGATTTTTTATTTATTCATTTGGGAGAGAGAGAGCAAATGAGAGCACGAGCAAGGGGAAGGGCCAGAGAGGGAGAAGCAGGCTCCCCGCTGAGCAGGAGCCCGATGAGGGGCTAGATCCCAAGACCCTGCAATCATGACCTAAGCCAAAGGCATATGCTTAACCGACTGAGTCAGCCAGGCGCCCCTCTTTTGCTTTTAATTTACTTTTCATCTTTATACTTAGCTTCTCAGGGACAAGGAGCATTTTTCTGAAACGTTCCAAAGTGGTCACAATTGTCATTTTTTTCATACAGATAGAAGGTTATATAAAAAAGAACTTCCTCATAAATGTTTCCAGAAGACTGAGGCCAAATCTGGGTTATCCATGAATTTATCTGTGACAGTCCTACTCTTTTAAATGTTTGAACACTCAGCGTGGGGTGCACCTTACCTTGGATGAAGCCTCCCCCACTAGATCCCACACTCCTGTAGGTCTGGGTCCAGCACAGGGCTCTGCACAGGGCAGACACTCAGGAATGTCTGCTGGAAGTTCAAGTCAAATTAGCTCCTAGGATGGGAACTGCAGCCTCTGCATAGGGAAGAGTGTGTGTGTGTGTGTGTGTGTGTGTGTGTGTGTGTGTGTGTGTGTGTGTGTGTACATATATATATTTATGAAAAATGGAGGGGAGGAGAGGCAGAGGGAGAGGGAGAGAGAGAATCTCAAGCAGACTCCCCGCTGAGCACAGAGCCCCACATGGGGCTCGATCTCACAACCTTGAGATCCTGAGCTGAGCTGAAATCAAGAGACAGATGCTTAACTGAGTCACCCAGGCGCCCCAGGGAGGTATACTTTTTAAAAGAAAGAGCACACTCGTCTGCATTTGGGGAATGAGCCCTAAGACTAGTCTCTGCAATTAACTGAAGTTTCACTCTCCTTATGGAAATGCTTTACTCTAGATTTTTTTAAAAGTATATTAAAACTGAACGGTCCCTAAGGTTCATGCTGCACTACCATTCTAAGTAAGAAATAACAAGACTCCTCTTTTTTTATTGGAGTATTAACTTCAAAGTCAATCAAGAAGTTCCCCTTTGAGGGTCTATGTGCTCCTACTCTCGGCAACATGAACTCGGTTACTAATCTGGATTTGCTGGCTGTGGTTTTCTGCGTAGCTACGAGAGTGAGAGATGGGGAAGACCACGGAGCTGGGTGTTATCAAAAGCGCTTGGTTCTGGCTTAGTGAAGGGAATACCGGAGCAAGAGGTCAAAAGACAGAGAGTCCAGTCTCAGCTCTACTGCTTGCGCTCCTAGGTGCCGAGAGCAAGCCGTAAACGTTGAGTGAGAAGTCCGCTCCTCATTCAGAAGGGGGAAGAGCACTAGCTCATGAGGTGGCTGGAGGTTGGGGAACAGGACCACGCCCCCGAGAGGGCTTCCAAACTGCAACGCACCATCTACCTGGTGTCATTACTTGTAACAAATCTGCCCAAATCCTGTTTTCAACAAACTCTGAAATGTCAAAATAAGAAAGCTAATGCTTTTATGAAGGGTCAAAATGAAACTTCTCCTTTGTTCTCTGCTCGTATCAGATCCCCCGCGAAACAGACAGCAAGAGCATGACTTAGGAGTTACAATCTAAGCCCAACCTGGCTCTCCCGTGGCTCCACCACCGACTTCACTTGTCTAACATCTGTCCCCTGCCCTTCCTACTCCTTGTTTACCATTACAAACAGCTTCTTGCAGTGATGAGAAACTCTGCTGCTGTTAAATGATAAACTGAGACACTTGAGGCATAGCTGTCTGAACCTCGAGCCAGGCTGGGCAGACCCCCTGCAGCCGTTCCTGTAAGCCGTGGGTGCGGGCTTCCCCAGGCCCGGCTGGGGAAGCCCGCGCCGGTGCCACACTGCACGGGGCCGCTCACTGCAAAGGCGGCGCAGCAGACCCAGACGGCCCGACGTCACTGCACAGCAGGAGTGAGTGGCTCCGACTGGAAGCCGGTATGGACTCCTCATTCTTGGTTGGTGAAACGGGAGTCACTTGCGTTCTTTGTAAAAGCAGATTTTATGTACTTCCTCTCTATTCCTTCAGCCTGCTGGCATTTTAAAAGCTGGCACTATCATCTTTTAAAGGCAAGATTCTTTTTTTCCCCATTTGACAAGACAAAATGCAAAATCAACAGCTCTTTTGGTTCATTTTAAGTTATACAATAAAATACATTTCCTTCACCACAAATGCACTTTCTCCCCCCCTTGGGTATATTTTAGTCAGCTACTGTATAGATGTTAGCTTATTGAGGTTGCCAACACAGTTAACTTCTGATTCTCACAGCTTCACTTAAAATTCATTTTTGAGTGCCTACTGTGTTCCAAAGTGCAGTGTTAGATAGCAGCTTTTTAAAAAACTGCATTTGCCTTTTTAATACATAGAGTTTTAGCCATTTTTCTCTCAGGGCTAAGCTAAAATCGACATCAATTTGCATTCTCTAAACCTGCACCTCAGAATCAGGGGAGCTGGCTCAAGATGGGGCAGTCCGCAGAGAAGTTAAAGTACAAGTAATTTCTTGTGGATAGTCTACACATATTTAAACACCCTCCCTCCCTATTCTTAATGTCACACTGAAAAACCAACTCAAAGTCACGAACAGAAAACCAAGGGTTATCTACGAACCTAAAGTATTCCCAGGCCATATATGCAACTATAAATCATGGAAGGTAAAATTCTTCTTCTTCACTTTTTGCAACTGCCTGAAAACACACTAGAAGTGGGCATGTGAGAAAGACAACTATTTTACATAACACATAAATAACATTTTTACCAGTGGCTCAACTCTCCTCTCCTTTGCAATAAAAATCTGACTTCTGACTAATAGAACAGTTCTTTCATGTTGGTTTTGTCTCTTCCAGTTAACATCACGAAAGAATTGTAATCATTCATTCTCTCAATTGTATGTCGCTTTCAGAGGCCAAATGAAAAACAGGATCATCTTGTTAATAAATCTTTCCAGTTATGCTGGGGAGTGTAGACTTACACTAGATTTTTCAAAAGGATCTCTCTCTGAGGCAAGGGAGCAGGTTACCTTAGTGTCAGAGTCCCCAAATGCATCAAGACTATATCTGATTTTAATGCACAGATGTCTTCACTGGAAAAAAAGAAAAACCTCATAAATCATCATCTCCACACGTTTTAGAAGGGAGCGGAAGTAACAGAATACAACAGTTAACAATTACTAAAGAAGTTACTTAAAATAGTGGAAAGAGAGACAAAACCGTGCTTAGAAGGCCTGAATATCAGTCATTCCACCACTTGCTCACTTTTTAATTCTCTGGACTTTTCAGTTAGCTCATTTCTAAAACAGGAATAGTCCAGCTCTCCCGCTTATCACACAGATTTCTTGTTAGGATTCTATGTGCAAATTCAAGGATAAACACTTTACAGACTGTTTTAAAGGGCTATCCAGTATTCCTGACATTAACAAATTTCCCTGCATTGCATTTACTCAAGTGTGGCTGAAGGTGACCGAAGCCAGTGACAGGCCTTCAACAGTCCTGCCAATTGAGAATCTCTAAAGTGGGTCCACTATCACCGCTGCGTGGGGTGACGTCAGGCTGTTGTTTACAGGAGAAGAAAGGCTGCCAATTTCCACTGAGCAGAAGACTGCAGTGGCCAGCCTCCTTCAGCTGCTTGTGAGCAAGAATGGACTCTTTATGTGTGGCATGTGTATACATGCAAAAGTTCATGTGGGGCCGGGGGTGTGGGGGAGACACACCAAGACACGAAAACAGCTTTGTATATGTGCACCAGCACACACTTTGGGTCTTATGTTTTCACTAAGAAAACTAATCAGAATTGATCAAAATGCAACTTTCACTTTTGTCACTCTGAAGAAAAAAAGAAATGGCCCTCCCAGAAACTTCACTGTTTGATTTTTTTTTAAGTATTTTTAAAGCAGAACAGTCAATTCTTCTAGTTTTAACAGACTCCTCAAGTTCAACAAACATTCACTAACAAAATTATGGAGGATATATTTCAAAGCAAAAAATATATTCAGATTGCAGTAACCAAGTTTTATAGAAATGGAGTGACTGGAGTTGCTTCCTCCTATAAGTTCAGGAGGAGCTTTTCGGAGTGGCTGGAGTTGCTTCCTCCTATAAGCTCAGGAAGTACTCAAGTATTAACATATACCAACTGAATCCACTTTGGGGAGATATTTTGTTAAGTCTATTACTATAAAGGGAAAAAAAAGTCTGGCTTATTAACATATGCCCATTCATGAAATTTCCTGGCAGAAAGCAACTTTATATTAAATTAAATTTAGAAGGGCAAAAGAAAATAGGGACTGCATTCATTATATTCTTTCTTCAACTATCCATCACCTTCTGGGATGGCAGTCAAATCAGGAATAATATGGCAACAGATCATGTTTATAACTGGCACTGAAACTTTATTTCAGACAATAAATCTAGTATATATCTTAACATATGAACACTGAAGAACAGACGTGGGAAATATTTTGGTACCTGAAGATGTATTTTCTTTGGTCCTGCTGTGAGCATAGCTGAAAAGAAGAGAAACTACGGCTCAGTAACAAATGAAGTGGAGGACGAATTCTGAGTTCTATTTTTGGCTCTGCTGCCGATTAACGAATAATGCTAGGTCAAATACCTAGCCAGGGCGAGCCTTAGTCTCAGTATCTGAGAAATGGGGATGATAATAGCAAAGATTTGTTTCCAATTTTTAGGAAAACATAAGAGAAAAGAAGTTAACTCGCTAAGTCTTGTGGTCTTGTGTAACATTACAATACACTACAGGAACTAGAAAATAATAGAAACGCGGTCTGGGAATCCAGCCTGATATTGGCCAACTCCTTTGAGAGTTGGGGAGGAAAACGTGCTAAACAAGTAGGAAGTGTTATTAGCACTTCTTTCATTTTATAGTTAGACATAACAGTAGCATGAAAAATATGGCACCAGTTCAACTTTTTCAGGGCCAGTTCCAGCAAGTAACATTGGCCACATCTTCCTAAACACACCAAGAAACCTGAAAGGCCATCCCAGGGCTCCTCCTTAACATGGAATGAGTTTAAAAAAAAAAAAAGGATGCCAGAAAACCCTGTAGAAAAATATAGAAGTAGGTTTAGATTATACTTGAAAACAGCTGTTACTGGCTTCATTCCTTCATGTGGTGAAGAATACCTGAACACACAAGTCAATGATGATGCAAAACAATGATAAAATGGTGGCACACCGGAACACTAATGGTCTGACAGTCACAGATGTTTTACAATTACAAGTATTTTATTGGCTGAACAGAGCAGTGATTACAGCAGAGCTTCAAACATCCTGAACCAGGACAAAGTTCATGAACTTTATTTTTAAAAGAAATAAAACTGCATATAAAGTAATGCAGTCCACTGATAAGGCAACCAGCAAGAGGAATAGTAAGAGAAACCAAATTGACAGTCATCCTCATACTTAATGTTTTCCCCTATCCAACCAACTTAAAACTCTAAAATCAACTATTTGGGATTTATTTTTGTTGTCTGGCCATCAAATTGACAGGATCACTATAAAGCACACTGAGAAAATAGGGCATAAGAAGAGTAGACAGTTATAACTGAGTTTCTACTTGACACGTCATGCTCTAACTGCTACAGTCCAGTATACCAAAACATCATCCATTGTGTGGTACACTATTTAGAAAAGTCATAACAGACATGCTTGCTGTGCATCTGCTTCATAAACTGCCTCGCTGGGAGTACGAAGAGTTCCAAGGACTCAATACACTAATGCTCGCAGGTGACTACTGAATCATTCCAACTTGGAAGACACACCTAATAAAAGAAAACTCAGTTCGACCTCAGGAACTGACGGAACAGGACAGAACTTCTCTTTGCCAACAATTTCTCGCTAGTTATAAATATGTCTCTTTTCTTCTCGTCACATAATGGTGCACTGAGTTTGTACTAATACCTGCATCCAATATTCAAAAGTTAAAGAATAGGGCGCCTGGGTGGCTCAGATGGTTAGGCGTCTGCCTTCGGCTTGGGTCGTGGTCCTGGGGTCCTGGGATCGAGTCCCGCATGGGGCTCCCCGCTCAGCGGGAAGCCTGCTTCTCCCTCTGCCTCTCTCTCTCTGTCTCTCATGAATAAATAAATAATCTTTAAAAAAAAAAAAGTTAAAGAATAAGTATTCCAAAGTGCATCTCATTTTATATTCCTCAGGTAAGAAGCAGGGATACTGCTAGCTGGAACGTCAACCACTTGGACCAAAAACCAAATGGAAAGCTTTCAAAAAGAGTAATTCTCACACCAACTATGCCTACAAGTGTACGGATGCCTAATAGAAGATGAAGCAGGGGTGCCTCGGTGGCTCAGTCGTTAAGCGTCTGCCTTCGGCTCAGGTCATGATCCCAGGGTCCTGGGATCGAGGCCTGCATCAGGCTCCCCACTCTGCAGGAAGTCTGCTTCTCCCTTTCCCACCCTCTTTCCCCGGCTTGTGTTCCCTCTCTTGCTCTCTCTCTGTCAAAATAAATAAATAAAATCTTCAAAAAAAAAAAAAGAAGATGAAGCAGAATAAGCAAGCAAAAGGCTTCCACTTTATTTTAGGAAACGGCAAATCCATTTCTTAAAAAAACACCTTCTTACTCATCAATTATTCAAAAATAAAAGTCACAGTTTCTGCAAAGGAAGTGAAACCTAGGTCACCAGAACAGCTGCCAGAAGCTGTAAGAAATGATGAGTAGATCACACAGACGAACAAAAAGCAGTGGCAACGAGCACCTCTCCTCCATCACCCCCAACATTGATTCTTTGTCCATCTCCCTGTCTAGTCATCACATGAGAGCAAAACACACACACACACACAAAAAAAGAGTGGTCAAATGCCTTTATGTCTCTACTGATGATCCTAAATTAGCCCAAATAGAAAATGCTTCAGTTGTCATAATACTGCTCTTACGGTGCATAAGTACTGCAAAGAACAAAACCAAAAATGCATGACCCATGTCTGTGTAGCACACTCACCACTTGGTAGTCACTATGTTAGTGATAACATGTGACAGGAGCCACAGTGTAACTTGACCATGCCGAGAAGACAGGAGCGTCCCTGTACTACCAGGTTTTCATGCTCAGCTGGGAGAAAGACAGGCTGCACCACCAGCAGAGTCCATGACTTGGTTCACAATAAATCTAAATGTATGGCTAATTACAGACAAATTTTCTGACAAGTTTTTCAAACATAACACAATTCCAATACTCTCAAATGACCCTTTGCTTTTGTCCAGCTACAATTTTTTAAAAATCACTTCTCAAAACTCAAGTTGACCATAAGTATCCCCAAATACTTCCTGACTCAATCACACAGCATATAGTTAAAGATGTATAAACTGAATGGCACAATGCTCAATATAGCAAAACGGACTCATAGCCCTAAAATTTTCCATGGCACTGGGTCTTCCAGAAATAATAACAAAAATTATTCTCCAAGTATAATCTCTTTTCCAAACAATTTTTAAAAGCCACTGTAAATATATTATTGTCAGCTGGTCAAAAATTTTTCATTGATCATGCTGTGATTTTCAGTCAAAATAAGAACTCCATATGTAAAGTGAAAACAATAAATGATCTGGGACAAAAGCAGTGTGCCCTCAGAATCTATTCCATACAACTTTAGACCCCACACATAAGAAGCTCGAAGACAGAATACAGAAATGATGGAATCAAGAAAGAAACAAAGAAAGCTCTGGCAATTACTCTATCATTAAAGTCCTGGGTAAAAGAAGCAATTAATGCATTGCTCTCCAACCCACTATCACTTAGATTTGTGTTCCATTCTCTCAAGAAGCACAGTTGAAACATTTCTCAGTAGGGAGTTATAAAAGTTGAGTCAATCTCAAATGCTTAGCCTTGATTGTTTTTTACGTGCCTGACTGTCTGAAGACAGGAATACATGCCAATCCAACTACTAATCCCGGCAATTAGTATGGCCAACGGTATAGCTATGAACAAATGTTTCCTACGTATGACTCCTCACATCACGGCAAAGCCAGCCTTACTCTAGTTAGGAAATTAAATTTTAGTTTCAGCTTTTGGATCTCGATCTTTGCTTTCTTTTCATTTTTTTTTTAACACTGGGTAGTGGAAATAAAAATAAAATCTGGAATTAGATGGGAAACAACAGCCATTTCACTTTTCATTTTAGCCTTTGAGCTACTGGTAGCAAAACTTAACTAAACAGTAAAAGCATTCGTTACACAGCAAAGGGAATCCTGTCCATAAGACTTTCCGGCAAGGTACTAAAATTAAAAATCTGCCCAAACAAAACCAACTTTCGTAAGTTACAATCACATGTCACCCTTTTTTTAAAGAAACCAATAGCAGTTTAAGGAAATGCAATAGAAATTTCAAACTTTTTTTTCCAAAACTCTAGCACTTTTAACTAAAGTTATAGCCACAGGATCCCTTATCTGGCTTCTTTAATAAAATAATTTATTTCAGAGTTCTGCTTTGATTGTGCTGCTTCATAATTAAACATTTATAGAACCTTCATTTGAGATGTATAAAAAGCAACAACACACACTTACATAGTTCCTTTAAAAAATATCCCTCTGGGGGTGCTGGGGTGGCATAGTTAGCTGGGCGTCTGACTCTTGGTTTTCACTCAGGTTGTGTTCTAGGGTCGTGGGATTGAGCCCCGCTTTGGGCATGCACTCAGCGCAGAGTCTGCTTGGAGTTCTCTCTCCCTCTCCCTCTGCCCCTCCCACCCTCACACATGTGCTCTCCTTCTCTCTCTGAAATAAATACATCAATTAATCAATCAATCAATAAAAATAGAAAATATCCCTCTGGCTGAAATGATTCATGGCAGCAGAAGGTTTGAATTATGGATGGAACCACTCAAAATCTGACCATTTTCAGTATTCACAGAGCCAACTAGATCAACAGATGCCTCATCAACAAAATTAAAGACAAAGTAAAAAAACTGTAATGGAAAAAAGATGAGCCAAGGTTCAGCGTCTTCCAGGTCAGGAGAGACACCGGGCTTGTCACCATTCTTCAATTTCCTCGCCATGGAGGTCAGCAGGAATTCAATATTTTACTTGAGGGGTCAAGAAGGAGCAATAACTTCCCTTTAAGAGTGATCCCATCGTTTAGGAAGAAAATTAAAAAATAAGGTGATGATCTTCCCGTGTGATTGGGTTATAATAATTTTGCAGAACTTCACAGGTGTATCAGAAGTGCTTTAGAAATTCCATAGGGAGAAAAATATGACAATCCTTCTCTACATATTTTGAAAAGGGCATGCCTGAACAAAGACCCTCCAGTGTTCACACATATTGGAAAACACCATTTTGGAAGATGACTTTCTCACAGTGGGTGAAAGAAGGTTCAAGACCAAACAATCAAAAAAAAAAAAAGATTTGCTGGTAAACAAGACACAATTCTTTTTAGAAAGTAGGTTCTGAAGAAGTCAGAGTTGCTAAACTACGATGATAAGCCTAGATTTTCCCAAAGTATCAAAGATCTGGTCTATCCTGGACAAATCAGATACTATGTTTCAAATATAGCATTTTATTTTGCTGACTTTTTCACAGGTCATGATGCATTTATTTTAATAAAAGGGGAAAATCTATCTCAACCGTGTTGTTTTTACAGATAGTGACATTAAAGAGATTTTTGCTCACATTTGATCCGGATCTTGATAAATACATACCCACCGTTGACAGTTTCCTTTCCCTGGCTCTGCAATAATATAAAGTGAAGTTGAAATATATAAGGAAAAATAAGATGGGTCAAAATAGGTTAATGGAGGGTATGTGACCAATCTGCAAAGTTCAGATAAAATGTTTTGCCTTACATACTGAGGTGGGAGGACGCGCAAAGACCAGTTAAGGAAGAGTCACTTACTCTGTGCTTACTAGTACGTAGTGTGGCAGTGTCAAAGGGAGACAGAATTTTTTATAAGATGAACAGGAGAGAAATAAAATAGGAATTAGCATTATTGAACATCAGCTTTGTGATTGTTGCTTTACTTATTTTATGTCAGTTGATAATCACAGAAGTAGACATCATTGTTCCTATTTTATAGCAAAGAAAACTGAGGCTCGGAGGAGTAATGAACACTGTTAGTGGTATACCTCACATCCGTTCCTCCCTTCTTCTCCCTAAGAAAACCCCAATCCAAGTCACTGGTCCAGAAGTGGGCAGAGATGTCCAATCAGACAGAAAGACGGACAGTCCACACCTGTGGGGAGGTTTCTGACTTCCTCTGAATCCCATAATATATGGATGGGAACCAGCTTGAGGAAGGAGCCCAAAATAAAGTTGGAGCTGATAAGAAGTCTGGCACAGCAGGAAGATGCTAAGAACCTAAACTACAGAACTGACCAACCACGGAGCCTGTCCTACCTCTGGATTTCTTGTGAAATAATATATATCCTGATCACTCCAGTGAGCCTGAAGGTAGTTTCTGACAGCGTCCTAACTGATACAAGAATTTTATTTCTTCAAGGTCACCTGCAGTAAATGGCAGAACAAGTGTTTGAATGAACATCATTCTGGCTTGAGATTGGGCTTTTTCCACTAAACCGCACTGTGGCATGAACTCTGATAAGTGTTTTTTCTCATGACATGATCATGCGATGTGAGAGCTAGGAAGGATCTTACCTCACCATACATTAGGAAAATGCATTTACCTCATCAAAATGTTTTAAGCAAACACAGAGGAGAAACGTATCACTAGCAAGAATTCCCAGAATTTCATATTCTGAAGAACTTCTCATTTCATTTGCATTTAATTTTTAGTAGAATATGAATTCATATGCCTTTAATAAATGGAACTGAGCTCTTAAAGAGCATTCTAAGTTATTATTAATTTTCTTAGGTGTGATAATGGTATTGTGGTTATGTAGGAGAATGTCTTTATTCCCAGAAGATGCATACTGAAGCATTTAATGGCAAAGAATCATGATGTCTGAAACTTATTTTCACCTGGTACAATAAAGCATGTATGTAGAGAAAAAAAGGGAGAGTGAGCCATAAAGCAAACACAGCAAAAGGTTAATAATTACTGAGTCTAGGTAGAGAGAATATGGGTGTTTGTTGACTTATTCTTCCAAGTTCTCTACATGTTTGAAAGTTTTGCAGTAGAAAGTTTGAGTGTGGGGGAATATGGTGTGGGAAATAGTATGGATGTACACTGGAATAATCTGGGGACTTAAAAAAAAATACTTAAATGAGGGCCTCACCCCGGGGTTGTGGCCTAGGCACAGGTAATCCTAATGTGTATCATTGGTATGGTAGAAAGAGCCTAAACTTTGAAGTCACAACTCTAATAGTCCCAATCCTGTTAAGAAAACTCTGAAAATTTTTCTAGACTATTTTTTATTCATGAAAAATCGCCAGTGTTTTAAACTTAAGCATTAATCCAACAATAAAGAAATTTCCCTGAAACATACACTGAGTGACATAAGGAATATTCAGTTAATAGTAAACCATCACTAACCCTTCTGTGCTGTGCTCAAGACCATGGGGCATGAAGAGTGGAGCAGACTTAGTTCTTCCTAAACAAATCTACTCATAAAGTCTATGGTTTCACATGCCAAAATTTAGTTTATAAAAATGAAAAAAAAGAACAATATTTAAGAGGAAGCACTAAGCTATTTAACCTCTTTTAAGAAAAAGGTCTTACCAAAATCATGTTCTTTACTCCAGGCCAAAAATGAGTCATAATCTGTTAAACTATAAGGAAAGGAGGATTTCTTGAAAAATACACAACTCCAATTCTCTAAGTTCAAATGTGTGCAATTTACTTAAAGATACTCCAGTGAGTCTTACATATGGAAAAAAGCTCTCTAAGGTCCCATATCTAAATTTCAGCTGGCACATAGGCCTCCTTAGTTCTATTTGTCTTTCTTAAAATATATGTGTCTGGGGTATGGGATAGAGATGAATAAATGGTAGATAAAATAGAGAAATAAAAAAACAAATGACAAACTTTAAAAATATAATTCTTATAATAGGGATTTTATCTGGAAAATATACCTTATGACTTAAGTGCCTTTTAAAAAAGTTTTATTGATATACAATAAATGCACAGATTTAAAATGTGTAATCTGGTAAATTGTGACATATGTATATACCCTTGAAACCATCATAGCAATCAAGATAATGAACATAACTATCCTAGGCAGCCTTTCCAATCAAGAGATGTGTGATGGTTCTTGCCCAGATCTAGTTTTCAGGAAAATAAATTTTTTTTCCTTTAAAGATTTTATTTATTTTTATTTGTCAGAGAGAGAGAGAGAGCGCACAAGCAGGGGGAGCGGCAGGCAGAGGGAGAAGTAGGCTCCCTGCTCAGCCTATGTGGGGCTCAATCCCAGGACCCTGGGCTCATGACCTGAGCCGCAGGCAGATGCTTAACCAACTGAGCCACCCAGGTGTCCCTAGGAAAAGAAATTCTTGATAGAAATTGTTATTTAAAATAACAACAATAACAACAATAAAGAAATCTATACACAAGTGTCCAAATACT
Source organism: Zalophus californianus (assembly GCF_009762305.2). Taxonomy (NCBI): domain Eukaryota; kingdom Metazoa; phylum Chordata; class Mammalia; order Carnivora; family Otariidae; genus Zalophus; species Zalophus californianus. The sequence goes on along the minus strand of NC_045602.1, from coordinate 57,550,730 downwards.
TTCACCAACAGATAAAATATACATTGATGTTTTGGATTTTTTTCCCTCTAATTTATTCTAAGAGACGAGCATTTGATGTATTATTCTATCTTAGATTTAGGTCCAAATAAACAAACAAGTGTATTCTAAAAACAAAGAAATTCTTAATATTTTCAAATACCCAGGGAAATGAAAACAAAAGCCATAGGCACACAGCATTATGTTTGAGAATTTAAATACACACATGTATCAAGAATTTTGGCTAATTCTGAAGCAAAACAATTTAGAAAGATTACATCTACATATTATAGCAATACATACAGACTTCCTAAATTTGGCATATTAGGCCCAGAGCATGCCTATGTCACAGGCAGGGCTGCTCCAGGCAAAACTAAGGAAGAAAGTGTATCTCCAGTAACCGACAAAAGCCTCAGTCTACCCTTCTTTCTTCCCCTCTCAGTGTTGCTTCCGCTTTTCAGGAAACTCCCCTTGTTTACAGGGCCCTCATTAATATATCAGTCTTCCTAAACCTATGGAAGAATTTTTGGCCTCAAGAACCTAAACCATATCCACGGTGTCTATATATATTCCATTCTCAGGTACAGTTTCTGCTTCCCACAGGCATTGCTAGTGAATCAAAGAAATGGCTAGGATGTGGGCTCTGTTCCCTCTCCTTTCCCTTCCTTGCTGAGCAGTTGCAGTAGCTAGAAAGGGGACTGCACTACCCTTAGGGGCCTGAGGCACAATGAAAGCCTGCTAATCATCTTTGCCCCAACTGAACAGGAAAGATGGAGTCCCATGAAGGCCAGCCAGGGCCCCCAGAAGGCAAGTCCATTGGACCTAGGACTCAGCTTACTATTGCGGCCCACAGGAGACTTCCCATCAACCTACATCCCATGTTGCCTAATACAAGAGAGTTAATGTTCATGTGGGAATCTTTGTCTCCCCAAATGGACTGTGAACACCATTATGAACAGGTGCCATGTCTTATTAGTCTCTGATACCCCCAAGCACTTGGGACATGTATCAAATATTCACAAATAAAAATTTAAAAATTATATGATATATCATATTAATGCTATTTGTACTGCAAAAACACTTAGATATATCTAATGTCTGAGGTGGAAATGTATACTAAGGGTTTTATTTGTTTCTTTAAGAAATTACATGGTTTTAACAATCATGGAAACAAAAAATTAGTTCTTTACGTACACTAGACAGAGCAAACTTAAGGCTTTCTTGTTAATTGTGCAATATAGCTGAGATGACTACATTTCCATTGCGCAATTTTCAGCGTTACACATTTTTTTCAGGCTCTGTCACAAAGAAAACAAAGCAAAGGGAGAAAACAACTTTAAAAGTGTAAAGAAGGGGCGCCTGGGTGGCTCAGTCAGTTAATCATCTGCCTTCGGCTCAGGTCATGATCTTGGGGTCCTGGGATCGAGCCCTGCATAGGGCTCCCTGCTCGGCAGGGAATCTGCTTCTCCCTCTCCCTCTGCCCTCTGCCCTCCGCCCCCCACTCACGTGGGCCCTCTCTCTCTTTCTCTCTCTCTCAAATAAATAAATAAATAAATAAAATTGTAAAGAAAACCAAGGAGAAATTTCAAACCCTAACCACCGGTAGGTTTCCCAGGGTTCATAAATTGAGGATGACTTCAGGATTTCGAGTGGAAACATCCAGCAACATTATAGGTGTTTAATATTTCAACTCAAACTCAAATGATAATTGTGCATTCAAATGGAGTTTTGTTTCAGGAGTTAGGATTCTTTTTATACCAAGTCGAAGGACATAAAATCCATATGAAGAAATCTTACTTTTTTCCAGAATATTACACAATGTTTAGTTATGACTACTCCATATAGTAAATAACAAGCTTTATACACAACACAGTGGTTTGGAATTTAATTTCTACAAGGACAGGAATATTTGTCTCTTTTCTCCACTGCTGTTATATGTGTGCCTAGTAAGAACAGCTGATCCATAGTAAGCATTCAGTAAATATCTGTTGAATGAACAGAATAAATGAATGAATGGAAACCAGGAATGGGATATAGGTGTGCCAAAAAAAAGAAAAAAAAATCAAATTTTTCTATGAGGCATAGGTTTCACAAAGTACAATTTCTGTAAAAATCTCTTATTTAATCAACTCTAAAATGCAGTTTATCTAATCTTATATTTGAAGTGTTTAAATTAAAAAGTAACAATGGACTGTTTGTTATCTAAATCAAAAGGAGTCATTTTGTTTAATCAAATTGAAAGGTTTTCTGCTACTGATGTCTGAATAATATCAGATATTTAGGGAAACTATTAAACATTCTCTCCAAATCAATGGATTTGGGTCCTTAGGAAACTTTCTACTCAAAGGATTTTTATGTAAATCTTTTTTGTTTAAAAATCCATATTCGTTTTCATACCCTTTGATTTTCTGGGTGAAAAGAACCCTTAAAATCAAAACAAAAGTTAACTCAAAGGGATACATTTCATTTGAGTTGAAGCCATGGAAGACAATAAAGCTGATGGTTACTTCACCAGGAACCATTAATCATTCAACAATGGTGAACCCTGGAAAACCTCACAGTGGACATGGTCTGATGTTCTGTCTGGTTTTAAGGAGTTAACAACAAAACAAAACAAAGGAGCTGCTCTTCCCGTCTAATGTGATGCTCTCAGGCCAGCCACCCCCAACATGGTCAGGTGGCGATGGTCATTGCTGAGACAGCTCCGGAGCTCACCAGCACCCTGGACGCGGAGCAAAAGGAGGACAACAAGGCTGGGATGTTTGAGATGTTTCAAGGTAATGTGGGCAGAAAAAAATGCTGTGGGTATCCCCCAGTAAAAGAGGTTAACAGAAAAAGCAGTAAATAATAAATATGTCACAGTCTTCCCTTTTCACCACCTCATGTAAGCTAAAACTCGGTTGTAGGTTTACAAAATAGCTCCTGAAGTCTTATGTAGATAAGATGATCAAAGAGCTCATCTGCTGAGATAAGGCAGAGCAAATTTTCTACACAGAAAATTTTATATTTTGACTCAGTCTCATAAAAGCAGACTGAACTAAATGAAAACCCCTACTCCATACCTTATAAAGAGGCAAAGGCGAAAGAGAGCTAAAGAAAAAACCTGCTGTGACTGAGGGAAAAGAAACCAATGCAAAAAGAAGATGGGAGCAAATAAGAAAGATGCTGCATTAAAGAAAGACAAACTCGTGGAAACACTAAGAAAATTAAAAACAACAGTAGGACAAAGGGAAGAGGGTTGTGAAAAACAGATCAAACTGAAGTAAAGGATGGACTGTTTTGATCATTTTATTTCATATGTTAAAAGTAAACATTCAGTACTATAGAGTTATACATACCACCACACAAAAATATAAACATCAGGGTAGACTTCAAGTTCAAAAGTGGAAAAGAAAGCTAACTGTTCCAAGTTTCTATCAGTTGGAAACTGAACAATAAGGACAAAGGGACAATATATTTTTTTAAAAGTTGCTTTCTGTTTGGCAACCTTGCATCCGAGGGTCATTGTTCCCAATGCTTAATATTAAATGGAATAAATATTATTTCTCATATGTCCCACTTGTCTTAATAGGTCTTACACTGAGTACACTAGAATTTCATTTCCACTTAAAAAAAGTGAGTAACATCATGAGGTTGTGACCACTCTTCTCTAATAACCAGGAAGAGGAAAAGCTAAATTCAAAGAAACTTACATAATGTGCTAACTCTAGGCTTTTGACTTTTAAAGACGGCTAACTCACTTTTAGGGACAAAAGAAAAAACAAACAAACAACGAGTTGCTTAACACACAGCCTTTCTACAGGTGTCTTCACTCATCTTCCCAAATAAAAGATTAGCTGGAATAAATGAAATCCTCCAAGCCACTATACATCTTCTGAAATGTGCACATTTCACATTTGAGGTACAAAATAAATGAGCATAAGGAGAGGTCCTACAGCCAAGTAATCCTTCTGAAATTTGAAAGTAAATAATGTGATTAATTTTTCTCTTTGAATATAACTTCTAATGGAATCTGATATATCTGAATTTTTTTTTCCTGCAACACATGAGCAGGATTTATAAGCTTTAACTTAATAAAATGCGTTATCTCATCGATACATACTTTGTTCTGCAACATCAACATCTGCTATAACTCAGGATACACCAAAATTCAGTGTTAACATGGAAATCCCATTCAATTAAACCAAAGTTCCTTGTCTCTTTAAAAGGTACCTTATATATTCTTGTGAACACACCAGTAAGAAGTCTCTTCAAATACAAAGTTAAAAGGAAAAATGCCCTTCAGACAAAAGATCTAAAAGGTTACAATTTTTAAATAATGATAAATAAACATCCATTTCTAAATGCTAATGTTTATTTTGTATTTGCTTGCATTTTGTCCTTCTCCAGTGCTTTTATAAAAAGCACTTACAACCCCTACAAAGTCCTCTCAGAGTGAGGGGAGAGTAACTGCCTTCCCTCGTCCCACTGAAAGGATAAGAACATGGAGAGTAGTGGAAGTGAAGTGTACGACCTAAGGTCACGTGCCAATCAGTAGCACTGTTCAGTCTAGAACTCCATGGACCTCAATTCTAAGTTTGTCAATAGATAATGCATATATTATTTCCCCCTCCTTTTGATCACTAGCAGAGTACACCGTTATCCATTTTCTCAATGTCAGAAGATAAGGATAGAAATCACAAGTCCCAAAAGTTATTTCCATCCCTCTCTCCTCTTCTTTCCACACAGTTCTTCACCAGAAACATTGCTTTTTTAAAAGTTGGAGACAGGGCGCCTGGATGGCTCAGTTGGTTAAGCAACTGCCTTCGGCTCAGGCCATGATCCTGGAGTCCTAGCATTGAGTCCCACATCGGGCTCCCTGCTCAGCAGGGAGTCTGCTTCTCCCTCTGACCCTCTTCCCTCTCGTGCTCTCTATCTCTCATTCTCTCTCTCTCAAATAAATAAAATCTTTAAAAAAATAAAATAAAATAAAAGTTGGAGACATCATATACATCTGTAAAATGCTAATAAATACTCCAATGCCTTCACAAAAATGTCAAGGGACAGAGATATGGGCTACAGAAACAATGTCATGATAAAATGTGTCAAGCGAAAAATAAGCAACTTCCCATCTCACAGACCAAACACTTAAGTGTAGTTTCTGAGTCCATAAGTTAATGTTTTTAAGCTTCATTTGAGATAGGCTGCTTTAAAAGTACATGGGGGGAAAAAAAGGACGTTTACTAAATTGATTGTTTTAGCCAATAAAAATGCAATATATTCAGCTAAATTGGGTAAGTGATGATTTAAAGAAAGGATTATGTATACAGAGTTATCCATGGTGTAGTAGATAGTTCACATATTTGAAAAGTTTTAAACAATGTTATGAAACACTGTACACTCCTGAGTAGATCAGTATTCAGGTTTCTTTGCTGAGGATATCTCTTTCATGAAAGCCATTTCTTGCATTTTATAATTTCAGAGGGCACAGTAATTAAACTGCATTTTATTGACAAGTAAAACAGAATGATTCTAGAAACGAAGCAGCTGGTAGGACCCATCAATTTGCTTATTTAAAAAAATATATTCCCCTATTGTGCAATGCTTATTAAGTGTGCACTGAAGTTTAAAGTTTAAGGGTTTTACTTACTAATTGCATATATCTCCTTTATGATTCCTATTACACTATTTACTACAGCTATTTCAAAAGTTAATTATTTACTAAGACGGCTCAAGAAAAAAGAGTCTCACTCTTGAATGGAAAGAGAAATAAGATTTGGTCCTTAAGGAAATGATGTTGCTTTATTTTCACAGTGTGAGTCTGATAAATTCTCTTTATTCTTATTAATTCTGAAACCAATAACAACATCATATCATCATTTGGGACATTCAAAATAGAATATGTATAATTCCTATTAATTGTAATAACATCCAACTTAGTGACAAAGCTTGGGAGACAGAAAGTCTTACAATAAAAAATGGACATGTCAGATGACAAAGAAAGATATTCAATATGCACTTTTCAGACTATTTCAAGTTTAATTTTCAAAATGAAAAGTATGTTCTTAATAAAACGTAAGTCATACTGTAATTCCCCTCATTTACTCTCTATTTACAAAAATAATAATTGAGAATGTAAAAATTCAATTCAATACTAATAACAGTATTCTCCACACTGTCACTATCACTTATGTCATTCAACTACTCATAAACAACTTGAGAATAACAGTATTTAATTTATTATACAGCATCCGTTAAGTTTACGTACCCAACACTCTCCTAGGCACCAGAGATTAAATCACAAATGAAACACTATTCTTACCCTCAAAGAACTTTCTGTTTAGTAGACGAGAAAATCACGGTTAACAGCAAATGTGGGATAGGTACCATTATAATAGAGGTATATACAATCTGGTATGCAAATCTAAATGAAAGGGACTGACTCAACTCACCTAATAACTAAATTTCATAAAGACCCATATAAACTCCAGTTTAAAAGTATAAATCCATCAGAACATCATGCATAATAAGAATTCTGCTTATTTCATTGACGGCAATAAATCTTTATCATTACCAAAAATTTACTTCTAAAAAATATAGCCATCCATGTTTCAAGACATACAAGGAACAACAGAGAATTAAATTTGAAAAGATGTACCAAACACTAATCAAGACCTTTGCATAAATTAACTCATTCTAACCTCACAATAAACGTATGAAGCAACTGCTGCCATTATTCCCATTTTACAGATGAGGAATCTTAAGTTAACTTGACCAAGGTCACAAAGATAACAAGAGGAAATTCTGGGACTTGAACCTAAAGAGCTTGGTTCTGAAGGCCACACTTATAATCACTACAACTCCCTGCAGATGGTGACGATGATGGGACAGCTAACACCCAATGCTCTGTGACATGCACTCTCTTATTTACCTTTATAGCAACCCTTTGAGGAAAAGTCATCCTTTCCATTTGCAGGAGAAAACCAGCACAGGCCAGGTTTGAAACTTGCCCAAGGTCAGATAGCCGTCAAGGGTAGGCGGCAAGATTCAAACTCAGGCAGCAGGGCTCCACTGTGCTAGAAGGCCTCTCAATGATTCAGTCTTAGACTCATGAAAAAGGCCATAGAAAATATTTATTAAACAATTCCAAAAGGCTTTGTATAAGTCTTCTAAACACTTTGCAAGGTTTTGGGGCTTATGACAAGCATTTCCTTACGATAGCTTTTACATTTGAGTCAACATTACTACTTTGGGTTGATCATAAACACATTTCTGCTCTTTAAAAAGAAATCTTTCTGTAGAAACTTGGCAGATTTCAGTACAGGAACAGTCTATTCTTTAAAATTAAATTTAGTAACAACTTATTCTGGTTAGTCTGAAAGAGGAGAGAATGAACTACTAAGAGGCCTTTCCTGTACTTTAATATTTCAAAACATGTTTGGTTTGGCCTAATTTGAATCTTGTGGACAACTAGACCAGAACTTAATTCAAAAAGAGTATTTTTGAATTTTTAAATTTTTAAATAGGCTGAATTCTCACAAGTGACCTCAGAAGCCGATTCAGAGTAACTATTTCTCATAATTTTTACTTTTATCTCAAATTAAATATTAAAGATGCATAAGGCAAATATTAAAGATGCATATATTTTCATAAAGCATGTACAGGCAGCAGGTACCTGTACCTTTGAGTCACCCACAACCAAGGAACAAAATTAAATTTTACAAAATTCTGTAGCATGACATTGCTTAAGAGCAATGAAGTACACCAAAAAATGGATATCAAAAGAAAAAAAATCCATATTTATCTTTAACACATCCCACTGTGCCCAGGGACTGAGAAATAAAAAACTGTGTGGTAATGCCTCGCTTGAATAGAGGTGAGATAAAGATGAAGTGTCAAGCTAGATTTCCATCTTACCTTGCTTTCCTCCAACAGGTTCAAAGACTTCAGTCTTTGATACTGAATTCATTTTTTTTTTCAAAAGGGAACCCATAAAACTATTTTAAAATAAAAATACTAAGCCATGCCACTAGGCAACCTGTCTTCCCTTGCTCTATCCCCACACATTCAAATTAGAAATATCTTTTGCTTTTCCTTTATTAAATAAAAGTTTAACTTTGATTTAGAGTAAAATGTACCCATTAGACGTTTTACACTTTTTGCAGGTCATAGAGTCTATTAGATCCCATCGCTGACTATTATCGCTCACTAAGCATCCTAAAGACAGAAAACATGCCATTACCGCTCATTTTATAAGCGTTATAATGCCCCGATGGTGGAAGTCTGGCAATACCTAGAAATACAGCAAAGCTGGTGAATAAGGAGTCGAGGGGCGGAGGGAAGAGGGAGCGAGGGAGGGAGGCAGTCGCCACCTCAAATCCACGCCGGACCAGGAACCTCCAGCCCACAACGTGATCCCTGCCCTCCCCAAAGTGGACCGGCTACATTTTTCCATATCCCCCCAAAACCCAAGACGGTACTCACCCTTCTGCGAAGAAGTCGGCACCGGGTCCAGCTCCGAGACGGGTCGGGGTGGCAGCGAGGGAGGGGACGTCTGGGCTGTGGGCGGGGGGTGTCGGTGCGTCACTCGAGTGCAGGACGGTGAGTTCGAGGGGTGGGAGCGGAGAGGAGCAGGGCAGTCAAGTCACAGCCGAAAAAGGAGGAGGGGGAACGGAGGTGGGGGTGGAGAGCCCCTTCCCTAAAATAAACCCACCGGCCCCTGCGACCCCCTGCCCCAGGGAGGGAAAATAAATCAGGGGAAATAATGGACTGACAAATCTCTAAAACGACGAGGAGCGAGGAACAGACTTTAATTTAAAGGGGGGAAATTGTGCGAGGGCTGGAGGGGAGATAGAGAGAAGTGGCTCTGGATCTATCCCATGCCTTTGCAGTCCCCAAGCAGAGGCGGCTGGCAGAGGGGAAGTTGCAGCGGCTCCTGAGGAGAGGGAGGAGGAGGAGGAGGAGGTTACACCGTAACAAGTACAGACAGACAGCCATGGATCAGAGGGGTGCTGCGAGCAGGGGCGGCCGCGGCGGGGCGAGCGGCGGCGGTAGCACCCCCTGCTCGCTCGCTCAAGACATTTAATTGGATTGATGGGTTGTGCAGTGACTCACAGACTTTACAGAGTCGTACAGCAGTCCCCGCCCAGCTGGACAGGGGAGATGCTGCGGGGACGGGCGGGGAAAGGGGGCCGAGGAAGAGCCGGGAGGGGAGGAGGCGATTGAGAGGGCGAGGCGTTGGGGGGGCGGGGAGCGGAGCGGAGCGAGTGGCGAATGGCGAATCCCGCCGCTCCGACGGGCGTGGGCGTCGGCCAATCACGGCGCGACTCCATAGGCGGCAGGCTTCGCCCCTGGCCCAATGAGTCTTCTAAGGACACTGCCGCGAAGGGGGCGGGGGAAGTGGAGTGGGGGGTGGGGAGAGGTGGGTGGACGTTGAAGTGGGGGGTGGAGGGAAAGATGAGGCGCCGGAGACCGGCGGAGTCACTCTGCCCTCCTAGCGCCAGAAGTGCGCCTTCCGCCAATCCGAAGACTGCGTGGGGGTGATGGACACAAGCGTGTGACCAATGAGGAGGAGAAGGTGCCGCCCCGATCCAGAGGGGAAGGAGTGGGCGGGCCAACGCCTTGCCCTCCCTCCCGCCGAGTTCGGGTCAGTCACGCAAATAACAGTGTGAGGGCTGGGGCCGGGCGGGGGAAGGGGGGCGACGGAGGGGCAGTGCTGCTGGCGGCGTGACAGCGTTAGGGACTGGCTGTGCTGCCGACTCCGCACCGGCAGGAGGAGGCGGCGGCGGAGGCTGGCTCCTTACTCAGCTTGCAGGCTGCTTCTGCAGCTCTGCCTCTGCCTTGCGCGGCTGGGGAGCCCCTGCGGCCAAACCCCACTCCCGAGGGGCAACCAAATTTGGAGTGAATCGGATCAGAATTTTGCCCCATATCCCTGCAGTGCCCACTCTGAGAGACAGCTCCTTGTGACGTCCTGCGGAGCTGTGCTCTGGGATCTGAGGAAGCTGGAAGCCAGAGACCCGAGGGTTGGCAATGGCATTAGCCTCTTTGCTTGCCTGTTTTCTGGGGAAGTCAGGGTAGGGTGTGGACAGGTTGAAACAGCTCCCGAATACATACCATTTCTTTATTGAGCTTCTGGAAAAGGCCCTTCTTAATCTGGCAGGAACGAAGCTGTATGGGCTTTGCCTTTTAAATGTGTATATGCCTTACCTTCCCTCCCGCACTACTCTTTCTCCCACTTCTTTGCCCACCCTCCTTGCCGGGTACTCTGATGGCAATGCTAGGGAGCGCTCACTGCTAGATCTTCTCACTGCTCATTCCCAGGAGCTATGGCTTTTTCTCCATTTCTTGCCTACTGTCCAGTGATCATTTTACAGCCCTTAACACTTTCCACGCATTATTACTTGGAAGTAACTTTAATTACCAGTAAACCTGACTGGAGATGCTCACAAAAGCAAAGACACTGGCAAAAATCCACTTTCTTTCCCACAAGGTGCATTTCTGCGCACTATTTGAAATTTACAATTGCTTCCTACCAAGAAACCAAGGAAAGACAAATTATTGCATGCCTACAAAAAGATCTTCAAATCCACTTAGAGTACCTGATACCCATTTTTCATAGACAAGTCAACTAGAGAGACCTAAGAGTTGACTTAGGTTCTTGAAGTAAGCAAGATAATTTTTTTCATAATTATGAGATTGAAACCTACAGTTATCTGAGATTCAGAGAACAGATAATAAGCCAACACAGATGCTTACTCTAGACATATTGAGACTTTCCTTGATTATTGTCATTTTAGCGTACGGAGCCCTGAATCCTGACTGTGATACTCAGCCTGACACCTCTTACCTCTTTTCTGATTTTAGCCCTACTCCATGACTTCAGCCTGTAGTCTTTTTTTTTTTTTTTTTAGATTTTATTTATTTATTTGTCAGACAGACAGAACAAGCAGGGGGAGCAGCAGGCAGAGGGAGAGGGAGAAGCAGCTCCCTGCTGAGCAAGGAGCCAGATATGGGGCTCAATCCCAGGACCCTGGGATCACGACCTGGAGCCGGAGGCAGACGGTTATTGGACTGAGCCACCCAGGCGTCCCATCAGCCTGTAGTCTTGAGTCCTGGTTAAAGTGTTATCTTACATTCTGTATTAATAACACAGAAGAAGATTTTGAGTCTAGACATACACTAGGATCTTTTAGAGAATCTCCAAATACCCAAGTTTAGCATCCTGTGGCAGAAGTTGCCCCCTTACCCCCTTATTGGCATGCCTTCAGTCTCTACCATGTGTCATTTTCTAATTCTGTGCTCTCTCAATTCCAGTATTTCTTAAATGGTTGTCCAAGGCCCACCCAGATTCCTGGTTCTGCATTCAGATCCATTGAATCATCATTTTTGTAGGCGGGACCTGGGCATCTGCTTTTTTAACAAATACCCCAGGTGACTTGAATAAATATTAAAATATCAAAATAAGCATTTGATTTGAGAACTCCTATTTATTCCTTCCTTTGGAAAATTTGAGCACCTGTATTTATTTGTTTCTTTTTTCTTATTTTCCTTTCTCACACATACCTATTTCCTTTCTTCCATATATTTCCAGGCTATTTTTATGATCACTTCCCTTTCTACATTTCTTGTACACAAGTGTGTATTATACACTGGTAGGGTGATCCCTGAAAAAGAGGGTGAAGCTGGCAAATTGTCTTTCATAAAAATCATAGGCATACCTTATAACCATGATGCTTAAAAGTATAGAGAAGACAGTTAATTTTATAAGCTTAAAAATATCACAGTGATCAATGTTATATATGAACCTATAATATGTGTGAGACTTACTAGTTTATAGTTTCAAAGTGCACAGAGATAGAATTTTTCATATGTAGGAGTCACATTTCAAAATTCAAAGTTCACCATACAAAAAATATATTTATATTGTTATCACAATTTTTCTTCTAACCAGTGGAGTGAAACTAATGATGTACTAAGAAGGGTAATGATTAAAAAAAAAAAAAGTACTATATGAGATTTTTGTTGCCTCAGACCTGAGTACACACATGCAACATTTAAATAGGAACCTGGGGAAAAGTCTAGGAAGACTTTAAGTGTGTTTGTCACAGAGAAGCAGGATTTAGTTCATTTTTGTCTAGTTTTCCTTTTGCTTACTTATTTTACTTTCTAATTTATGATTTAGAGTCACATGTGTATTTTTTAACATCTAAAAATAAATAGTATAAAAATATAAAAGATATAAAAAATAAATAGTATAAAAAATCTAAAATAAAAAGTATATGAGCAATATGTGATTATAAACTATTTCCCTTTTACTACTATTTAGATATTTATATGATTGTAGCTGATCTCAATTAGATTATAAGCTAGTTAATAAATTAGTTTGAATATATACTATCCACATAGATCAGGAAGCTATAGCACAGCTTTTATTGAGAATAGAGAATTCAATCCAGGAGTCCTAGAATTCCCATAGATAGAGACTAGGCAAGCATGAGCTCACAATCCAAATTACAAAACAAATGAAGAAATAAAGCCAGCACAAGCAAAGGAAGTGGAAACAGAAAAAAAAGGAAATTAGCAGAATTAGATTCTAAATCTGAAAAAGGACAGTTTAAGAAAAATATAGGCCCATTTCACTTATGAATGTAAGTGCAAAAATTCTAAATAAAATACTAGCTAACCAAATCCAACATGCCTACTCCGGTGAACTAAGAAAAACCTTGAGCCTCATTTTCCTATCTTTAGTTTAGACATCTCTCTAGCTTCCTATCTAGCCACCTATCATGAAAATATAATAAATAAAGTGGGGTTTATTCCAGAAGCTCAAGCATGATTTAATATCAGTAAACCTATTGGTAATTCATCTCAAAAAGACTAAGAGAAGGGGTGCCTGTGTGGCTCAGTCGTTAAGGGTCTGCCTTCGGCTCAGGTCATGATCCCAGGGTCCTGGGATCGAGCCCCCCATGGAACCCCGCACAAGCCCCGCACACGCCCTGCATCCAGCCCGCTATCCAGCTCCCTGCTCAGCCGGAAGCCTGCTTCTCCTTCTCCCACTCTCTCTGCTTGTGTTCCCTCTCTTGCTGTGTCTCTCTGTCAAATAAATAAATAAAATCTTTGAAAAATTAAAAAAGACTAAGAGATAAAAACATTTGAGAAAGTGCATCACTTATTAATAATAAGAACTTCTAGAAAAATAGGAATAGGAAGAAATTTACTTAACTTTATGAAGGACCAAAATATACAACAAACTATTACTTAACAACTTTACTTAAAACACATTCCATTTAAGTATGGGATCAAGACAAACTTGCCACTACTGTTTAACATGATAATGAAAGTCCTGGCTAACAGGATAAGATTTGTAAAAGGAAGAAGATATTAAATGGAAGAATCCAAAGGAAAGAGATAAAACTGGGATTGTTTGTAGTAACTTGATCAACTAATAGCTATTAGAAATAATCAGAGAAATCGGCGAGGTGACAGAGATGCTTTTCTCCCTTTCCTCCACTGTACTACACTTTTTTTAGCATGACACATAGCCAACCAGAACAAAGACATCATTTGCCAGCATCTCTTATAGGTAAGTAGTGCCATGTTCCAGGTAATAGGTTAAAAGTGGCATTGGTACATAAATCTTAGAAGGGAGAAGGTATGCCTCATCCTTTTTTCTACCATTTGAAATGAAGACATAATGGCTGGAGCTTGAGCAGTTATCTTAGACCATGAGCTGACCTTGGGTATGGAAGCCACACTCAGTGGAGCAACAAGACAGAAGGCATCTGCTATACCAGCACTAGCCTTAAAATATCTACCTCAAGTCTTCTTGAACTTCCTGAATAAACCTCTAACTCATGCTACTGTTATTTTAACTTATGGGTATATGTGTGTATGTGTGTTGTGATGTTACTTATAGCCAAACCCCATCCTAACTGTTACAGCAAGATCCTCAAATACAAAATCAATTCATGAAAACCGGAAGTATTCCTACACACTAGTACTAACAAACTAAAAAGGAAGATACTATTTACAATAGCAGCAAAGCTATAAAGTCTCTAGCAATTAATCTAAGAAAGAATGCACAAAACCTTTATGGAAAAAGATGTTAACTCTGTTAATAGACTTCAAAGAAGACCTAAATAGGGTTATGTATAATGTTTGTGGATAGAATAATGACATTATTAAGATATCAATGATCTCAAAATTTATTCATAAACTCAATGCAAACAATTCAAACTTGTAGCAGGATTTGAGGAATTTAAACATTTTAAAATGCATGTGGAAGACTAAATTCCATACAATCTGGTCATTTTTTAAAAAGAAAATCAGAGAGGGGAAATTTACCCTCCCATATAGTAAGACAGAAGTCATAGTAACAGACATGTAGAATAGTGGAACAGAATAGAGAACTCAGAAAGAAACCATTTACCTACAAGAACTTGGTATGTGATAATGGTGATGTCACAAAGCTATGAGGAAATCACATTAAGATAGTCAACTATTGCTACAATAATAATACTACATAACAGACAACCCCAGAAAATCAGTGGCTTATAGCAGCTATTGTTTTTTCTCCTTCTTGGGTCCGTGTGTGAACTGAGATTTGCTGATCTCATCTGGATTCATCAAGACTTGATTGGGCTCTGCTGAATTCACTGGGCTTGGCTCCAGGACACAGGTTAATTTCAGGTCTTCTTCACACGTCTCATTCTGGCAATTACAGAAGCTCAAGAGGTAAAGCCAAGTCACTCAAACACATTGAATACCTCTGCTCCCAACACATATTCTAACATTCCATTGGCCAAATAAGTCACACGGCCAAGTCCAACATCAGTAGTAGAGGGTGCTACAAAATCACATGGCAAAGGGCATGGGTGCATAATTCAATAGCAGGAAAGACATGAAGGCTTGAGAACAATAATCCAATCTAATATAGAGGTTTTGTTTCATAGATAATTTTGGGAAAATTAGTTCACCATGAAGAAAAATAAAGTTGCATCCATATCTCATACTAGATGCAAAGGTGAGCTCTTGATGAATTAAAAAAGCCTAAAAAGGAAAAGGAAACCTGTTAGGCTAACAGAGATTAGAAATAGAATAGCTTTGGAGTCTAGTCTTAAGATAGGAAAAGACTTCTTAAATAAGACTCTAAAAGCATAAAGTATAAAACCAAAAGAATGATGAACTTGACTGCATCAAAATTAAAGTTTTCTGTTCAACAACAACATCATAGACAATTTAAGAGAGAGTTGATAGATTTGAGGGGTATTTCCAAAGGCAACAAAAGATTAATATCTAGGATATACTAGGAATTCTTGCAAATCATTGAGGGGGGGATAAACAAACAGGAAACACAGTAGCAAAATAGCCAAAGGATATGAACAGGCAAATTTACAGAAGGGAACCTTGAGAAAATAACAAGTAGATGAAGAGATTGACAACCTCGCTGATAATCAGATAGATGCATAGTAAAACAGCAAGATTACTTCTTCACATCCATGAAATAGACAAACATGTGAAAGTTGGGTAACACCAAGTGTTGGCTAGGATGAGAGGGAGCATGAACTCTTGTACTCTGTGGTTGGGAGTTAAGCCCTGGTACAACCGTTTTGGAGTTATCTGGCAATCCGTCATGACATGTAGCAGATGTTTTCCTCATGGCCCAGCAGTTCCGCTCCTGGGGATATACACCACTAAGAAAGAAACGCTTGTGCAAGTCGGTAAGAGGACACAACTGAAGATGTTCATCATAGCAGCACTTGAGGTGGTGGTGTCTTGTAGGCAAACTTAGGCATAGAACACCTGTACTGGAAGTAAGTAAAATATAGCAGATGCTATAGACAGTAATGTACTATATGTACATCTTACAGCATGGATAAATCTTCAAAATGTTTTAGAAGTGATAAAAGGTGAGAAACAACAAGATCATGTAAGCCACGGGCCTCTGGATGTTTTTCATACAGGGATGCTTTTCGTTTCTGCTCTTAGCTGGGGCACTTTGAGGGAAGGATAAGGAAGGTGCCGTGACAGCTCACTTCTGACTCAAATATGTCCTTCCAGTTTTCACGTAAAGTTGTGGCAGGTTTTCATACAGCCCCCCACCCCCTCCACCCCCAGTGGACTCCTTCTGCAGGTTTCCACCGTGTCTACCGCTATGGCATTCCCTGTCACCTCCCCGCCTCCCTATACATATTTAATACACATGCATCTGGTTGTAAGTTTCCTCCTCAAGCGGGGGGCGGGGGGGAGGTACTGAGCAATGGCTCTTGAAGAGTGATCCCCAGTCAGAGATACAGAATACTGGACAGCCTTTCTTGCCACTCTGCTACTCTCAGATGGGAGTAGCAGAAGATGCCTACTTCCCCATTTCCACGTGAGAAACACCCAAACATTACTGGATTTTTAAAAAGCTTTATTTCAAGACTGACCTAAAAATGTGTTTGCTTGTGTATTTTTACGTACCTCCTAGTGTGCTGTAGTGCTAATAATAACCATAAGGATGAAACAATAGCGGTGACTGTAATATTAGCTTTGTGTCAATGAGCAGTAGACACAAAGGCCTTTTAAAGTTGATTGGGAGGGAGGAGATTAAAAAAGATAATGAGCTGGAGAGATCTAGGTTAGAGATCAGAAATAGCTCCCTAAAATCAGGGTGGATAAACAAGGGAAGGAGTTACCAGAAGGTCTGGGGAGAGATGGGTAGTTTTCTGAAAGACTTGGGCCTTTTCTAACCTAAACACGGGGGAATGGATGCAACGGCTCTTGAAGTTTCTCCGAGCCCTATCAGGTCATGAATCTCCTCGAGCAGAGGCATGTTGGGAGCACAATTGTTTCCCACAAAGGTATACTGAGAATAGCCCCTGCTTGGATTATACTGCCTTAAAAGCCTGTCTCTGCCCAAAGCTTTCCTAATGGCTCATTACTAGCATATGAAATTCTGACCCTAAGTAATGGCTATGATTTTATGGCCCTCAAAATCCCATATGGAAGAGCTTGCCTGAGCCCAGGTAGGGAGCTCTGCAGAGCAGTACTATGAGGCCCAGCGGACCATACCCCTTCAGGTGAACAAAGGAACAGCTGCAGGCTTCTCTCCACCTAGCTTTGGATCTCTGATTTTTGCAGAAGCCACAATGTGATCCTGCGGAGATGACTCTTCTCTGGATCGCATTATCTTATGTTTACCATTTAGGGGCTGCAACACTCAGTATTGGGACATCAATGTTAGCTGACTTCTATTACATAAATCCAACCCTAAAAGGTCTAATGACTTATCCATCTGTAGTTTTTGTAACTCCTAGAAGCTGTGTAATCCAATCACTCCATATTTGTTCAACAATTACTTACTGAGTTGTAGGGAGTCTTAGGAGATGTATTTAGAAAAGCAGATGGAGCCCAGATTATACAACCTTAAATGCCTGGTTAAGAGTGTCAATTTATAGGATAAGGCAATAGGGAGACTTTGAAGGTGTTTGAGAACTGGCATAGCTTGATGAAAACAGTGTTTTAAATTTAATTGAGCAGGGGCACCTGGGTGGCTCACATGGTTAAGCATCTGCCTTCGGCCCAGGTCATGATCCCAGGGTCCTGGGATTGAGCCCCACATCAGGCTCCTGGCTCAGTGGGGAGCCTGCTTCTCCCTCTCCCTCTGCCTCTCCCCCTGCTCATGCTCTCTCTCTGTATCTCTGTGTCTCAAATGAATAAATAAAATCCTTAAATAAATAAATAAATTTAATTGAGCAAACACTGAGGAAAAGGACAAACAGTTATTAAATCCCTATTACAGGAAAGCACTATGGACCTGGGGGGAGAGAAAGTCTTTGCCTTCAAGAAATTTATAGTTGCTAGGTGTCATTCTGTTTTTGTTTTTTTAATAGAGAGGGTACTATTTTTGAGATATTAACCAGTGTGCTTTCCCTGCATTTCTTATACCCCAGTCCCTGCCCTCAGGGTATGGATATTGCACAAGAGAGATGCAGAAAGAAAAACTCTTGACTTCCAGGTCTCAAAATGGGCTTTAAGAACTCACAGCAGAGACAATAGTTTTGGAGAAAATACCTGCGTTTTCATAAGCTACCAGGCAACATAAACCATAGACTTGGAAGTACAATTTGTGGAGCCCAGGAAAAAGTGCTGTTAAAGATACTAGAATAAAAAGGTTTTCTCTTGGGCGCCTGGGTGGCTCAGATGTTTAAGCGTCTGCCTTCGGCTCAGGTCATGATCCCTGGGATCGAGTCCCGCATCGGGCTCCCTGCTTCTTGGGAGCCTGCTTCTCCCTCTGCTTCTCTCTCTCTCTCTCCCTCTCTCTCTCTCTCCTCCTCTGTCTCTCATGAATAAATAAATAAAATCTTTAAAAAAAAAAAAGGTTTTCTCTTTCTTCCACAGTCTCTTTCTCAACTTGTCACATTTTTTAAAAATTTGTTTAATGGTATTCTAAATAAGTGAAAATTTTAAAAATTAAATTATTAGCTGAATTTCATTTTTCTATCGTGAAATACCAATTTTAAATGCAAATATAAGAGCATTTAACTTACAAGCAGAATCACTGAAATTATCCAGTTTGTATGTTGCAGTTTGTATGTGCATATGTACTTTATTCTTACCAGAACAATGGACACACTGCACAAAACTAATTCAACTGTTTTTATTTGACTCGCTGATATGTGCACATTCCACCAGCACTCTACTTCAACTTACAGGTATGTAAAGGAAAGACTGAAAGGAAAAGGAACCATGGGGCGCCCTGTATTTCTCTTTCCTTCCATGTCTTCATTTTCAGTGGTTGCTTAATAGAGACAGTATCAAAAGTAAGAAAGGATATGATAAGGTTCTTTGCCTGTTCATGTTTTTAGAATGCCATTGCCCTTTTTTCTGCCTTCAAAACAAGTCCTGGTTTGAAGAGAAAGCCTGACCTCTCAGGGCTGTCAGCGCCCCCACTTACTCAAATCAGAGATGAAACACACTTGCATCTTGCTGAACTCCTGAGTGTGTGGGACACCCGGAGTTCTGTGCTCAAGGGGGGGCAAGAAGAGCAGACATCTATGTCCCCTCTGCTCCTGCCCCCTTGTCTCGTGTGACTTCACATACAAAACATAGGTTCAAAAGTAAAATCAAAATTGTTGACACAGCAGAGCAGCAGAGAGCCTTTCCGAGTAGCACAGATGACACATCTGTGATACTGGCCCTGTCTGGGAGGACAGATGAAGGGCCAGGATGTCCTGCCTCAGCTGAGAGAATGGTGCTCTGGGCAAGGGCTAGGGGGGCGGGGAGAGAAAGCAGAGGCTGTGAACATGAATATGTCTCTGAGAAAGGGGGCTCTGTGTTCTGCTCTTGGGCCCCGCACTGCTAGCTTTCCACCAATCACACCCCAGAAACCAATGGGAGGTGGAAAACTAAAAGGACCTGGACATCACTTTCAAGGTTTCATATTGATCATTGAAAACGTGAAAAATACAGAAAATCACCCAGCAGGAAATTAAACTATCTATAATCCTACTGTCCAGAGAGAATCACTATTAACATTTTGATCCAAATGTGATTTATAATATATATTTGTACAAAATTTGTCAATGTAACAAACATTTCTCACTGAAAATGCTGCTAGAAAACAGTTTTACATGTAACTTCACATTTTTTAGAATTTAAAGATTTATTTATTTGGGGCGGGGGGGGAGGGCAAAGGAAGAGGGAAAGAGAGAGAATCCTAAGCAGACTCCCCAGTGAGCTCAGAGCCTGATGTAGGGCTTGATCCCTGGACCCATGAGACCATAACCTGAGCAGAAACCAAGAGTCAGACGCTCAACTGACTGAGCCACCCAGGTGCCCCTGTAACTTAACATTTTAGGGTGAATATTTGGTGATGGTTTGCCCAGCAAATTCTAAAGGGAAGAATCTGTCAACCGAGAGCCTGGACAGGAGATAAACTCGAGAATCCCAGAGGGGATCTGGGTTGGAGGTCTGCAATGAGGAGAGAGAGGAAGGGGCTGGATGAGGCTCACAAACAGAATGCTGAGTGAAAAAAGCAAGTCATCAAAGAGTCCATCTATTTATAGTTCCAAGGTGGATAAATCTAAACACTATGTTATTCAGGAACACGTACATAACCATTACAACTAGAAAACAAAACAAAATTCAGAAAGGTGGCTCCTGAGAGAAGCCAGGAAGATGAATATGTTCAGAAATGGACACACAGAGGCTTCTAAGGGGCTAGTGATATTCTAATTTTTCAGCAGGACATATGAGTGTCCAGTGAATTATTTTTTCTAAAACTGCACTTTTCATATATTCTTTCATATTCATGGTATCATATAGGCTAATATATCTTAGGCCAATTCCATAAGATAAGATTTGCCACAGCAAATTCTTCTGAATCCTATGGATTTTCCCAGACAGGTTACATATACAGGGACTCTTTTTCCCAAAATACTTTCACCCTCCCCAACCTCTTCACTGCCCATATAATTTGATCTTGTTCTGAAATAGGTGACTGGAGTACATTCATCTGAAAGTGTCATTTCTGAGCGCAGAGCCAGCAGCAATGCAAGCATACACCAGAATATGGATACAAAGATGCTTGGATATTCGCAGGTCTAATCATGCATGGCCGGGGACTGGAAAAGCTTTCTGCTCAGAAAGTGTCTGCCTTACAGCGTGAGTAGCAGGTGATTATGATGTTTTCCAGCTTCCAGGGCAGCCACCCCACACCAAATCGAGGATGTTGAGGGGGGCAGTAGGGGCCAAGTGTTTCACAGGTCTTCTTCAGGTTGTGACAAAACTGTCAAAGACAAACAGTTGTGTGGTGAGCACTCCTTTTCTGCATCCCAATAGGGTAGACACGCTGCATGAGATTCTTTCAACAGGTACACAGATGGTCTTTATTCTAATATTATATACATAATATATTTTATCTAATATTGTGTATTAGATAATACACACACACACACACATATACCACTGACACCTAAAAGCCATGATTATTGCTTAGAGCAAAGCCATGGTAGAGAGCAGAGCTAGCTTGAATGAATGTTTAAAAAACCCTCTAGAAATAATATTACAGCTGAGGCCAATCCTACCCCATTCCTGTTGTTATACTGAAGAGTAACATAAACTTACACAAACTTAAGTAAGAAATACTTACAATATCACTCTACAATATGTAAGCGTATCAAATCAACACATTGTACACCCTAAATGCACTCAATGCTAGATGTCAATTGTATCTCGCTAAAGCTGAAAAGAAAAAAAATACCTACAATGAAATTGAAAATATGAATAATTTGGCTGATCTCTGGTATAACCTCAGAGTGCACCCTCCCGTCTCCCCCAAGGCCTCTGTTTTTTCTCTTTTGTAATGAAGGCACATGGACTCTGTGCACCTTACCTCATTAGAATATTGCAAAATCTAATCAATTGATCTTTCTTATAGAAAATCATGGGAGGAAGTATGAATTCTGTTAAATAAGACTTTGTTTTAGGGGGACCTGGGTGGCTCAGTCGTTAAGCATCTGTCTTCGGCTTGGGTCATGATCCCAGGGTCCTGGGATCGAGCCCTGCATCGGGCTCCCTGCTCCACGGGAGGCCTGCTTCTCCCTCTCCCACTCCCCCTGCTTGTGTTCCCTCTCTCGCTGTGTCTCTCTCTGTCAAAATAAATAAATAAAATCTTTAAAAAAAAAAGGACTTTGTTTTAAGTGATAGCCTGGTGCAAAATAAAATGGATGAATTATAAATCTCTTTAAATAATTATTTTATAATAGATGCTAAATAAACCTTTAACTCTGCCACTGCTCCCATTCATAACATGCCCCAAGAATAGAGAAAAAAAATCAACAACAGGGGCACCTGGGTGGCTCAGCTGGTTAAGCGACGGCCTTCGGCTCAGGTCATGATCCTGGAGTCCCGGGATCCAGTCCCGCATTGGGCTCCCTGCTCAGCAGGGAGTCTGCTTCCCCCTCTGACCCTCCCCCCTCTCATGCTCTCTCTCTATCTCATTCTCTCTCTCAAATAAATAAATAAAATCTTTAAAAAAAATCAACAACAG
The DNA here is from genome assembly GCF_009762305.2 of Zalophus californianus. Lineage (NCBI taxonomy): Eukaryota > Metazoa > Chordata > Mammalia > Carnivora > Otariidae > Zalophus > Zalophus californianus. Next base: position 57,528,721 of record NC_045602.1, on the reverse strand, counting down.
AATGCTTTCTTAAAAATGTTGGTAATAGAGTTCTAGCAACCTCTGGGCAAAGCATTTCTATGATAATTCATAGATCAGGTAGAGCTAGGTTAAAAGAGTCCTGAGGATAAAAGCTTAGCTCAACTTTTTTGGTTTTGTTTCAACACAGTAAACTTCTCTAAAATGACAATAATCCCAAATAAAGAATGGCTACAAATTAAATTTATAAAGAAATTTAAAGGTATTTTTAGTTAAAGAAATGTAGTAGATGAAGCATACTCAGGGAACCATATTCAAATATACAAAAGGATAGGTAATACAAAATGTTTCTCTCCCATTTTAGCCTCCCTGTTCCCTCCCGAGAGGCAAACATTGTTACCAGTTTCATAAATATTTCCACATATTTATACACCTTTGATACGTATAAAAGTTAATATGTGCATTTATATTTATTTTTGAACTATTAATGATAGTATTTTATATTGTTTCTGCATCTTTCTTTCTTCAGTTAACAGCACATCTTGGAGTTATTTCCCTATTGGTACAAAGAGGGATTGCTTTCATCTTCTTCAAGGCTCTGTAATAGTTCATCATATAGATGTACCATTATTGCAGGACATTTCTACGTTTCTAACCTTTTGTAAGTACAAACACTGCAACAATCAACACTTCACATGTATGTCCTGCCTCTGTAGCATAAACTCACAAGAGTGGAATTGATGGGTCCAAGGGCATGAGGATTTTTAAACCTGATGGCTACTGCCAAATTGTCTTTCACAAGGGACGTTTTGCAATGCACTGTTAACAGTTGCTATGGAGGTCATTCTTTAACTTCATCAATACTTACACAGTATTAGGGTACAGTACCCTCCCCAGCAAATCATGCTCTAAAACTGTTATTACAGACACCCCTCACTTTACAGACAAGGTATTAGCAAGAATGGTATATTAACTATTATTTTGCTTTGCAGTTTGCTGTCTTAGAATTACCTGCATGGTAACCCATCTGTGGCTTAGCTATGCTTTTAAAAATAGGCCTACACAGGGCTCCCAAAATTTGGGGGGGCAGTGAAAATACTTTATATGATATTTTAAAGATGAATATATGTCATTATACATTTGTTAAAACCCACAGAATGTACAGTGAACCTGAAGGTAAACTAGGAACTTTCAGTGATTATGATGTGTCAAAGTAGGCTCATTCTTGGTAACAAATGTACCCGACAGTGATGTTGATCATGGGGGAAGCTGTGCATGTGTGGGGGTGGAGGGCATACAGAAAATCTCCGTATATCCCTCTCAATTTTGCTGTAAACCTAAAGTTGCTCTAAAAAATTGTCTTTAAAAAGGCCTATATGTACATATGTCTATCTTTTCCCTTAATAAATCTAAAAGGCAGTATTTCGTTGGTCGACTCAGGAGTTTAGAAAGTGAAACTGAATAGAAACCGAGATGAAAGATAATCATCAGGCTTCCTCTTCAGTTGACTGCAGCACAAACAACCAAATTATGAGAAATAAATTACAGTTTTAAAAAATTCCCTGTTTTAATTACTGCAAATGTTAATGTGACTAGGTAAGAATTATTTTTAATCACCTATAATTATATAGATAGCGTACATCTAAAAGCATAAAGTCGGTATCCAAAAGCCACAATTTCAAAAAAAAAAAACCCCAAAAACCCTAAGAGAAACTTTGCTTTTGTTTGAAATGCGCAATATTTTCCCTTTATATGCTTCCTCTCCCAAATAAATTCGACGGCTGAAATTGCAGGCCTTTAGCAAATACAGAAAGCCAGCAAGAAACATCTTTTCCCTGAATTGAATGGGTTTGCGTCTTAACCCGTTTGAGCACATTTTCGGCGCATATTTCATGAACCCACATGAGACAGATTTATTTGACATGTTTAGGAGACATGTAAAATAGAGTCGTGTAGGTTTTAAAGCTTCAGAAAATTGGGAATTCCCTGTGCCAGAGAGAGTTCACTAGACCTGCAATTAATACTTGCAGTAATAAAGGAACGCACAAAATGGAATTCTTCCTTATCACTGTGCATTAGGATCTTCCATTCTAGGTAGGATTTTTCGTTCCCTCCTTCACGATAGAGGGAGGAGAGAGAGGGCGAGCTGGGTCTGCGGTCGGAGGAGTGTCTATAAATAGAAGGTGAAGTGTTCTAATACCGGGAGGGTGCGTCATAGCGTCCCTCCCCCGAGCCGAGAGCGCCCGGGCGGCCGCCGGAGCCTCTGCGCTGCACCGGGACGGCCGCCCCGGCTTCCTACTCCCGGCCCGCGTCCGCTGCCTCCGGGGAGCGGGAGACCTCCGGGAAGGCCAGGGGGATGGGCCAGGGGAGGCGCCCGGCGGCCTCCGCATTCGCTCAGCCTCAGGTTGCCGGAGACCCAGTCCCGGGTGCATAGTCCTCAGCCGAGAGGCGGGGCGCGGTGCAGCGAGGCGCCCCAGCTCGGGGGCCAGCTGAGTACCGCCGCCGTTCTCCTCCGGCCGCTTCCCCCCAACCCCGTCCCACCCGGGCCCACCCCTCCTCCCTGCGGGCGAAGGCAGAACAATAACCCCCGAGCGCGCCTGGGAAGCGGAGACTCCCGGGCCGAGGGCCGGTGCGAGGGGAGTTCCGAGGGGACAGTCCCCGCGCAGCGGGGGGTCCGAGCGGGACCGCGGCCGCTGGCTGGCCACCCGGGCACGCGAGGCCACGTGGACGACGATTTAGGTCTGTTGAAATCTAAAAGTGTCTGTTCAAAGCCGCCGAGAATTTCCTCTAGTCTAGGTGGAACATCAGCAGTTGGTGAAAACACGCAGAGAGCGTGTGTGTTTGGGTCCTTTTCTATTTCGGATCTGAATCTCTAAAGTCACTTGTGGAATTTCCATAGGCCTGTCTTTTTGTAAACAGATTGTTCTGGGATTCCCCACCCTGTCTCGCGCCTTACTCTGCCTGTTCTTCCAGCTTGACCCGGTCTAGATCTCCAGATCGCAATCTCTCTGTCTCTGTCGCTCTCTGTCTCCCTCTCCTCTCCATTCCTCCTTCTCTTCTACAGACACAAAAAGCTTTGCACTTTTCCTTTAATTTTAGTGTGTGTGTATCCATGTCCTAAGGTTCTTTCCCTCTTCTGGTTGGCGCTTCCGTTGGGTCCCCCTGCCCTTTCCTGTGTTGATTTTATTTCCATCTCTCATAATTTGCTTCCTCCAATTCCTATTTTCTTTTGTTTTTGTGTCACAGGTAATATATTTGCATGTGTGTGTGTGTGTGTGTGTTTTCCTTCCCATTGCCTTAAGTTCTGTCCCCTTAAGGACTCAAGGGTTCCTGGAAAAAAACAGGAAGGTTTCATGGCATTTTATGTCAGGGAAGTGTGTTATACAGTTCCACTTTCAGAAAGTCTGGGCTAGCTGGGATTTTTATACTTATATATAGGTCAAGCCATCTTAGCTGAAGAAATCACAAACTGTAATGTCTTAGGTGCAGGGCTGCTTGCTTATAATAAAAAGGCATCCAGGAAAAGCAGGAAAAAAAATATTTTCAATTTGTCTCTGAATGTGGATTTTATACTCCCCCCCACACACATATACACTTAATATAAAGTTTTGTTTTTGTTTTTTTAGATAGAGAGAGAGAGCAGGGGGGTGGGCAGAGGGAGAGAGAGAAAGAGAATCCCAAGCAGACTCCACACTGAGCAAGGAGTCCGGTGCCAGGCTCTATTCCAGGACCCTGAGATCATGACCTGAGCAGAAATGAAGAATCCCACACTTAACTGACTGAGCCACCCAGGCACCCCCATATACAGTTACTATAAAGCAAAATTTTGATCATACAGTATTTGAAAGTCAGGACCCTGGCATCTTTCATTCACCCATAAAGAGCCATCTCCATGGTCATCTTTTTGCACTTGTTCCCATCTGTGAAATGTCTGACCGCTTGGGTCCTTCCTCTGAGTCTGGTATGGCGTGTGAAATACAAGCATTTATCAACAACGCAAATCAGAAATAGCGCCTACACTTGGGATCTGAAAAAAAAGAGCCAGGCAAAAGAATGGTTGAAGTTTTAACAAAAAGCATACCTCTTGTGGCTAAAATATTAGGAGGTGAGAATGGATGTGAGTGGTGGGAGGTGAGGTAGGAGTAGGGGTTGTGCAATAATGCATTTCCAGGAAGCAGTTGGCTTTGCCAGGGCTGGCCCTCAGGTTGGGCACAGCCTGAACATAGCACAAATCACATTTCTCGCCGGTGGAAGGTAACTGGCAAATTAGTCTTTCAGCACCAGCTTTGAGTGAGAGGCCTCTCCTCAGTCCTGCTACCACTTCTGCCTGCCTTTCCGAGTTATCAAACTCATGTTTCTCCAGCCAGGACCTAAACTGAAGGTGGATCAAGAGCGAACTTTAGATTACAAGCCATCCTATTCACATAAGCCACCCTCAAGCCCTTCAGAAAATTAAAAGGATTTGTGGGCCCAAAGGTCAGGCCTAGCCACCAGGGCTAAGACTCACAAATGTTAGGGGCGCCTGGGTGGCTCAGTCGGTTGAGCATCTGCCTTTGGCTCAGGTCATGATCCTGGGGTCCTGGGATGGAGCCCTGCATCAGGCTCCCCACTTCTTTTCCCTCTCCCTCTGCCTGCTGCTCCCCCTGCTTGTGCTTTCTCTCTATCTCTCTCTCAAATAAATAAAAATCTTAAAAAAAAAAGACTCAAAAATGATAATGACATCATTTATTGCAATTTATTTTATGTTAGGCACTGTCCTGTGAGTTTTAAGTTGTATCTCATTGAATTTTCACAATAATATTGTGAGGTAGATATTACTACCCTCATTTTAGACTTAAGAAAACACCAGAATAGTGGCTACAAGTTTATCTGCCCAATGTCACAAGGCTGGTGAATGGTAGACCAGGACTCAAATCCTAGTCTAGCTCCAAAGGCTGAATTCTAATCCCCTCTCAACCAGGGGAGGAGATAAAGGCTGCCCCCCAACTATGAGGACAGGGGAACTCATCCCGAGGTGGGGGAGAATTGCGGTATTCCTCCCTGTGTGTCACTAGGGGCCAGGTCTGTCTTTATGGGGGTGTGCTTAAGTCAGTACAGAGTCACTACGACAATCACCTTTGCCCGTTTGGACCTCGATTCTGGTTTCTCTAAGGAAAACCTGTCAACCTAAAATAGCAAGACTTCCCTGAGAGGAGAAAAGTACTCCTCCCTAAACCATGAGGTCAAGGTTGGGGAGCAAACTTCCATCCACTGTGGGCAGAAGACTTGGTTCTTTACAGCGGCAGGATGGCAGATCCATTACCAGGAACAGCCACAGCAGCTACCTCTGTCGCCTGAGATGAGGTGGGCCCGGGGCAAGTCACAACAGCACAGGCAGCAGTGGTCAAAGCCAAGGGTCTGGAGAAGCGGACTTACAGCGGGAGGGGCCTTGAGCAGAGACAGGTTGGCAATGGCTCCAGAGATGAGCCAACTCCAGGTCAGCAGGCATCTGAAGAGTCCCAGACACTAACAGGGCTTCGTGCAGGTAGCCCCAGGCTGGAGGTGTTTATCCAGGAGGGAGCAAATTGCAGTGTTCAAGAGCAAGGGCTTTGGAGCCAGACTGCTGGGTTCAAATCCTGCCTCCCTCCCTTCCCAATTCTGACTTTAGGCAAGCCAACTAACCTTCTGTGCCTCGCTTTCCTTATCTGCAAAATGGGTATAATAATGCTGCTAATGGCTCTTTCCTAGGGCTGTTAGGAGGATTAAATGAGAGAATGTATACAAAGCACTTAGAACAGCCCCTGGTACATTATATAAGTCTTCTCTCAGTGTGAGCTGTTATATGATAACCATCCAACTTGACACAGGGTGAGCCCTCTGGGACTGACAGGGGCAGAAGACAACAGGGGGATTCCTGCTTCAGGTGCACTTTCCCCCAGTAAGAGAATAAAGCAAAACCAGACAACAAAAAGACTGCTGGAGTAAGAACTCCAGCAAAAAACTGGAAAGAAGTTTAAGCATAGCATAATACCCTTAACCCCGCTCCCCTCCACCCCACCCCCTACCGTTCCTGCTGAAAGAGTTTGAAATAAGGATTCCACAAAATGAGCAGCAGTGTGGAGGAATGAGCCAAGCATTTGACTGGGTGCCAGATGACTTGAGTTTAAGTACAAGTTGTAACCTTGAGAAAGTCACTGAATTTCTCTGAGCCTAAATTTCCACATCTGTAAAATGAGTCAGTGGACTTTTTTTTGAAGGGGGGCAGTCTGCCCATCATCTTCCCCACTTCTTCTGGGAACTGTTTCTTTCCCATACCCCAGTTGTTGTGACCTCCATTTTCTTACATGACTCTACCTCCCTGGCCATAGTTGATTGGTCCAGAAGGGGGCACCTGACTCAAGCTGGGCCAATCAGAGTGCTTCCTTGAGATTTTTGTTTTTATTGTTGAACTGGAACTGGGAAAAGAGAGTCAGCACTTCTGAGTAGGGTGTGTAGAGTGGGGCTCAGGACCACTTGGCAGTTCTGTTTCCAACATGTGAAGTTGAAGAAGCTAAAACATGCAGTGAAAAGCAAAGATCAGAGATCATTCTGGTGGCATTTGGACCAGGTGTCTCTGGGACCTACATGTACCCCTGCCTTGCCCACAGTTAAATGAGACACTCAGATTGATTCCAATTAATTCTTTCTTTTGCTTAACCTGGTTCAAGTTTGTTTTCTGTCATTTGTACCCCCCAAGTCGGTGATTGATATGGATTAATTTATTTCTAGGATTCTTTTTTTTTTAAGATTTTATTTATTTATTTGAGAGAGAGATCAAGAGAGCATAAGCAGGGGGGCGGCAGAGGGAGAGGGAGAAGCAGGCTCCCCACTGAGCAAGGAGCCTGATGTGGGACTCAATCCCAGGACCCTGGGATCATGACCTGAACCAAAGGCAGATGCTTAACCAACTAAGCTACCCAAGCATCCTAGCATCCTTTTAACTCTAAATCTCTATGCTTTTATATAAACAAAAGATGAATGGTATTCAAATAGAGCTATATGTCTGAACCTTGGATAACTGTGTGAAATATCAAAGCTTAAAAAAAAAAAGGAAACATCATTTAACGCACTTAAAAGTGTAGAATAGGCTCAACACTCTTTATAGCCTTTCATTATATCTAAATGAAAGAAATAAATAGGTCAAGAGCTGGTGTTTTGGTGAACTGTGAGGAAATCAGCCATTAAATTATAAAAATTGATTTCAAAACTGTTGACGTAGTGACCTGATTTTGAAATTGAATCCATTTTTCCTATGCCTACTGTAACACAAGAGGGAGAATAGTAACTTTGGCTTGGTGAAGATGAAGAATTTAGAAAGACTTGGTCACAATGTGGCATTTTTGGCCTAAACTCCCTAGTTTGTCTACACTACCTAATTAGTAATAAGTGAGTGAAATCTTTTCTTTCTTTTGATTTAAACAGATAATGTAAATAGCTATGTAAGTCTCTCATTTCTGATTTCTATTCTAATCCACCCACCTGTCTGTGTACTATTAAAAATAACTTACATTTTAGCTTTCAATAAATAAGGCATTTTTTTATTTTGGTTTCGTCATCATTTATAGATTTCAATGTATAAAATTTTGCAATTTGTCTCATGGTAAGATAACTCAGGAATATCGGTGACAATAAGTCTTTCTAATTCTGATGCTCTTTTCTCAGGATTAAACTTGAGATGTATGCATATGTGTCTATATTTATATCTCTGGCTATTCTTCTTATTCTCCTGTAAATTCTTGATAATTAATGGTACGAGGGATGATATTTTCATATCATGTTGAAATCCACAGAAAGTGATGAGAACTCATTTTTTGCTCTTATTGTCATTTAAATCTCCTCCCCAGAAAAAGATCTTAAACCAGAGCTTAAACGTATAATATAGTACGTGTATAGTAGTAAAACTACTTCGAGTTACACAGACTCCCTCGACTTACTTTTTTTTTTAGTTGAAGACCTTACAAGATGTAAAACCATAGCTAACCAAGATGAAATGAGAAGAGGTAGGGGAGGCTGGAGCTTTTATAAACCACTACTAAGATATTAATACATTTGAATAATAAAGCGAAGGTGATGTGGAATGGATCCTGGATGTCAGTGGTTCCTAATGCCTGGCTCTGACTCCCCAGATCATTCTCTGGAGCCTAGCGGGAACCTAGCTGTCAAGACCACCCCTCCTGAAAGGAAGGAGCCATGTATCTGGAAAGATTTTCACTTTATTCCCACTTGATAACCCCCCGTGTAATCCTTCCTGTCAGGGAGTAACCAGCCACAGACTGAACTCAGCGATGTGGTGTGTGGTCTAACCCATAATACAAGACAACCCTGTTGCCCTCTTCTTTGTCCCTACCCCTTCCCTACTTTAAACCCCTGCCCAGGCACCTCCTTGCCCTTCCCTCATGGCCACAGAATATCCTGCCTCCATCTGTCTTGACCACAGAATATCCTGCCTCCATTGACTATTTCTTTCCTTATGTCTTGGTACCACCTCATTAAAATTAGAGGGCCATGGAGGATAGGTTTCCTAGGAGACGGTGGGTGGGCAGAGTCTACTGGGTGGTGGGGGGGCTCTCCTAGACATCTGGCTGATCTTGGCCTTTAATCTTCTTTCACTCTGATTACTGTATGTGGCCACCAGTGCCCATCAGTCGTGCCTGATCTTGGTACAGTTCCTGCTTTGGCCTTGGCCAATTCGGCTTATTCTTAGTTCCCCTTTTCCACCCTTTCCTGCTTACACAACTAGAGAGAAATGCCCAGTTCTACCTGACAGAAATACACTCAATAGAAGACGTTAAACTGCTATACACATCTGCAGAGTTCCATACCTTCACTTCTTAGATACGTGTTTAATAGAGGAAACAGAACCCTTATATGCCTCAGTGGTGGCTCTCTTGCATTTGGTTCAAGCCAAGTGTCAGAAGACTGACAGACAATAGACCAGCACATGGATGAGCAAGTGATGGACTGCAGACCCTGCACAGGTGGATGAGCTCAGAATAATGTGTAAAATGTACTTTTGGTACGATGTGACAGACAATTACTACAACAATGTTAGTCGACAAATATCACAACTTGGTATAGACCTTTGTACAACTTGCTGGAAATGTGTTAAGTACTAACAGAAGTTACATCCAATGCTAGCTAGATGTATGGTCGGGGAGGGAGACCTCTGTGGGAACTGTAGATAATTTTATAGTTACCGGGAGACATTGCTTCATCACTGTTCACTTCTTTAGTCCCTCTTTGAATCTTTTAATCTCTTCAAGTGCACAATCAAATTTTCAGGAATTTGAGGAGCGCCTGGCTGGCTTGGTCCATAGAGCATGCGACTCTTGATTTTGGGGTTGTAGGTTCGAGGCCCACGTTGGGTGTAGAGAGTTCTGAAAAATAAAATCTTAAATAAGTAAGTAAGTAAATAAATAAATAAATAAATATGGCTCAAAGCAGAGGTTTTGTCATGCCAAGAGATAATAGGAAGGTCTACCACTTGGATTCCTACATTTTCAGGAATTTGAAAATGTGTCATGAGTATAAAAAAGACACTGAATGATTAGAACAACTGTGATTGATTGTATGGTGTGGACTAAGAACCTATAAAACCAAAGAACTAGCGTTGCTGGGTGAGGAAGAACAGGAAAAAGAAGAGACTCTAACATGTGTTAGGTGGACACCACTGCAGATCTATTTTCTGCAACGACAACGACGTGCAGACAAAGTCCCAGACCCCTTGGGAGAGGCCCCCTTACCTATGATGAGAGGAGGGCCTGCATCTGAGAAATTACTTGCTCATTCATTCATTCATTTAAAAAATTCAACCAATAAATGTTACCGGGAACCTAGGATATGCCACATAATGTGTCCTGGGCCATGGTGATACAATGATAGGAGATATACCGTCCTTCACTGAGTATGTTATTCTAGTCCGGGAGAAGGACAAAAATGAAGGAAACAGAGAAAACAGTGACAAGTGCTGATGTGTTATGAAGGAAACCAACAAGGGGATAAATTAGAGTGCCGTGTGTTTGGGAGGAGAGACTCTTTTTAGAGAGAGCAATCTGGGAAGCCCTCTCCAAGGACAGGACGACCTTCTAATTTTTATTTCTCTCATCAGCTCTTAGCAGCCTGCAAAACAGCCTCTGAAGTTACACAGAGACTTCAGGGAGAGAAGCACTGCGTGTTGCCCTCTATGAAGTAAGCTCTCTATATTTTTCAAATGAATAAAGAATGATATGGAATCATCACTCATAACTTAATGAGGAGAGCTCACAGTCTCTCAGAGATGAAAGAAGGACAGTCTACCCCTAAAGAGAACCAGGAGCGGGCAGTGTCACAGAGGAAAAGGAGGGGATTTCAAAGACGATCACAAATGAGCTGGACACTTATATCCACACACACTCTTGCGCAGGAATGTTTATAGCAGTTTTAGTGATAATTGCCCAAACTTGGAGGCAACCAAGATATCCGTCAGTAGGTCAATGAATTAAAAAAATAAATGTGGTACATCTGGGCAATGGAATATTATCTGGCACTGAAAAGAAATGAACGATCAGGGGCGCCTGGGTGGCTCAGTTGGTTAAGCGACTGCCTTCCGCTCAGGTCATGATCCTGGAGTCCCAGGATCGAGTCCCGCATCGGGCTCCCTGCTCAGCAGGAGTCTGCTTCTCCCTCTGACCCTCTCCCCTCTCATGCTCTCTCTCTATCTCATTCTCTCTCTCAAATAAATAAGTAAAATCTTTAAAAAAAAAATGAATGATCAAGCCATGAAAAGACAGGGAGGAACCTAAGGTGCATATCACTAAGTGAAAAAAAAAACCAACCTGAAAAAGCAGGTATGATAGTGTATGATTCCAGCTTTAAGACATTCTGGAAAAGGCAAGACTATGCACACATTAAAATGATCAGTGGTTGCCAGAGGTGGTAGGGAGGGAGGGGTGAATAGGTGGAGCACAGAGGATTTTAGGGCAGTGAAACTACTCTGTGTGATACTATAATGATGGATACATGTCCTTATACATTTGTCAAAATCCATAGAATGTCCAATACCAAGAGTGAACCCTAAGGTAAAACTATGGACTTTGGGTGATTATCATGTGTCAATATAGGTTCATAGATTGTGACAGAGGTATCACTCTGGTGCAGGCTTTTGATATAGGGGAGGCAGGATGTATGAGGAGGCAGGGCATATACAGGAAATCTCTGTACTTTCTACTCCATTTTGCCATGAATCTAAAAGTGCTTTAAAAAATAAAGTCTTGGGGCATCTGGGTGGTTCAGTCCGTTAAGCGTCTGCCTTCAGCTCAGATTGTGATCTCAAGGTCCTGGGATCGAGCCGCACATGAGGCTCACTGCTTGGCAGGGAGTCTACTTCTCCCTCTCCCTCTGCCCCTCCCCCCAGCTTGTTTTCTCTCTGTCTCAAATAAATAAATAAAACTTACAAATAAATAAATAAAGTCTTTTTCCTAAGAATTCAAATGGAAACATTTACATCAGTCATTGTGAGTCTGGCTAATAATGTGAGTCCATTCCTGAGAGATGGAGCCCCCATGGTGTGCCAGTTCTGCCCATCTTCCCTGGACTGAAAGGAATGGACCCAGGTTGTTCTCCCTGCCTCCAATGTTGTTCTTTTCTTTTCCATTGAAGAATCTCATCTATTAAGGCCTGGGCATACTGTGGCATCCTTCCGTCCGTCTCCCTCCTTGGCCTTGCTAAGGGATTCACCCTGCACTCCTCTAGCGATTGGCTGAGGCGGATGTCCTCCCCTCGGTGGCCACATCACCTGGTGTGGGAGGTCAAGCTTCAGTCTCTCCCTCCGCTGTGGGTCCCTCGAGGGCAGGGATCATGTTTCGATCCCCCCAGCATCTGGCACATCAAAGCTGTCTAGAGAAGGGACAATATCCGACCTTCATTGTAAAGCAATTACACCAGCAGTGATGTGGAGGAAGGGTTGGGGAGTGAGAGGCGAGGGGCATGGAGACCTCCCCACCCCCAGGCCGCTTGGCACTGCTTCCATTGAACAACGATGAGGCTCAGCGAGAAGTCAGCAGAGGGGCAAGGGAGAAACGTAGGTAGAATCATTAAACCTTAGAGATGGATTAGATGGTGGGGAAGAGGAGAAGGAGGACTGGAAACCTGGGAACTTCTAGAAGCTTCTAACTGGTCTTTTGGCATCAGTCCTTGCTCTCCTCAGAGCTATGCAGACGGTTCTCAACACAGTGGCTGGTGAGCTGATTAAACTTTAGAATCATTTTCCTCCTGCACTCACAACCTTTCATTAGCCTTGCGCTGGTGTCCTGGCGAAGCACAGTTCGTCCGGGTCTCTATAAGGTCCTGCCTGCTCTGGCCTCATCCCTCGCCCCCTTCCTCTCTAGACTCAGTTCCCACTACCCTCTCTTCTGCTTCCTCCTGTCCCAGGTTCTTTGTGCCTGACGTTCCCTTGGCCTGCAGTCTCTTCTCCTAGCTTGTGCCCTCACTCAGCTGTCACCTCTTCCCTGAGGCCTTCCCAGGCCGCCCTATTTAAAAGTGCAAAACTCTTCCTCATTTCCTATGCTCCTTCTCCTCGTTACATGGCTCTTTTCCCTCTTGCTGTCTAACTTGCTGTATATTCTAGTTATTACTCTTCTGTCTGCTCCATTAGACTCTAAGCACCATAAGGACAGGAATTTTTGTCTGTTTTGTTCATAGCCCTAGCCCCAGGCCTAGAACTGGCTTTTTTTTTTTTTAAAGATTTTATTTATTTATTTGAGAGAAAGAATGAGAGAGAGAGAGCACATGAGAGGGGGGAGGGTCAGAGGGAGAAGCAGACTCCCCGCCGAGCAGGGAGCCCGATGCGGGACTCAATCCCGGGACTCCAGGATCATGACCTGAGCCGAAGGCAGTGGCTTAACCAACTGAGCCACCCAGGCGCCCTAGAACAGGCTTTATCCAGCACATAGTCGAATAAATGCTCAGTAAACACTGGTTAGTTGATGGAGTGGTTTTTCATGACTCACCTCCTGAATAGGCCTCCTCATAAGGATTCCCGTCTGTCCCCTGTGGCACCCAGCAGGTGGTGGCTGTGTGGCAGATGACCAAGTGGACCCTGGGGGGTGGGCCCTTTCCAGTCTCCTGGACCTGACCCCTCCCCCTACTAGGGCTCCTTTGATCTCGTTTGCTCACAGCTTCCTGACCTGCTCCCACCCTGACAGGAACAGGGTCTGCATGGGTGACAAGCTGGTGACCTATGAAGAATAAGCCCATAAAACACCGTTCAGCAAGGGCACCACTCCCAGGTGGCTGTGCAGGCAGTGCTGAAGACCAAAGTCACTGATGAGGCCAAGATCATGCAAGATTTCCGCCTTTGGTAAATGAAGCAGATAAAGTCTACCTTGCAAAGTTGTTGTAAGAATCAGGTATGAGGAACGGGATGGCGTCGCGGGAATGCTTGGACATAGTATGAGCCCAACAAATGAGGGCCATCAGGTGGTGGAGTGGGGTCAGCCCTCCTGCCCGCCATCCCGGTGACAATGTTGATGGCAGTGAAGATGGAACCCATGATGAAGCCCAAGACCACTTGGCAGCCTTCCCTGCTGCAGGTTTTGAGGTCACGGTTACTTCTCCAGGCTGTAAGACCTTGCCAAGACCTACTCAGGCATTTCAGGCAGGCTGTTTCCTTCCTCATCTAGCAGTATCGATGATGTTAGACATCAAACATCAGAAGAATGCATCTGTGTCATACTTTGAAACTGATTAGGACTGGCTCCAAAAATAATGTCAAAAGAATTCCCCAGTTCCCAGATTATAGCCACTGTTGTGTGCTGTTGTAATACGACAATTCAAGCGAGAGGGGGGCTGCCATCTTGCCGACAGAGTGGACTCTCTTGACTGATGGAGGGAAAATGGGGTCTCCACCACCGGTGAACTTCAAAGCAAGCCAAGCATCAATCAACCCCAGGAAAGCCTGTATTTTGACGCTGCCTGACTTTTCCTCTGAAAGTTTTCCTTTTCCTTTCCTCTCTTTTGCGTTTCAAAATTTCCCCTCCAGGGATTACTTCCGTTTGGACCCTCCCTGTTATTCCACTTCCTGTTTGCCTACTTTTTGTTCTGCTGTGTTTGCTTCTCTCCTCGCCTGGTGCACTTGGCCTTCAGTGAGTTCCTCTATTTCATCTCCTGCCCACCCCACAGCCCTTCCGAGGAGGATCTTAAGTTCCTAAGCTCCTCTCCCCTCCTGGGTTGTAGCTCTTTGGGCCTTTATGATACAGCCGATGCCACCTTGCTTCAAGAAGTTTCTAGCTCCCCTTTTCCACTAAATCCATTGAGTTTAGAGGAAGCCTTGGTTCCTTCTAGTTAACAGCTAAGGGCTTGGAGAGACTCTGGGACCCGGAAAAGGGCATGCTTAGTGCCTCCTCGCTCCCTTACGGCTCCGCAAGTGTTAACTTGCAAACAGTGCTCAGGAATACGAAGGAGAGACTGAAATACCAGGGAAAAGAGAGTGTTCTGCGTGCTGCCCTCTCCTTGAGAACAGCGATGAGGCCAAGAATGCTCTTGGATAACCAAGATATCCGGCTGTGGATTGCCCAGCGGCCTCAGGCCACAGGCTTGGTAGGGGGACCCTGCCACTCCTTCTCCTGTTGCGTACCCCAACCCCACCGACCCCCAGTGCCCAACTGCTCCAACCCCTTGGCAAACACGGCACACTCGACAGAGTTGGGCCTTGGCCTGCTGCTTCTCAGTTGCCAACCAGCCAAGAGAACACCTGCTTTTCATTCTCTTCAGAGGAAGTGTGAATTTTTCCCGTGGGGCTGTAACCTGTGCTTGTGCTATAACCCTTCTCCCAGTTTGCTTTTTTGACATCTTCTAACCTAACTCCAGAAGGTGTCCAAGTGAGTCCCGGCATCTGCTTCTCACAGCCTGGGATCACCCTCGAGGTTTTTGCAGCCAGTCGGGGAGGGTCGGTGGCAGACGACGTCGCCGCTATGGTTTTGTTTTCCTTTGTCTACGTTTGGCTGGCATAAACACTTCTGAAAAATGGTCTGCAGCTAATGCCTTTTCGTTTGGCTCCCTTTAACGAGGGGTTTATAAAACGACTCTTACTATGCAGAACACATGTTCTAAGTATACAGTTACTTGACGGATTGAAACAGTGCTGAGAGAGGCAGAACACATGTTTCAAAATATTCCTGAAATGCATAATTACCCCGCGGACCAATCAGGGACATAATATACATTTTAATACACCATTTAATTGCTATTTACCTAGGAGACAGGAACCTTTCTGGTCTCTTGGGCTAAACTACAGATTTTTAGAAACTGTCTAAACACATATTTACTTGATTCATTTTGGTCTCTTGGGCGAAGAATCCTTTTCCAAAGAAGTGGCTGCACATGCAGAACAAGAGAATTAAGTGCTCTGAGGTGGCGAGAAGGCAAAGGCTTTATTCCTCAGGATTCAGGGATAACAATCCTAAAGCGTAGGCTGAGCCCAAGAGCCCTAAAAACAATCCATCCCAGTAATTCCACATCCCTGAAACTCCCCCTCTCCCAACACCTGCATATTTTTTTCATCTCCACCCTTTCTGATAAAAATGTGTACATTGCATCACAGTGGCTTCTTTGAGAAAGAACATTGAGATACAGCTGGAGAGCTCCACCTCTCGAACCCAATCCAAGTCCAAGAGCTCCTTATCTTTCTCCCCCCAAAACCTGCTTCTCCTCACATGTTCCCCCTCTCAGCAAATGGCACCAAATATCCGCCCCCGGCACTCCTGTCAGAAACCAAGTGTCATCTTTTACTCTTTCCTCCCTCCCTCTTCTTACATTCATCCAGTCAGAAACTATTTGGCCAGGGGCGGCTCAGTTGGTCGGGCGACTGCCTTCGGCTCGGGTCATGATCCTGGAGTCCCGGGATCGAGTCCCGCATCGGGCTCCCTGCTCGGCGGGGAGTCTGCTTCTCCCTCTGACCCTCCCCCCTCTCATGTGCTCTCTCTCTCATTCTCTCTCTCTCAAATAAATAAATAAAATCTTTAAAAAAAGAAAGAGACCATTTGGCCATGTTATTTAGCTTCTCTGTGCTGTCTGCAAACCCAGACTTCATGACGTTGTCACTGTTAAGCTTTAAATGTCAACGTTCAGGACAGTTCTTAGTGCAAAGTATGTGCAAGGTAGGGAGGTTCTCCTTTTTCCTTCTCCCTCCATATTTAATATTTCTAGAATCTGTCCACTTCTCTCTGCCACCCCAGCCAATGCTTTCATTCAAGCTGCCATTCTCTCTCACCTGTGTTCCCAACTGGTTTTTGAGCATTCACTTGTTCTGACCCTACACGGCCCCACTCCAATCCATTCTTCCCGAGGAATCCAGAGCTGTCTCTCACATTCAAAGCTGAGGGTGGCATTCCTAAGCCTAAAAGCCATCCACAACTCCTCCACCATTCTTAGGATAAAGACCAACTTTTAGAAATGGCTTTCAAGGGGCGCCTGGGTGGCTCAGTTGGTTAAGCAACTGCCTTCGGCTCAGGTCATGATCCTGGAGTCCTGGGATCGAGTCCCGCATCGGGCTCCCTGCTCAGCAGGGAGTCTGCTTCTCCCTCCTACCCTCCCCCTTCTTATGTGCTCGCTCTCTCTCTCTCATTCTCGCTCTCTCAAATAAATAAATAAAATCTTAAAAAAAAAAAAAAAGAAATGGCTTTCAAGGCCCTTCATGATCTGGCCCCGGCTCCCATGCCGGCCCTGAGTTCTAGAAGGTTTTGGTTACCAGAAGTCTGACTTCAGCCTAAGTGGCACAAAACTGTATGCATGTGGCATGACAAAGTCTGGTCCCCTTTCTGACAACAACATCATCTCACCATGATGGTTTTAAGAGAACCAGGAAAACTGTGCTGTCTCCCTTCTCCTATCCAAAGTTTGAGATTCCACTGTTAGTATTCTTGGCCTCATCAAACAATAGTACCTCTGAGCGGGGCAATACTTTAGGCCCCTTTCTTATCTTTGGTAGATACCTGCTTCTCATAACAGAGTACAAAAAAGTTTGGCTCCTGGCCCAAGACAGATCTGGGCACGGGCTGACAAGGGTTGGCACCTTGTCTAAAGTGACAAACCACAGCTACCCAGGAGAAAAAACCCTTGTGAGGGAAGTGGGCCTGTTTCCTCTGAGGAGAGAGAGAATCAGAAGGAGCCACAGAATGGTTCTCAAACTTGAGCATGCATCAGACTTACCCAGGAGGTTTGTTAAAACACATCATGGGTCCCATCCCAGAGATTCAGATTCAGCCAGTCTGGGGTGGAGCAGGTAGGAGGGTCACCAGGCCCATGAGAAACCGCCTGGAACCTCTAGCCAGGCTTCATCCTGAGACCATGGCGTCTCTGTGACCAAAGTCGTGGCAACCTTTTTGCTTTCTTTGCTTTGTCTACCCTCAGGTCAGTGAGGCCTAAGACAACTAGGTCAAGGAACGAAGACGGCAAGCTGACAGGCCAGAAGGCAGCTTCGGCAAGGGTGTGACCATGCACAGGGCTCCCCAGCATCCCAATCATCAGGAGGGATTGCTGAGACAACAGAGACCTTCTTTCCTGGCCCCACAGAGCAACTCATTTTGCCCTGGGCAAACCCTTAGCTTCCAAAGATCTAGTGTCAGACCATAAGCCTCAAATTCTCTGGAGTGAATGCCCCTCTACCCCACTAACAGCCACCAGCATCTGTGTCTGTGTTGATCAGCAGGGCCTGCTTGGCTGACACTGGAGTCCTGCTCTCCGCTAGGAAGACTGAAGACCCTGGGCTGAGGGCCCACATTATGGGCCATTTTCACCCGCACATGCATGAGAGAAGGCTTCAATGGTAGGAAGGTAGGCAAGGGGGAAGCTGAGAGGGACAGAGCTCCCTAGAAGGTAAGCACCTGGGGAATGTGAACAGCCTGGAAGGGGGATACAGTTCCTCTATGGCACCTGTTTCCATGGTAATGGTCCAGAAGGGGAGCAGAGGTCTCACTGGTACCCAGCCCTTGCAGCCGGCTCCAGGCCAACGGGGAGACCCAGAAGGAAACGGTGATGATAGTAAAGACTTTCTATTGGCTGTAGCAGCAGAGAGGAGGAGTGTCCAGCTGGAGCCCCAGGGAAGCGTCAAAAATGCTTCACGACTGTAAATTTTCAGGAGAAGGTGCCAGGTAAGGCCAGCTTATCTGAGCGGGGATGACAGATGCTGGGCCAAACCCACTAGAGTTTAAGAGAAATTTAGAGGCAGAGAGAAGATAGGGACCAAGGGGAAGGTGCCAAGGGACTGGGACCAGGGCAGGTGCCACCGCTGGGATGGAATTGAGGGCCCCCTCCCCGCACGAACTGGGGCGGCTGAAGCCATGGGCTCTACAAGACAATCCAGTAACCAAGGGGACCACTTCAGTTTCCAGGGAAATCTAAGAGGTCGTGTTGCAAAAGTTAAGCTTGTCTGGTGCGACAGCTGATTCGTTGTTGGTGGAAGAGCTGCCTGACAAGATTTCCAAGAGTGTCTATGTGATAGCAAAGGATGCTAGCAAAGAGTGACGTCCAGGTAGTGGCGAGCTGGGTTCAAACCCTAGCTCAGCCACTCACCAGCTGTGTGACCTTGGACCAGTCACTTGAGCTCCCTGTGAATGTTTGTCATCATTTAGAGAGGAAAATAATAGTACCTAACTAATAAGGTGGTGTGAGAATCACACGAAATAAAAAATGTGGAAAGTGCTCGGCACCTTGCCCAGCACAGAGTGAGCACTGAATTAATTATTATTATTGACTAGCAGTGATGTCTAGGATATATTATTAAGTGAATAAATAAAAACACAAGTATGGCACGGTCCAATTTATGTAAAAAGGAGCCACTATTTTTCCGTGTGTGTGTGTGTGTGTGTGTGTGTGTGTGTGTGAGTTTATAAACACATAAAGAAAAGTCAGGAAGGATCAAATTGTTAACAGTGGTTAAATCTGGGGAGTGGAATTGGGGAAGTAGGTGAAAAGGGGTTTTGCCATTTCACTAACAAGCATCTGGACTGTTTGGGCATTTCGGGGGTGAGGAGGGGATGTGACGGTGAAGGCATCCTGTCTTCAGGGGCTGCGATCTGCAAACAGGGCTTTGCCAGGGCTTCAGGATTGATGTATTGGTCCAAGAACCTCGCGTGTGTCCTTGGGTGGCGCTCACTGAGCTTTCTCACTATGGGTGATACTGTTCACAAGGCACACACTGCCCAGCCACCTGAAGTCTTTGCTTAGTGGCCGTCTTTTCCCCACGGCCAGGGCTACCTGTCTGATGGGTGCCCAGCCAGGGCATAGCCCAGTTCAGGCTCCACACCAGGCTAGAAGTAAGCCAGGAAAACCTGAAGACTAGAGATGAATTCTTTGGTGCTCGGCATTGAGCGAGGTTCACTGCATTGACTAGTTTCCTGATTCTGATTGCTGAGTGATGCAGAGGCCATTTTCTCCTTCTTCCTCCTAGCATTGAGTACCCCTGTAACAGGCTGGATAATACACGCCCCTCCCCAGCCCAAAAATCAAGTTCTAATCCCTGGAACCTCTCAGTGTTACCTTACTTGGGAAAAAGGTCTTTGCAGATGTGATTAAGGATCTCAATGATCTGGATGGACCCTCAAAATGCAATTACATGTATCATTCTAAAAGAGAGGCAAAGGGAAATATTTACCTGGGCAGAAGAGAAGGCAATCCGATTCCAGAGGCAGGGAATGGAGTGATGTGGCCACAAATCATGGAAGGCCAGAAGGCTGGCGGGCATCAGAAGTTGCAAGAGGCAAGGAAGGCATCCTCCTCTGGGAGCTCCCACAGGGAGACCCACCCTCACACCTTGATTCCAGCCCAGTGATATTGATTTTGGACATCTGGCCTCCGGAACTGTAAGAGGATACATTTCTGTTGTTTTAAATCGCCAGGTTTTTGGTAACGTGTTACAACAGACACAAGAAATGACTACTACCACCCTCCTCCCTGGATTTGAGCTGGACACACGGCCACATCGGTAGGGATGACATGTCCCAGTCCCTCTGACAGCTGGGAGCGGCTACCTGATGACATTTGGGCCATGAGTAGAAGTGATGTGTGTAACTTCTGCTTCCTGAGTTTCACAATAAAGTTTCTCGCCTTCCGTGTTCTCTTTCCCCTTCCCGCAGCCTGGAACACCATCCCCGTGCCAGGCGGCATGCTGTGGCTGAGAGGAAAGGACAGCGGGCACGACCATCTCGGACACAAATGTGGACACACGGAGCAGAGGGCTCCTGGGGCCCCAGACAACTTCATGGAGCTGTGGTGGCCTTCCCATCCTGCGGTTGCATGAGAGAGGAATGAGATTCGGCATTATTTAAGGCATGCTATGTTGGGTATCTTTGTTACAGGAGATTTACCTAGCTTATACTCCAACTAAAACACTGGGATTCTGTCTTGTTCTGATAACCTGAGCCTCTACTTGCCTATAAGCCCTCCCTACAGCCTATGCCTGGGTCTTGGCTCCTGCTGATCTACCTCCCCAGTGTAGACAACCATCTTCCTGGATTTCCGAATATCACCAACTTCAGGATTTTTGACTGCCATACTTGGCTTGCCTTTTGGAATACCTCCACTGCTCTGTGTGCAAACTCCTTGCTGGTACTACCGAAGGTCGCCCCACACCATACCTTCCAGATGCCAAGCTCTACCTTCACTTCCCCTTCCGCTGGTTGGGTCTCCCTGGAGCCTGGAGTCCACTCCAGGAGGAAAATTTTCTTCTAGGTCCTATTAGCAATTAGCTAGACCACACCTGGCTATGTGGGGGAATGGTGCCTGGCTCCTGGCAGGAAGCACAGGTAGCTGCCAAATCCTCCCTGACACCTTCCCTAGCTAACCCCAAAGCTGCAGGAGTTTCTGCATGCGGTGTAAACCAGCAAATGACTATGCTGGGCTGTCATAATAGAGATACATTTCATTGTTTGATGACTTACCCTTGTGTTTGTTTTCCTTCACACAACCTTACGGTTGATACTGTATATCAGCAGATATGATGTTGGCCTGAGGATGTATCTGTTTCAGGAACACACATTTTAAATTTGGAATGTGCACAGGTCTAACTTCAGGTAAAGAATCACCTGGGCACACGGTGAGAAATGCATTTGATTAACTCTGAGCTGCAGAAGGAAACTCATCCAGTGTCCTGGATTAGGCAGCTACTGTTTATTTATGCAAAGAGTAAGAGAAAGTCATTAAAGCCCCCATTCCTGGTAATTGTCTCAGAAATTGCATTCCCTGGCCTAGCAATTAGTTTTATACAAAGCAAGAAGATATTTGGGTTAATAACCTTGAGTTTTTATGACTCAATCAATATTCTGGTTGCTGCAGGCTGCTTTGCTACTGTAAATTTTGAGTACAGTGCTTGTGGGGTGTATAAATATTTAGCTAGCCATTGAAGCATCAATTAATGAAATCATTTCTTCTGTTCTTTAATTTAGAAGATACCATTGGCAGTGTAGTGGTATGAGGTGTTTATTTTAGCTGCTGTCATAGATGCGGAAGCTAAATTGCTGTTGTGCTTTATGGTTTATTACTGTGTCAGTTTGCATATCCATATTGCAAAGCATCTCTTTTAGATTCATCTCCTTCCGCTAGATCTCAAAAAACTTAGTCACTTGCTTCGGATGGTTTTGATCTGATTCTAACTTTGCCACCGTGCTTCTCTGTTTTAACATTTGTAGAGTTGTGTGTGTGTGCGTGTGCACACATGTTTTAATATCACAGATGTAGTAGGAGTCAAAACCAGGACTGATTACTAAGTCCTTTCTTTTAGAAGGTGATGCCTTTAAAAACAAAAAAACCTAGATAATCAGAGTCTAAAGCTATTGCTATTCGATACCAAAACAGTCAAGTAAAGTGAAGCCTACGTTCAAATGGATATTTTCTCTAAATCAAGCCTTCCCAAAATGTGTTCCTCAGAAAATCCAAAGGATTTTCTATTTTGTTTCTATTTGGAAAGTCAAGTGGAAGGAAAAAAAAAAGGTGGTTCAATCCAGTTATTAGTATCTTCACTAGCCAAGGGACAACTTGAGGGTGAAGGACTGAACATATTCTGCCCAGTATTTTTCAGGCTGAATTATTAAGAGAGTTTCAATTCTTTAATGGCGTTTTAGAAAAGAACTATCAGTGAGTGATTGTACATTTTTCTAATATGTGTTTGCTTGGTACTGGCACTTGCTTATGAAACTGAAACAATAGAATAATCAGAGAGTTCCAAAGGTCTTAATTTAAAAAGGGGCCCTGACTTTTTAGATAATCAGGAATATTGAATATGAACTGAATGTAAAATTATATTAAGAAAATATTTTAATCTTGTTAGGTGTGATAATCACACTTTCTGTAAGAAAATCTCCGCCTTGTTTGGAGATGCACACTAAAGTATTTAAGGGTAGAATACCATGCTGTCTGGAATTTCCTTTAAAATACTTTAGCAAAAAAGGAGAGAGGGAGAAAAGTGGTCATAGACAGAACACGTAGGAGAAAATAGTAATGGTTGCCAAAGCTGGGTAATGAGTATATAAATGATCTTATAGTTTCCACTTTTATTTACATTCAACAATTTTTATAATGACAAAAAAAAGTTTTGTGGTCAAATAAGTTTGAGAAATCCAAACTTTAATAAAATAAAAATTAAGCATGCTTCTTTACCATAGGCCTTTTCAGGACCTTTATACGTTAGTGTGTGTATAAGTCTTTTGTTTATTTGTATTTTTTCCTTTTTCTGCTGAGCATCTTAAAAGACTGATGTTCTGCCAAACACGCTAGCATACTTTAGGAAGTACTGGCCTAATCTCTACCTAACAACCAGTTTGGAATGAATTGCCCTCCCTGACCATTACTGGACTTCATGATGAGAGTGAATGCTTTTCTCCCTCCCTGTCTCTCCATCCACGTCAGTCCCAGGCAGCCAGATCCTGGAGTTGAGCCTTAGGGACATAAGATGGGCTGAGGTTTGGACCTTGGCTCAGCCACTTACCAGCTCTCTAATCTTGGGCAAGTCATTTAATGTCTTTGCCCCTCAGTTCCTCCATCTGTAAAATGGGGATAATCATAGTAGCTACCTCCCAGTGTTGTCATATAGAATAAATGAGATAATGCCTGTAAAGCATTTTATACAACTGCCTGGCATGTGGTAAGTCTTCAATAAATCTGAGATATTATTGCTATCATCCATTCTGTAAAGCCTAGCTTAGATCATCTCCTCTTTGCGAAGCCTTCTGGGTTTCCTTCACATAGAATCAATTCCCTTTTCCTCTGTATTCCATTTCATGCCCTTAATGTGTAATTCATTATAAATGCCCCAAGGAGAGGGACTGTGCCTTATTCATCTCTGTATTACGGTAGCCTTCCAACAGCCCATCAGACCCAAAGGATGAGAAATGGGCTCATCCCAGCAGATTCAGTTTCCTTTAGGTCTTTGGAAGACCCATACAGAAATACCATTTACATATTATTGCTCAGCGGTAAGAGAAGCTGAGAAAAGTAGTCTTCATTCCAGACCTCTCTAATGCTATCTATGTACCATTTAGATATCGATCTTCTATGTCTGTCTGCCTATCTGTGTGTCTGTGTATCTATCTATCTCTCTATTTATCTCTCTTTCTCTCTCTCTCTATCATCTATCTATCTATCTATCTGTCTGAGATGAAGCCAAAGGGGCAAGGCTAGTCTTGCAAAAAGCCCATTGCCTGCTCTCTGATGAGTAGAAAAGACTCCCACTGCCTTTAATATAGTGATTACAAGGTAAAAACAAAACAAAAACAAAAAAACACCACAGCTTCCTGATGTTATTAATATTATTGGGCCTTTGTCACACTAGAAAACATCTTTTTGTATTGACACACTTGAATACTACTTAGAAAAAAGCCTTCAAGGAAAAAATAACATAAGTGCCTCTGTGGCAGTAACGTCCCCACTGAGGCTCAGCGAGCGCACACTGAGCATTCCGATGGGAAAACATGCAGGTGTTTACTTTGGCAACAGCCAGATTGCACAGTTAGTGCTTCCCAGGTCCAAGCTATAAAGTCATATGTCTTCCAAAAGAACATGCAAGCAGCAACATGAAAACCTAGACTTAATCAACGTATACCTGTTTCTTTAGCATGAGCAAAGCTTTCTGCCAATTCATAAGCATCTTTTCATTTGATTTTCCTGATGTGATACGTGAGTGAGAAATCGAGTTAATCCAGTAGTGAGGACATGCAAGTAACAGAGACCTGATCTGAATAAGGTTTGGGCAGACAAAGCTTTACTGAGTATCTTTTCTTTTTCAGTTGAGGTAGAAAAAGGAGTTGATACAATCAAGGACACACAACTCTTCAGTTCCCATGGGAATAGCTAACAAATTCATGGAGAACAACAAAAATCCACCGATGATCTAAAACCATCATATTAACTGTCAGATTTCACTTTCTCTTTTGATGAGATTTCACCCAGTTGGCAAACAAGTATAAGCAATGATTACTTGTCCATTTTCCCTTTGCCCCCTCTCCTTTACCACTTAGGATATTTCTTCTTATTGAAATTAATAAAAAATATTAATGGAGTATTCACTGTTCAATGTAGGAAAGACAAACTATACGAGAGCACTGTCTGTCCTCACTGAGTTTAGTTTACAATCCAGTTGGTTTTATTTGTAGTTTTTGTTCAGTTTAACCAGATAAGGGTATATTATATAACTACTGTGCTCCTTGGTTTTTATTTATCTATCATAGAAAGGGTTCCATATTAGTATATATAAACATATGGACTATGCAGGAATATGGAATATCCCTACAATGGGAATATGCAATAGTCACAGACAGGAATATGGAATTCAAAAGAATTGAACTACCTCATTCTTTTTTAAACAGCTACATACTGTTCCATTGTATGAAAGTACTACAATTTACTTCACCAGTCCTTAAACGATGCACATTAAATCTTTTGCTATTACAAATAATGCTGCAATGAATAACTGTAGGTTTTCTATTTCCTGTCTGGGCAAATATATCTGTAGGATAAATACCTAAAAGTTGAACTGCTAGGTTGACTTGCAGAGAGCATGTGCTCTTGTGATTTTGTACCTATTATAATCAAATAGCTATTGTCAAACTGTCTTCCATGAAAGAAGACAATTTAAATACTCCATAAACACTTATATATTTATTCTCATATATTTGGTACTTTACTGTTGAGTGCCTTCATCAAGAGAGGAAATTACCAAATTTTGTGAATTTTGCCAATTGGAAAGATTAAAAAATGTCACCTAATTTTTAATTTGCATTTACTTTATTATGAATGAGGGTGAGTACTTTTCATATGTGAAGCAGATATTTAGGTCTATTTCTGGATCCTCTGTTCTGTTTCATTGATCTGTCTATTACTGTCTTTTTCAGAATTAGGGAGGTTGAAAAAGAAGGTAGAAGAACAACGGATCTCTACCACAGACTAGCTAGCTTGAATGAACCCCTTTCTCTCTTTGATCTTAGCTTCTCCAGCAGGAGTGTTGGATCTGATGAGTTCATTTACTCAAAGTACGTTTTGTTGAGTGTCGGGCTCTGCTCTGGTGATGCAAAGGAGAGCCAAAGCAGATGCTGTCTCTGCTCTCATGGAGTTTACAGTTGGTGTGGGGAGGGGGAAGACACTTAGTCAAACCCTGACACAGATCCCTGAGAGTCCCTAGCAAGGGAAACAGGAGAAGTGGGGGAGGAGGGAGTATGGAGAGGGCCATAGAGATTTCCTTTGGAAGGAAGTGAAGGAAGTGAAACAGATCTGCTGGGAAAAGAGTTAGCCAGGTGAAGGGGGGGAGGCATGGAAAGGGAGAGTTTTCCAGATAAACTTTCTGGCACGTGAGGACTTGGCATGAATAGAAAACTCTCTACTGTGGCTGGAGATAGAAAAATGACAGGAAAGTGGTAGGAGATGAGAGATGCTACAGAAGTAGATAGGAATAAATCCATGTAGAGTCTTGGATAAATATTTTGGTCTTTATCCTAAACATTTGTCTTATCTGGGACCTCGAGGAAGTCAATTCTGAATTAAAGACTAAGGTAGCGCGTTAATTCAGCACATAGAATTTCTCCAGAAAGCTTATAAGGAAAACCATATTTCAGAGCCGTTCTTATCAGGGAGAAAGGAAGGAGTGATTTATCTGCCTGGTATTCTCCCATCTTCCACTGCCCATTGTTCATGTTTCACTCTACAGAAAGCTAATTCCCCTGTGCTTCCAGAGTGTATCACCCAGGCCTTCAGTGGTCATGCCCAAGGTGTGGCATTTCATCCAAACCTGGAGGTTGAGGCATATGTGGAACACCAACCCAGAGAAATAAAACGATGCAGTCAAGGGAATCTGAGAAGCACACAGAGTTTGTGTCCTATATACCATTATAAGAATCCATGCAAGAGAGTGCCATAGTCTGGCAACATTGAGGAGAACAGCTTTGCGAGCATTGAGAATGGATGTACGGAAAACAGCTGGGAAGCTATTGCAGTGGTCCAGAAGAGAACAGAGGGTGTCCAGGGTTGGGGTGGTGGATGTGGAAGTGGAAAGAAGCAAAGGGATATGAGAGATTTTAGGAGGCACAAACACCAGGCCTAAGGGAATGGTTAGATTTGAAAAATAGGGAAAGTTACCAAGGATGTCAGGTTTATGACTTGAGCAACTGGTAGATGGTGGCATCATTTGCTGAGATAAGAATCTGAGGTAGAGACTCAAGTTTGGGAGGAAAGATCGTGACTTGGGGTTTGGACTTGTGGCTATGAGAAGTTCAACGGGAGATTTTGAGTAGGCAATAGAATGTACGAGTGTGTAGAGTGAGAAGTGAAGCTTAAAACACTGAAACATTTAATGGCTCTCTGGAGAAGGATGGTAATGGAAAGAAGATAAAGAGCAGGGTAGGAGGAAAACGAGAAGAACCCAGGGAAGAGGGTTTCTGGAGGGAAGGGTCCCAGAGAGGCCAGGGAGGGTGAGGACTGAGTCCTTTGCTTTAGCAACATGGTGGCCATTAGCCATTTTAGCCAAAGTGCTGGGGCTGAGGAGTGAGGGAAAATGATGAAAAGGAAGAGCAGTATAAACAACCTATTCAAGAAGTTTCACTGGGAAGGGGAGAAGGAAAAAATAAGAGCAGGAAGGGGCTGTGGGTTGAAGTTGTTTTTGTTTTATCTTAAGAGGGACTTGAGTATGTTTAAGCATAAATAGGAAGGATTAGGTGTCAGGGAAGGGTGGAGTATACAGGGGAGAGGAGACATATTAGAGTGTCCGGCTCTCGAGAGAACAGGAGGGGCTGGGATCCAGAACACAGGGACTGACCTCAGGGTAGGAAGCATCAGCCAGGATGGGAGGAAAGGAAGGGGGGTGAGGCCAGGGAAGGAGTGACTGTAGCAGGAAGTTGAGGGTCTGGTTCGATGGCTTCAATTTTTGAAAAGTAGGAGGCAGGTTACATGCAGGAATGTGTGGTGGGGGGTGGAAAGGCAGGAAGGAGAGTGGAGAGGGTTTGAAGTAGAAGAAACTCCCAACTTAGTGATCTTGAGAGCGCTTCCCTCATGGACAGCGTGGAGAAATGATGACTGGGTGGAGGGAAGAGGGGAGATGCAAAGAGAAGAAGGAAGGGGGTCCCAGCCAACCCCCTACCTTGCCTCCCTACTTACCCTTAAGCCAGTCTTAGCCCTGGTCTTCCAGCTCATAGACAAGGAAGCAAACAAGGTGGGTCTGATACAGCAACTCAGAGTTCTTGGCTTCCGGATAACTAAGAGGGTGTCATTTTTATGATTCACACATAATAGCTTAACACAACAATCAATCAATTTTTGAAAATTCTCTTTTGAAAATTCTCCTTTTATTGTGGCATCATGGTGATACTTCCAAATGTTGACCCTGGAAAATAAAATATTGTGAGCATCCACTAAGATTTTAATACAGAAGTCTGTTAAAAGTCTTTTGTTCCTTGGGCTTTTCTTTTCGGCTAGAACAGGACCTAACTGTTTAACTTGTGGTTAAGGATTATTTGTGCGGGGCACCTTCGTAGGTGAAATGTAGTGGATTTGGCGTTTTGCCCGTGGAACACTGGGCAGGAGCTCCAGTTACAAATTGCAGCTGTATAAAATAACAGGAAACGTGGGGCTTTGAAAGATTCCACTGGAAAGATTAATTATTTGGGAAAGAGTTATGCCGCAGCTTCATGTGTTTTTGGAGAAAAGGTGGCCCACGCCATTTTTAATAGTGCAAAAGAAAATTCTGCTAGTAGGACTAAAGAGGGGAAGGGAGGAGATCTTGTTTCCTGGAAGGGCTCACATTTAGTTTAAAAACCATCTTTATTCTCTTTGTTAGGAGACAAGGAGCTAGAAATGAAAGCCACATGGAATCCCAGAAAGATCTGAGGCTTATAAAGGAAAAGATCGGATTTCCTAATTCTCTGAGATGACCTCCTTGTTTGTTTGTTTGTTTGTTTGTTTGTTTTAACTTTTCTCCTTACCATCCCCCATCCTGTCCCTTAACACCTAACGATTTCCTATATATCAATCCACCATGGACATTCATGCTCCTGTAGGCATAAGAATGTTATTCAAACAAACCCACCACTTCTGTGTGGACATTGACTTTAGATTTAGTGACTCTGTGATGTCCAGAAGAATAAACCAGCATTTACAATACAGCTGGGACGACCCCAGTGATCAGATAACACTCAATAGACTTGAGCACAGTTTTCTGAGGACAACGTGTTTCTACAAGTTTGAAGTAAAATCATGCAGCCTGCCCGGCGTGCTCTGATGGTGAACTGCCAAGAAATTGTAGGGAGTTGGTATTTTGGTGGAGGGGAAAGGCATTTTCTTGAGTTCCAGAGACATCTGTCTATAAATGTATACAGAAAAGGGATATATGTTTCCAGGTAGGCTCATCACTTTGTTTCATCTTGAACATCACTCCTCTGAAATCAGCCCTGGAGAGATGTATTTGGCAGGAAGGTTTACCTGAGCCGTGGAAGGAACAAAGGTTCTCCCTCCATGCTACAACTCTCACTGTTGAGCCACCACCGAGTACGAGAAATGCTTGTTACTGGACTTGCTCGGGGAGTGGGATGTTCAGGCTAACCCAGTGATAGAGAGCGACCATTTGAAGACTTTTTGTGCAGTAATGTACACGTCACACCCAATTGTGGTGCTGTGAAACCCAGACTTTCTCAGAGGAGCAGGACGTCAAGACTTTAGACTCTTTCAGCGCCTAGGGGCATCACTAGGAGCAACAGTTAATCTCATGGAGGGTAGATGGGTAGTAAACTGGATATTTCCAGTGAACAGAAGGTCAGGAAAAAAAGCTTTTACTGTAGTTTTGTTAAATTTCTAATTGAATTTTTAAGTCAGAGAAGTGCGGTGGTGGAGAGATTACGATGGCAGCGTGTCCTGAAATCTAATAGCATAGTCTCTTGGCTGTCCCAGAGGTGAAGGGGGAGGAAGAGGCTGAACCCCGTCTGCTCTGTGCCTGGGCACCCCCCTCTTCCCCACTATCACCCTCGGCACCCCTCCACTCTTGTACCGAGGCTCTCTCATCCTCTTCAATAATATGCTTCTTGTGGCCTTTGTGCTGAGGGTGACAGAGTCCTTGCCCTCAGAGGACACTTACTTGAGCCAGAGAGACAGAAGCACTTGTCGATCCAGGTTGTCCGTCCAGGGAGGTGGAGGTTTTCCTGGCCGGGGACTGGAAGGCAAGAATCTAGAGAGGCAAAGACCAGAAGCAGCACTGTCAAATACCCAGGATGGCACACTGCTGAACCAAGCTAGGCCCGTGGGCTCAAATCTGGAAACGACTTTGTTTTGATCACACCTGCTGTGTTGGTCCCCCACCTCTAGACGATCTCAGAAGGCACGACCTGCTGGTTTTCCAGCCTTGCTCAGATCTTGCTCTAGAGTCTCCTACTAGCCCAGCCTCCATCAAGCCCTTACTTTCACACTTACTTTAAAGCTTCTCTCCATCCCCCAGGCCTGGAAATCCTAAATGTCTCATGTCTTTCTACCTATTCTTTTGTTCCTCCGGCCTCTGGCTCCTCCAGGACGGGGTATGGACAGCAAAGACAGGTAAAGGCCAGAAACTGCCCATCTGACTAGGGCTATTATAAATAGACATTGTGAAGCGCCATGGGTGACCCCTCAGCTTTGTTAGGTTCTTTTGAGACCCTGAGCTGGGGGGCAGTGGGCATGCGCTCTGTTCCTTAGCAAGGGCTACAAGGGTTCCTTAGCAAGGGCTGCAGCCCTGCAGCCCACTCCTTAAACTCACCTCCGGTCCAGCTTCTGTTTCCATAGCATCCATGGGCACATATACCATCCCCTACCCCCACCCCTGTGCTCACCTGCCCTGGCAAACAGAGCTTAAAAGCCTTTTTAAAGAAACTTAAAAATAATTCAAGCCAGTTCTTTTTC
Source organism: Zalophus californianus (assembly GCF_009762305.2). Classification (NCBI taxonomy): domain Eukaryota; kingdom Metazoa; phylum Chordata; class Mammalia; order Carnivora; family Otariidae; genus Zalophus; species Zalophus californianus. The sequence continues at coordinate 57,498,376 of NC_045602.1, read as the reverse complement.
CATATGTTCATTCTGGTCCCATTCTGCTGGAGAGATCCTCGGAGACACCTGGTGGGACAGAGGCTGATTCCTTTGCAGTGTTCATCTTGCTCAGCTGTGAGGAGCGGGACAGCCAGCACCTCTCCTTGGAAATTTTCCAGCCTTCTTAACTGTAGGAACCCCATATCAAGCACACCAGGTCCCTTCACATAGCTTGAGGAGAAGGGAAATGCCTAGAATGCCTGGGCAACTCTCTCCCTAGTGTCTTCACTACTAACTCTTAGAACAAATCACTTAAAGACAAGTGACTGATAGACTCAGAAAGGCAGATCTCTGATTTTTGGTGTTTGGTTTTTCTATTTAACAAGTCCTGCCGAAGGGGCACCTGGGTGGCTCAGTTGATTAAGCATCTGCCTTCGACTCAGGTCATGATCCCTGAGCCCAGTGTCTTCCTCTCCTTCTGCACCCCTCCCTCGCTCATGCACTCTCTCTCTTTCAAATAAATAAATAACAAGTCCTGTCCAGAAGTTCCAGCACCTTTTTTAAAAAGGGAGTGTTTTTGTCACCTATTTTATCATTTAAGAGGCTTCATTTGTACCTAACGTAACAAGAGAAGTCCTGCATTACCTCTCTGTTATTCTTAATAAAAGTAATATTTTTAAATCTGTATCGTGCTGGGGCGCCTGGGTGGCTCAGATGGTTAAGCGTCTGCCTTCGGCTCAGGTCATGATCCCGGGGTCCTGGGATCGAGCCCCACATCGGGCTCCTGGCTCAGCAAGGAGCCTGCTTCTCCCTCTCCCTCTGCCTCTCTCTCTGCTCATGCTTTCTCTTCTCTCTCTCTGTATCTCTGTGTCTCAAATGAATAAATAAAATCCTTTAAAAAATTTTTAAAAATAAAAATAAATAAATAAATAAATAAATCTGTACAGTGCTTTCTCAGGGTACCACTAGACATTGTGTTCTATGTAGACGGCACCCTGGAGTTGTGCAGTGCACAGCTTGTGCAGCTGAGCTGACAGCCTTGTGCTTTATGGTTTTAAGAGAAATTGTCCCTTTCACATATAGAGTAGTAGTAATTATCATAACAACCATCACTACCATTTTTTTAGCATATAGGATGTACCAGTATATATTATACAGTATACTCTTATACATTATATTTAATCTTCATAAGAAGTCTGCTTTCAAGTAAAGAAACCAAGGCTCAGTTTCTTGCCCAGCAATAAGTAGTCAGCATTCAAATCCAGTCCTGTCTGTCTTCCCAGGCCATGTTCTTTCTCCCTTTTCTTTTTGGATCTAACCACTCATTCTCCAGATGGGCAAACTGCAGCCCAGAGAGGTCGCACAGCTTGCTCTGAGTCACACAGAGTCTTCCACTCTCTTTCACAGAACTTCTAGGAACTTGGTATGTGTGTAAGAAAGTGGCCTTAAAGGAAAGTCTCAGGGAACCATAATAATGTTGAACACACACACACACACACACACACACACACAAACATATAGCTCAAGCTCTTGGGGGGCATCTCTCTGTTCCTTTGCCTTCACGCATGCTTCTCTTGGCATCTTGAGGGGAGGTGGGGTTGGGTGGCAGGCAGATCCCAAAAGAGGGAAACCCAGAATGTATTTCCCATGGACAGGTGTTTGGTTCTCTTAGCCTGGATTAATTGGAAGGAAAGTGTTTAAATGTGAGGAGAGCTCAATGCAAATCTGGAAAGTGAAATTGGAATTCTGTAGCCTAATAGTTGTGTGTTTTCAAAAATGAACATTTCAGGGGCTGCTGGGAGGGCTCAGTCGATTGAGCTTCTGACTCCTGATTTCGGCTCAGGTTATGATCTCGGGGTGGTGAGATGGCACCCCGGGTTAGGCTCCATGCTGCGAGTGGAGTCTGCTTGAGTTTCTCTCTCTCCTTCTGCTTCCCCTCCCCCCGACTGCTGGCACATGCACACATGTGCTCTCTCTCTCTCTCTAAAAAAAAAAAAAAAGAACATTTCAGATTTTTGGTTCTTATTAAAGAATATGCTCATGTAGAAAATTTATATGATACTGCAAAGTATAAAGAAAAAAGTAAAATCCTGTTATCCAGAGAGACTAATAGGATTTGTTTGTTTATTTTTTTAAAGGTGACAAAGGGAAATTTCATGTTGATTTGTTCCTTGCAGGCTGTCCTACTGGGGCTGAGGTTACAGAGATTTTTCAATCCTCGGGAAGTAAGCAAGAGAACAGGGAAGATTAGAACTTATGTTGCATAACAGGGAGAATGGCCTACAGAACCTGAATCTAGAGCTGTTCTTAGACAAATTGTTCCTTTTTCTGAATCTTCAGTTAAAAGTCGGTCTTTTCTCTCTTAATTCTGTACTAAAAGTGATTCGCAGGTTTGAAAAAACAAATCCTCCATTGTAGTGAGGGCTCAATAAATGCTCTGAGTTTAAATGGAATGAAATAGATGGACAGTGGGGCCAGGGACCGGTGTGTTAGATTTTATGACACTTGGTCTGACTGAAGAATGAAGGCAAACACATGGGTGGGTCACACAGATCTGGCTCTGTCTTCCTAGTTGTGTCAGTTTGGGCAAAGATCCCTCATGTGCCCAGACAGAAGTTGGTGCCAAATATAAGGCAGCCCTAAACTTTCCAAAGGGGAAATCCTCCCATAATATTTTGGTCAACCTGAACACAGAAAACATTTAGTGACATAGATAAAACTGTGATATGCTTATTCAATGTGTGAATTTAATACATACATATTTAATATCATTAATACAATTAATTTATACAAAATATTAACTTGAAAGTACTGTTTGTTTCCACTCTCCTGTTCCACGAAACAAGTCAATTCCAACTCTTCACCCACCTCTTGATCATCAGTGTCCTCATTGTCAAGAGGCCTTTATGAGGCATTCTCACTTCTGTCTGGATTGCTGGAGATTCTCCTGGACCCGGTATGGGATGCGGTCACTGGAAATTTTAGCCCAAACTACAAAGTGCCCATTCGCATAGCATTAGCTCATGTTTGCTCTGGTCTCTCCAACATAACCACTCACTGTTCTGCTTTTTAAAGTGATCATAAAAGGCTTGTTTGTGACGACTTCCAACATCGCAAATGTGAAGTCACACTCCCAGGAATAACTAACAAATCTGTGTTACATTTCCTCACTTCTTTTTGTATCAAGAGCTTCCATAGCTTCCAAAACTGGCATGAATTAAGGGTATTTTAAGCTAATGTCTTCCTCAAACTGTAACATGGTTGTTAAATATAAAGCAATTTGGAAAGCATTGGCGTAACATGTGAGACAATGCAAGGATGCTATGATATTGTGATTTATATTAAGAAATATATATATTTGGTCTTTGTCCCCATTTCTGGTACCGAGCTCCTAAAACCTTGGAATTTCCTAAGTGATAAGAGCCAAAAAGGAGAAATGGATGTCTTTTGTTATTCCTACAAAAAGCCCCTTCGACCATACCTGAGTTTACATGAATGAGGGGATTTTTGGAAAGTCCCAAGACGACCTTAGGATGGGGACTGGTTGCTGGGGGTCCAACCAATTCCACCCCTCTCCCCCGCCACCCGCCTGACCTCTGGGGAGGGGAGAGGAGCTGGAGGTTGAATTGATTGCCAGTTGCCAATGATTTAATCAATCATGCCTGTATAATGAAGCCTCCATAAAAACCCAAAAGGACATGGTTCAACAATCTTCCGAGTTGGTAAACATGTGGAGGGGCCATGAGAGAGGTGTATCCAGAGAGGTGGTGGACGATCTGCACCGCCTCCCACGGAACTTACCCTATTCATCTCTTCCATCTCACTGCTCCTGAGTTACATCCTTTTATAATGAACTGGTAGTGTAGTAAGCAAAGTGTTTTCCTGAGTTTTGTGAGCCACTCTAACAAATCAATTAAAGGAGGGGGTTTGTGGGAACCTCTGATTTATAGCCAGTTGGTCAGAAGCCCAGGTGACAAGCTGGACTTGTGATTGGTGTCTGCATTGAGATGAGGAGGAAGGGGGACAGTTTCATGGGACTGAGCCCTTACCCGGTGGGATCTATCTGCAGGTAGGGAGTGTCAGAATTGGGTTAAATTGTAGGACACCCAGCTGGTGTCACAATGGCTTGATGTGTGGAAAATCCACACCTCTGGTGACCAGAAATGTCAGAAGTATTGAGTGAGAGTAGTAAAGGGGGCACACAGGAGTGTGTTATTCCTTTATAGACCCAGAGATAAAGTACTTTCCTCTTTTCTGAACGATAATTTCTGGAAAAATACCTGGTCTTAGTGATAGGTGTATAGTGGTTAATATCTTTGGACTTTACATGCCTGGGTATAAAGTGTGGCTAATATAAAATGTGGATAATAATTGTAATTAACTATGGACTCCTTGGGGGCAGGAATCATCCAATTTATTCATCTTTGTCCTCTATGTCTAGCACAGTGACTGATTCATAGGAAGCACTTAATAAATATTTGTCTGACAAGTGAATAAATCCAAAAACATTCTTCTATTTACAAGGCATGCATCCACTTCTGTCTGCAGACTCTCTTGACACCAGGCTCTTCTTACAGTTCTAGGGTAGGAAGTAGAGAACTTGGTGCCAATCGAGTGATTAGTTAGGCTAATGCCTCACACACATGATACATAATACTCCACACACATTGATTTCAAATCCTACTAAATTTGAATGTATTCAGACAAGATGCCGGTTTTTGGTTTTTTTGTTTGTTTGTTTGTTTAAATTAAGTAAGCTCTACGCCCAACATGGGGCTTGAACTCCCAACCCTGAGATCAAGAGTCACATGCTCTACAATGTCCACAATAGCCAAACTGTGGAAAGAGCCAAGATGTCCATCGACAGATGAATGGATAAAGAAGATGTGGTATATATACGTGTGTGTATATATATATATATACACATACACACACACACACACACACACACACACACACACACACACACAATGGAATATTATGCAGCCATCAAAAGGAATGAGATCTTACCATTTGCAACGACGTGGATGGAACTGGAGGGTGTTATGTGGCGTGAAATAAGTCAATCAGAGAAAGACATGTATCATATGATCTCACTGATATGAGGAATTCTTAATCTCAGGAAACAAACTGAGGGTTGCTGGAGTGGAGGGGGGTGGGAGGGATGGGGTGGCTGGGTGACAGACATTGGGGAGGGTATGTGCCATGGTAAGCGCTGTGAATTGTGTAAGACTGTTGAATCACAGATCTGTACCTCTGAAACAAATAATGCAATATATGTTAAGAAAAAAAGAAGAAGAAGAAGAAGAAGAAGATAGCAGGAGGGGAAGAATGAAAGGGGGGAAATCGGAGGGGGAGACGAACCATGAGAGACGATGGACTCTGAGAAACAAACTGAGGGTTCTAGAGGGGAGGGGGTAGGGGGATGGGTTAGCCTGGTGTTGGGTATTAAAGAGGGCACGTACTGCGTGGAGCACTGGGTGTTATGCACAAACAATGAATCATGGAACACTACATCAAAAACTAATGATGTAATGTATGGTGATTAACATAACAATAAAAATTTTTAAAAAAAAGAGTCACATGCTCTACCGACTGAGCCGGCCAGGCGCCCCAGCGAGATGCTGATTTTAGATGCTACTACCTCCATTCGCTTCGGGCACAGCCCCAAGACTTCTGGCTCTGGGACCTGTACTATGTGGAGTCCCAGCTGAGGCAGAGCAAAGGTTTGCTCTGGGAGACCAGTCTGGGCTTGGGATGGGGGTGGGAAGCGCTGGGGCTGGGCACCACAGCAGAGGTGGGAAGGGACCCACGACGATAACTGAGACTAGGGACTCGGCTAATCTACTGTGCCTGCCAAGTTCAAAAGTAGAAAACACCACTTCTTGGGCTAGTCGATCCAAATACAAAGCAGATTGTAAAATGTTATTCCTAGCGGAAGTCCTCCTGGACTCTGGGGTCAAGCAGACCCAGGTTCAAATCCCATTTCTGCTACTTTAGCAGTGATGAGGCCTTTGATAGGTACCCGCTCTGAGCCTTGGTATGGAAATCTCCAGGATGGTCCTAACATCTGGGTCAGAGCGTTGCTGTGGGGATCAAATGAAAGAGTAAAATGTAAAATGCCTGGAACGGTGCAGGCTCTGTAGCAGGTCCTCACCGGGAAATTGTTCAGTTCTGTTGCTCTTATCTTCCTGCACAGACATGGGTGCCAGTGGATAGAGAGGTGTTAGGCATCATTGATCTCAGGAGAGTCCCCAAGGGTCGGGATTGTGCATCCTCTCCTCTCCCACCAGACTGTCCTCAGGGCACATGAAGAGGAGAGGAACAGGGAGATCTTAGAGCTGGGACTTTGGAAGGAGACTGGACAATGCCAAGACGAAGGGGACAATGAGACACAAAAGCATTGCTGGAAGAAGCTGTTTTATGTTCCTTGGTTTGCGGTGGGCTTTTTGTCCTTCCCAAGAGGAGGGCCAGGAAGTGATGATCCTGCTGAGGAGGGGTGAGGAGTGAAGGCTTCCTGGGGGAGGCAGCAGGCAGGAGGGAGGGGCGTGAAAGGGGATGCGGAGACCAGGAACAGGCTTAGGCAGGGAAGGCTGACCTGTGTGCTCAGCAGAGTCAGGAGAGCAGGCCAAGTCACAGGAGGAGGAATGGAGCAGGGAAGGAGCTAATGTGGCCACTGGTAATCGGCGCTGGGGCCGCTGTGTCTGGGCCACCTCATATAATAATTAGAGCTAACGTTTATAGAGCGCTTACCATGGTTATATATCAACTCATTTAATCTTCATTATGACGCTACAAGGCGGTCACTGTTACTGCCTTCGCTGAGGCTCAGAGAAGGCGTGGTTGCGGGTTCCAAGAGGTGAGGCAGTAATCCTTACCTCCCGGTGTTACACCCCTGAGGACTTCCCTCCTGCGCTGAATGCGGGCTTCCCCAGCCCCAATACTTGCCTGTGACCCTGCCTTTGGAGGACATGATTCTGTAGCTCCGCCTTGGCACCACTTTGCACATAGCTGGTGGCATTTGCCTGTCTGATATGGGTAAGAGATACTGAGACAGTCCTACCTCACCCCAAGGTCCTGTCCCAGCTAGGCCTGCCCCTTCCTGCCTGTCCCTGAGGTCTGGGAAAGGACAGGCGTGATTCTGGTAGTGAAGGAGGGAGGAGGGGAGAGTGCCCCAACCCCAAATATGTAACTGTTCCTTCTGTCAGGGAATCAAAAAGCCTGAAGGAGACAATAAATATTTTGTTCTATAAATATGGTGGGTAAGAAATTTAAAGAGCAAATACCAGTAGGAGAAAGAAGTAGGCACCAACTTGAACTCACACAAAGTCTAAATTATTTGGAGAGCTGAGCTCCGAGCAGGGAGGGCCCAGAGACTGAGGCTGAGATTGGAGATGAGGGATGAAAGACCCACAGAAGGAAAAGGCAGGCAGAAAGGGAGGGCTTGGCTTGATCAAAACGAGCAATAATTCCTCCCACTAGTCCTGTCTGGAAGAGCTCTTGAGGTCCAACTTCCAAAACCTCCAGCTCTCAGCCAGGACAATGCTGGGTAAGACGCTGACTGAGATGGGGGAGGAGGGTGAAAGCAGTTGGATTCATTCGCCGGATGCTGATTTGCCAGAAAAGGAAGTGGGGGTGTCAGGGACATTATTTCCACTTCCTGGATACACATTCAAACATGGAACAACTGAGTCCTAACAGGACAAGGCAATAAAAGAGGCGACCACCCCAGGTGGTACCACACCCAACATATTCCAGAACTGAGTAGGAACTCATAGCAGTATTTTTAAGGCTTCCAGAGAGCAACATCTAGTTGCCACCTTAAGTCTAAAGGACCACAAAGATACCTCAAGAATACTTTAAAAAAAAGCCAACTCTAAAAAGGTTGAACACAACCTCTTGATGCCTTTTAATAAAATTAAATAAATTGTGGTACGTTCAGACAATGGAATGTTATGTGACCACTAAAGAAACCTAGCTGCTTTCTACATAGTGATACAGAATGATCACCAAGATAAATGTGAAAAAAGTCAGAGGCAGATCATCCTGGATAATACGCTACCTAGTGTGCAAAATACATTTCTACTACATTTGTGTAAAATAATAACATCTGTATTCTTGCATATGTGTAGAATGTCCCCAAAAGAACACACATGAATGTGTATGAGCTACTAAAAATAATGAGGTTATAAGTCAGGATAGCGATTCTCCCTGGGGGGGCCCCCCTCGGGGGGTGCCGCTAATATTCCGCTCTTGACCCGCACGCTGGTTACACGATGTGTTCAGTTTATGAAGCTTCATTTGCCTGTACTTAAGATTCGTGTACTTTTCTATGTTAAACTCGAATACAGTTTTCAAAACAAAAAAAAAATTGTTTTGGGTAGTAGAGTAAGTATGACTCCAAACTCAGGCAGCCCATGAGGCTCTCAATCCCTCTCCCAGCAGATTCGTCCTGACTGTTCCTCACACACCGAATTCAGGACAGGGGGTGAAAGAGGCTTAGGTTTCAACGCTCCCCAATCTGGCCTCCTTTACTCTTCCTTCACACTGACCTCAGCCTCTCAGCCTCTTTATCAATTGCTTCAGGACTTTTTTTTTTTTTTTCCTTTTCCCCAAACAGATTAAGCCACAGTTGTTCATCTGTTCAACAAAGTCTGCCCGCTATGCAATCTGTGGCTCTCTGGGGCCGGGCTGTTGAAGAAAACCTGCTGGCTAGGAAACAGAAGGGGAGTTGTTTTCTTTCATGCCGCTACTTTTCAGTGTGAGCAAGCATATTTCTGGTTAAAAAAAAAAAAAAGGAGGCGAAAACTTCCTCTCTCAATCCCTTAAGTTGAGGAGAAATTTTTAAAAACTTACAATTTTCCTCCTACAACGTGGTAATATTTTTCCTGAGGTGGGGGTATGCAGGTTGCCCCAGAAAGAAAAAAAACAATCAAGTTCTCTCCAGCCCCATTTTCAAATTCGATCCCAGGCATTCCCTTTGAGGGCAGTTGGGTCTTTGCCCAGGAAGTTCAGCAGCAGCCAAGATTCACTCACACCTGGGATATATAACCTCCTGTAGAAGGGGCGGGAAGAAGCCTGGCGTTTATGGAGGACCTAGTGTGTGCCGGCCACTGTGCTCGGCCCTTCACCATTACTACATTCATAGCACAAGCACTAGGAAGTCGTCACGGCCGTTTTGCCCATTTTACACAAGGAAGCTAAACCTCGGGGTGGTTACGTACCTCACCTGAGGTCATACTCTGTACACACCCAACAGGCAGGGGCCTGAAGTAGTCCTTTGGGTGGCCTAGGGTTCTCTGGAGGTGTCTGGGTGGTTCGCACTTGGGGTCTCAGGCACCTGCAGTTAGATGTTGGCTGGGGCTGCAGGTACCCGGAGGCTCCACTGAGCTGGCTGTCCCCACATCCCTTGGTTGAACAAATGAAAGCTGGAGCCGTCACTCAAAGTGTCACAGGTAGCCTCTCCGCGAGGGGCTGTCCCGAGAGCGAGCACTCAGAGAGGCGGGGGCAGAAGCTGCACGTCCCCTCTGGTGCTAGCCTGGCACTTCTACTGCACACTCTTGGCCAAAGCAAACCACAGGCCCAGCCAAGGGAAGGAAGATGGGGAATGGACTCCATCTCTTCATGGGCGGAGGCGTGAAAAAAATGTGCAGCCATCCTTAATCTACCATACCTGGAGAGTGGTGAAGCCAGGATCTGAATCCAGGTCACCTGGCTCCTTCCTTTACAGTCACCTTCGGGCTTCACTGTGCACCTGCTCAACTACTGGAAATGGCCGTTACTGATTCTGGTGCTTGAAAAGGCAGTTAGGTGGCAATATCAACACCACTTAGATACCTCCTGTTAAGGATGCCAGTGCAGTCTGCACCAAGCAGGAAGCTGCCATCTTTTCTAACAGAAGGTGAGTGCCTTCAGAACCATTGAACCCAAGGGCTTCCAACCTTCAGAGGTGCCAGGTGCCCCTCCTTTTGAGGCAACTGATTCTTCCACCCTAAGATGATGAGCCCTCAGGGCGCCTGGGTGGCTCAGTCAGTTAAGCATCTGCCTCCGGTTCAGGTCATGATCTCAGGGTCCTGGGATCGAGCCCTGCATTGGGCTCCTTGTTCAGTGGGGAACCTGCTTATCCCTCTCCCTCTGCCATTTCCCCTGCTAGTGCGCGCTCTCTCTCTGTCAAATAAATAAATAAATAAAATCTTTAAAAAAAGAGAGAGAGATGATGAGCCCTCGTTGAACCCGGATGCCAAGGTTAGGAGTTCTCTGGAGGCTTTTTGGCATCCTGAGCAAAGGTCTGTGAGCTCCAAAAATAACTTTTTACCATGGTTCCTTTTAGAAGTGAGAGCCCCTGCCACCCAACCTCGACTACTGTCCCTAGGGTAACCCGCCATCTCCAAGAATTCAACTGCACACTTACTTTGGTTTATCTCTGTTGTGTCTTTTGCTTCTCCAGATTCCTCTGCCGGGCCGTCTGGTGCTCTGATACCAAGGTGTGATGGGTTTCACTGGGGTATAAGAAAAAGCCCAGTCATCCTGGCGCACCGAGCTTCAGTCAAGACAGGTCAGTAAGGAGCATCTTTGGAAAATGGGGCCATTGTGCCCAGAGGGACTGGAGGGGACTCTATTCCTTTTGCTCCCCTGCAGTTTCGGTCCCTCCCTCAAACATCTCACTGATGCCTGCACCATGCCCGGCATCGGCTCCTCCCACATTTCTAACCACCACCCTTCCCTGGCCCCCCACCCCTCTCCTCTGCGAGGCTCCCAGAGCCCCCCTCGGGTGCAGAGCCTTCTGCTTCAAGTATTCATTGACTAAAGAAACCTTGCTGTTAAATTTGAGAAAAATATTTCAAAGCTGAGGGGAGGAGGCGGCTTAGAGAATCTTCATGCTGCAAATTGGAGAGTTTAAAACCTAATTACTGTCTGCACTCAGCCTCAAAAGGCCTCTGTCGATATTTATTGAACGATGGAGCAAACTTTACATTCACACTGTTGGTAAATAAAAAGATTTTCCTAATAAGCAAATCATTAGAAGAGACTGCAAGAAGGAGTTTAACTTAATTAAGAGGATACTTCCCAACCTTTTGTTTTATCCATTCCAAATAATAGGCTTCCGTAGAATGTTCAAGTGTGCCTTGGTATTTGTTAAAAAAAGTCTAAGACTTGTCTCCATTAGATAAGATTTCATATCAGTTAGTTTGTGTTGGTGCTTAAACGTAATAACAGTGAATGTCTTGTAAATGGCCCTTCTCCTGACTTTCTACCAATTAAAAATGATAATAACTTCTATCATCCACCAAACACCCAGAAAGTATCCTGGCAAAGTAGATCTTGAGATACAGCTTAGTGTCTTCATGGGTCCAGTAGAGATAGTCATGGCAATTGCATCAGAAAGCAGCCATTGAGAATTCAATGAGATTGTGACAGGAAAATATTTTGACAAATTTACAAAAATTTTTTTTAACTGTGTATTTATTTCCTAGCGTCTCTCGCCCTCCTCCTGATCTGGTCTGTAGTTTTTCCTTATCATCGCCTTGAAGTCAGCTAGCTTTTATTGCCTCAGGGGAGGAGTGATAAGGCAGAAAAGCCACAAAACTACTTAGGAGTGGTAAGAATGAGGCCTTTGGCACTGCAAAATTTAACCCTTGAGTAATGGAAGCATCAATTCTGGGGCATAAATATTAAACACGGAAAAACAGAGAAGTAGGCCTACAAAGATTACCAAGGCTATGGAAGGGAGGAGAGAAACCAAGGGGAGGCCAAACATCGGTAGTGTGTCCCTGAGAAAGAGGACTGCCCCGGGGAGGTGGGGCAGCGGAGCCTCCTGGCTCCTGGGCAGTAGACTTCGTCAGGCAGAAGGGCTGGGCGGCGAGGTGGGAGTGTTAGGATCTCTCCAGGTGCCGGAAACTGTGGCTTGTTCTTGGTGAAGTGGGAGGTAGTTTTGAGGTAGCAGAGAAAACCATGGCTTTGAGGTGTAGAGCCAAGGAGTAACCCAGGCGGGGGCCTGATGGAATGTCAAGTCTGGCAGTTCGGATTGATAAAGTTAATTTGTACATCGGGACCCACAAAATGGAGGCTCACGTCACAAATCTAAACCCAAGTCTGTGCTTAGGAAAAACATCTGTCAAGGAAACCTAGCATGCACCAATCACAGTCCTCCAACTCAGCTTCAGCTAGCTTACCTTACCCTAGGAAACAGGACCTGCCAACTTTAGAAGGAAACCCTCATCAATCATGCCCTATTTCCGCATTGCCTCTTCTAACACCCTATAAAGCTCACTCTCGCCCAAACACCCTCGGGAACAGTGCTCTGCTGCTAGTGAGGCACGACCCCCCGCCCCCATCCATGGATTGTTTTTGCCTTGCATAAAGGACATTAAACTCAAATTGTTTTCGTTTTGTCACTTGACAGGACGAACACCAGGACATCAAATCCCAGCTATTTCCCATCACCTGGAAACTCAGACAAAACCTGGGATAGAGCAGGAGCCAAAATCATCTGGAATTAAGTTTCTGCCACCCAGCAGAATGGGCATTAAAAATAGAAGTAAAAACCATTTATTCATTTCTATGTATTTCATCCAGACCATGAGATTTGCCCCAACCCTAAGATAATGATTTAAGTGCCTCATTAAATAATATGTGCTCAATAAATGCTAGTTACTACTATTACCATCAAGACAAGACACTGAAGAAAGTCCTATTACACACTTTAAGAACGGCCTATTACCAGATGTGAGGGCAAGCTGGCTGAGACATCTGTCATCCCACTGATCACCAGGGTTGATTTGGCTGATCTGGCTGGCTAGGTGAGTGTCCCCTTCTTCCCTCACTACTCAGTGTGTCCCTCCTGGAGCTATACACTCAGCTGAAGAGGATGACCTTCCCCCATAGAGGAGGACTGTCCCTTAGGTCAAGGGTCTACGAGTAGCTGCGCTACCGCTAGAATCTCTAAACAAGCTCTCAAGGTCCATTTGTAGAAGAACCTAGGATAGTCAAGCTTCCAAGACTCCAGACACATCCAAATGAGGTGCTGCTTGTGGCAGTCTACTTTTCCTTGAAAAAGAAAGAAAGAAGGGCACCTGGATAGCTCAGTTAAGTGTCTGACTCTTGGTTTTGTCTTAGGTCATCAACTCAGAGTCATGGGATCCAGCCCCAAGTAGGGCTCTGAGCTCCGTGTTATGTCTGCTTGAGATTCTCTCTCCCTCTCCCTCTGCCCCCACCCCTGCTCTCTCTCTCTCTCTCTCTCTCAAATAAATAAATAAATCTTAAAAAGAAAGAAAGGAAGGAAGGCCTATTACCTTCTCTTAAAGAACCAAAAGGAGGGGGGTCATGTTATTCTTGCCAAGGGACACTCAAGTTAGTACTATGAACAGTCATGATGGGAAGATGGGCTGTCGACAACCCAGAGAGCACAGCAAAGGAGAGCCTCCACGACCTGTTTTTTAAAGATTGACTTGACTACTTATGGTCTTCTATGGAAACCACTATATAGTCATCAAAATTAACATCCTTTTGGAAACACAGTGAGACTACATTTCCCAGTTCTCCTGGGAAGGTGGGTGGGATCATTTGACCAATTCTGGCCAATGGAATGGGGTAGAAGTGAGAGGCTACTTCTTGCTCCCTTAAAGGCTTTCGTGTGCTCCTCTACAACTGGAGCCAAAGTATTCTGAGGACCTAGGAAACGGGCAGAGCTTGGGTTCCTGGGAAGCCCCTTGGAGGAGAGCCATAGAAGTAGGAAACTTGGGTTGGACTATTCCTAAGTGAGAAGTAAACTTTCCTTGGGTTAAGCCATTGATGGCTGTTTGACATAGCAGTCAACTCTAATACACACTGTATATGTTAGAGTAAGGATGTTGAGTTCCTTCCAAACGTGACTGTGACTCCCTACCTTGGAAATCCCACGTTCGACGCTGTTACTGCATTCGGCCTTTTTAGCGGCCTTCCCAGAGGTCCAAGAGTGGGTAAGTACAGCAGCAGCTTGCTTGCCTTGTTCTTCAGGATTTAGACATTTAAGAGAGTGAACATGAAATGGTTTCAGCGTAAGAACTTAAAAAATCCTAGATTGAGAGAATTTTAGTGAACGGAAGGTGCATGTGTAGTCATCTGGTTCAACGATTAAAATCAGTGAGGAGGAAACCAAAGGCTTGGGGGCATGGTACTGAGCTAGGGCCATAGTGGCCCTGGATAGTACTAGAATCAAAGTCAGCTCCCCCTTCTTCAGAGCTTCCTCCAAAGTGCCCGTGGATGCATCTGGACATATAGCGTAGCATCGCATCCACGACTCAAGCTTTAGAGTTGGCCCAGACTGGGTTAAGGTCCTGGCTCCCCTTCTTACAAGGGAGAGTATTTTACATCTCTAACCAGCTCTAACCTTGTCTGTAAAATGGAGAAAATAATGATATTATTTTCCTCTTAGTGTCGTTATATCCGCTACACAAATTAGTGCTCACAGAGGGCTTAGCACACATATGACCCTAATAAAATTTTGTTAGGTTCTTCCATCATTTAAAAGAATACCAAACTCGTATAAAAACAATGCCACAGCCTTAACAGAACAACATCCCACACAGCTTGAAGATTACTTCTTTTGTGAACAGAACTCTGCATTTTCTACTCCTACTTTTGAAGGAGTTCAAAAATATGCTGCTTTGGTATATTGATTCTTTTGAGCTGAAGGCCCTTGAAAAACAGCAGATGCAGGGAGAGGCTCTCTCGGAACTGCCCTCCTCCGCCTAAAGACAGAGCCTGCAAAAGGAACTCGATTGTCCTAAATCCCCAACCTGGGAGTTTCATGCACTGGGGAAGACTGACTCCTACCCCAGGAGAGGAGACTTCGAGTCCACACCACCCCCAGACAAACGTTGTCACACCCTCATACCTCCCGTCTGTTCTTCTGATGGCCCATTCACCTTTCCCCGAAGCATTTACTCTCCCCTAAGTGACCCGCATCCCCCTCTCCTTCTCTACTCAGACGGTATTTAAGCTCTCAAGTCTCATCTCTTTTTCAGGTGTTCGCTTTTTTTTCCCTCTGTGATGCCCTTGTCCACGGACTATTAAAAATTAATACATGTGTATATCTTTTCTCCTGTTCATTGTCTGCTGTCAATTTATTTCATAGACCCAACTATCGAATCTAGGAGGGTAGAGGAACAGTCTTTCCTCTCCTACACTTTATTTGGGGCATTGGTTCCTTTCCTTATATGCCTGATTCTCTCCTCTACCAGATGGTAAATTTCTTGCTGTCTTCTCTCTTTCTCTATTCCGCGGGGCATAGGGGTGTGACTTGCACAAAATGGGTGCTCCCTGGAAACTTGTTGGGGAGCAGAGCCTAGCATCGGGAAGATGAATGTAAAGACCTTGTGAAAGCTCTAATATCCCATTGTTGGCCAGGGTTGACCAGGCGCCATCCCTGCCTCTCAGCCTGCTCACACTTTGATGAAGAGAAGGCAGTCACTGCTGCTGACTGGTCCTTCTTAGAGATGACCTTGACCTCAATAAGCCCCAGAGAAGGTGGTGGCCCCAGAAATGCCTGACCAGTTCTGGCCACCAGCAGGCAGACCTGGTTTACTGGTCTCTCGCTGTCTCCCGGTTTCATCCTCAGGACAAGAACTGCTTTATGAAAACCAGAAGGCTGGAACGTCTTGAAAAGCCTGGCTCCTCTTCCAGGGCCCTCAGTTCTCATGTGCGCGCACCCCTGCCTCTACTGGCTAGCCTTGCTTTCAGAACCCTGACCATTTTACTCTATAGCAGCACCCCCAGAGCGGGGAGAGTCGGGGAATGTGAAACTCAAAATTAGACTGTGCTTCTGGGGAATGGGAAGATTTGAAACTACTTCTCTAAGAATCAGTCTATTTGTTGGTTGGGAATTTGAGGATGATCCTGGTGCATGAGAATTTTCCAAGGCCTCTACAGCCTAAAGGCCCTAAGGGGACCCCCCCATTAGCAGTAAAACTCCAATGTCCTTGGCTTCCACCCCACCCGCACAACCCAGGACTTTGGCTTCCTCTGGTGCTGGTTTTAGGAGGCCCCAGGGCAGCCTGTGAGCTCACCGTCTTGGCCCTTGAAGCCCAGACAGGCGTTGGCAGTGCCACTCCTGCCAGAGGCCGTGAGGAGGCAGAGGTCCCAGCCCAGAGCACTGGCCCCAGGACCCCCAGCGGCCAGCCCTGCAGACACCGGCTTTACTGCCTTCACCCCTTGGAGGTCCCTACTACCCAGTGAGCCACACCATGTACCCCTTGGGGTGCAGTGAAATGGACCTCTCCCAGGGCCACAGGGCACAGTGGCCCCTGCACACCCAGGGTAAACTCCACCCATGCTACCTGTGCAGTTGTGATCCGAGGCCAGAATCTGTCTCCCGGCAGACCTGGGAATACAGTGGGGGGCACGGCTGAACAAAGCTGATTCCTTTTAGCCCCTGAAGCCACAATTTAAGGGCTGCGGGCGTTTCCGGGGCTTGGTGGAGGCAGGAAGTCCTCTTGGAGCAGATTTTTTGTTGTTGTTCTAGGAAGATACTTGGAGTGGCCCCTCTTGGTCATGTTAGTGGTTAAGTCCGCCGTGGGGCAGGGGAGGGGTGCAGCAGGATCTTTTGTGGAAGACAACGTCCCGTCTACCACTCTTCAGGTGCAGAGCTGATCTCAAGAGAAAGAGGAGAGCCAGCCTGCAGAAAGGTCCAGGAACTTTCTGGAGCTCAGGGATGCCGAAGTGGCTGAGTCGAACAGGAGCCCACCTCCAGGGAGGCAGCTCTGGATGTGACCTGGGATGGATCAGAAGCCCCGATGGTACGAGGGTTTGCCTAGTCCCACCACCTCCTGGCTTCTCCAGCTGCCCTGTGAGGAAGCCTGACTTTGAGACTAGGGACAGAGCCTGAGGAGCCTCCAGACCAGAGAAATTCAACCCCGCTGCATGTTAGCATCAGCAGAAGAACATCTAAAAGTACGGATGCGGTAGCGCTCCAACAGCTGTCTGTGCCCCGATGTTCCTAACAGCATTATTCACAATAGCCGACCAGCGGAAACAGCAATGTCCCAGATGAATGGATGAACAGCATGTAGTAGATCCAAACAATGAAATATTATTCAGCCTTTAGAAGGAAGGAAACTCTAATCTGCTACAACACGGATGAACCTTCAGGACATTACACTAGTGAAGCCCACTTACCTGAGGTCCCTAGAGCAGGCAAATTCACAGAGCAGGCAAATTCACAGAGACAGAAAGGAGGATGGTGGTTGCCAGAGGCTGGGGGGATGGGGAGTCCCCACTTGGTCGGTACCCAGTTTCAGTTCGGAATGCTGAAAAACTCCAGAATGGAGGTGACGGTTTGCACAAAGGTGTGAATGTAGTTAATGCCACTGAACTGCACACTTAAAACTGGTTAAAATGGTAAATTTTATGTTATGTATATTTTACTATACACACACGAAACAACAATATCAGAGAGGTAATATGGGACTTTAAAAAGCCAGTGACAAAACAGCTTTCTTAGGGAAAGATGCTGAACCTTCTGGGCAGGACAGGTCAAGTGGGAAAAACAGAAACACCCAAGGCAGAGGCAGGCCCTACACACACACACACACACACACACACACACACACACACACACACACCCATCAGACTTCCTCTTTTCTTTTCTTCTTTTTTTTTAAGATTTTATTTATTTGAGAGAGAAACCAAGCAATCAAGCACAAGTGGTGGGGAGGGCAGAGGGAGAAGCAGGCTCCCCACTGAGCAGGGAGACAGATGCTGGGCTCAATCCCAGGACCCTGAGATCATGACCCCAGCCAAAGGCAGATAGTTAACTGACTGAGCCACCCAGGTGCCCGGAGTTCTGGCTTTTCTGAAGTCATCAGGCACTGATCCTCAAGCCATTAGTTCTAAATGTTAGTAGTGAGGACCCTAGGGAGAGAGTTGCCCTGGGGTCCTAGGCAATCCCCTTCCCCGCCCCACTCCAGGGGCAGGGACCAAGAGGTGGACCTAGAGTGCTCCACAGGGGTCTCCTGGGAAGGGGAGCAGAAGACGCTGCTCCCCAAAATATGCCATTTGGGAATGAGGACTATTTTGAGCAGATACAGGATAAAGCTCTCTGTCCTCCCCCTGTTTGCCCAAAAAAGCAAGACAGAGATTTGTAAAGGTATTCCCCCCCACACCCCTGCCCTCTCTGTCAGGAAGGACAGAAGTCAATCGCTGGAGGCTACTCTAGACCCTGATCAGCCCAGAGACAGCACCCAAGGAATCTGTATCACAAGCCTTGCTAATACTAGTCCTTATCTTCCATTAGTTTCCCTGGATATGTGCCTTCCCACACTTGGCCCTTGGAAGTTCAAAGTCATTTTCCTTTGTCTTGTCTCTTTTTTTTTTTTTAAAGATTTTATTTATTTATTTGACAGAGAGACACAGAGAGAGCAGGAACACGAGCAGGGGGAGTGGGAGAGGGAGAAGCAGGCTTCCCGCTGAGCAGGGAGCCCAATGTGGGACTCGATCCCAGGACCCTGGGATCATGACCTGAGCCGAAGGCAGTGGCTTAACGACTCAGCCACCCAGGCGCCCTCTTGTCTCTTTATTAAAGAACACGTTGTTATTTTGTTCTTCTGTCTCAGAGGGCTCCATGTGTATGCATGATGCATATGTTAATAAACTTTTGTTTGCTTTTCTCTCATTATTCTGTCTTTTGTCAGTCTAATTTACAGAGTTCCAGCCACTGAACCTTAGGTGGGTAGGGGAAGAATTTTTTCCTCTCCTACCCCAGCAGTTGGGAAGACTAGAAATGTTCAAGAGAGCTACTAGCTGCCCCTGCTCCTGACTTCATGGGCTTTGATATTTGCGGAAAGGAGCTTCTGGAGGGACTAGAAGCTTTCACATCTTGAATATTGATCTCAGTAGTAGTTGCCCAGGTGCAAAAATTCAGGAAGCTGTATACTTAACATTTGTGTACTTTGTTCTATTTTATACCTCAATAAAAAAAAAAATACCAATGGCCAAGTTTACCCCTCGGAAATTCTAGATTTAAATGGTCTGTGGCAGGGCTCAGGCATCAGTATTTCTAAAGCTCCCCAGTTAGTTCTAATAGGTAGCCAGCACTGAGAAACACAAGCATATCCTGGTGTGCGCTGCCTGGTGACTGGTCTATGCCGGGCCTTTGGAAACAGGACTAGCCTATGAACCCTAAAACTCCAAGGATTCTAGGGCAATTCGTGGGGAGGGAGAGAGGAGCATTAAAGTTTGTGAACTCCCACCTGCCCTCCTAGATCCTTCTAAGACCTCCCACTCCCCTTCGCCCATATGGATCAACTTTGCAAATCCATCCTGCAGGCCACCACCCAGGGACTCATCAGCTCTACCTGGACATCTGAACCCCAGTGGCAAGGGCCTCCCATAGTAAAAGCCAGAATCCAAGGCTTCAGCCTCAAGTGCCTCTGGCCAGAGCATCACCGCACAGTAAGCCAGGAGAGCCTGAGGCTTAGTGCTGCAGGAAATCAGGGCCCACCGCTTCAACCTGGCATCTGGATGCATGGCCTGCAAGGAAAGGGGGTACACAGTGAGCCAGGTGGTGGGAGGACACAGACATTTCCAAGGACCCTGGAGAAGGATGGAGCAAGATAATTTTGGCTGAGGAGCCCTGAGTAAATGCAGTATAAAAGCTTTGTGACTATGGCCTGGGGAGTCATTGGAATGAGTATTTATGGCTTATTTTTCATCGAGCTTGGCTAGAAGACTTCAGAAATGAAAGATTTTTTGGCACCAGAAGTCTTGCACCAACCAGCATATCTCTAAATTAAGTAAGGAAGCAGACAGGCTCTGAGTTACTGGACACAAATTTCATGCCACGGCATGAACATTCAAGCTTCTTGAAATGAGTTCTTGCAATTAGACATTTTAAAATATCTAATGAATACCAAT
Source organism: Zalophus californianus (assembly GCF_009762305.2). NCBI lineage: Eukaryota > Metazoa > Chordata > Mammalia > Carnivora > Otariidae > Zalophus > Zalophus californianus. The sequence continues at coordinate 57,478,525 of NC_045602.1, read as the reverse complement.
GAAGAAAGAAAAAAATGAAGTGATGTCTACTGAAGTAGCTGTTTAATGGCAGAAAGAGTGTTGAGTTCATTTGCAGGACAGCCCATGGCAGCAACTCTGCCCCCCTTTCCTTTCTTCAAGGTCAGAATCACCCTAAACCACTTGTAGTTTTCCTGAATAACTTCCCAGTCTCCTGAGCAGTTGAGATACATTTGAGACACACCATCTTTCCCTCAACCCCAAACATAAAAGCCGGACCCCCTCCCAGGCCTCTAGGCCCTCCCTTCTCACTGTAGGGTCTGCCCTGCCTCACGAGTACTCCCTGGCCCCAGCCGCCCCCATCCTTCACCCCCAACCCCTACCTCCTGCCCCCTCCAGCAGTTTCACTTCTCTCATTCCTACTGTTTTCTTTCTCTTTTCTTCTTTGTCTTCTTCCCTTTTCTTCTCTATTTCAGTCCAAAATCCCAGTCATTTTGTGCCACCCTCGTGATTTTTGCATATCCTCAATTTACTTGAATTTTTTTGACATTGACTGATGTTTTTTCCCTCTTGACTCCCTTTTAAAAACCTGAACAAAATTACCTTTAAAAGAAGCTTTCCAGAAAAAAAAAAAGAAGAAGAAGATAGCAGGAGGGGAAGACTGAAGGGGAGTAAATCAGAGGGGAAGACGAACCATGAGAGACGATGGACTCTGAAAAATAAACTGAGGGTTCTGGGGGGGGTGGGGGGATGGGTTAGCCTGGTGATGGGTATTAAGGAGGGCACGTTCTGCGTGGAGCACTGGGTGTTATGCACAAACAATGAATCATGGAACACTACATCGAAAATTAATGATGTAACGTATGGTGATTAACATAACAATAAAAAGTTTTTAAAAAGATGAAAATGTTCAAAAAAATTAAAAAAGTAAAAGAAGCTTTCCATCAGTGAAAAATCAGTATTCCTCGCTGTAAGCAGGAGGAAATTATAAAACAATAAGATATATACCATGAAAACAGAGCAATGGTATGAAATTCTAGCCAGATACTGTTGGTGACTGGAGGCTCGGAGCTGGTTAAGAGGAGATAGGAAATGTTAAGAGAGGTGTTGAAGCCAGACTAGCACCAAGCTGAGGCTTTCTCCTTCACAGAATCAGAAGTGACAAAGGGATAATCTCGGCACTGTGAGGTAATGCTGTCTCTGTCCTTGGATCATTTTGTGTAGCCCAGGGAACCATGATGGGAAGTCTCTGAACCCTGCTGTCCTTTCTTCTCTCTCTCATTTCTTCCTGCTTTCCTGTTGTTCCCTCATTTCCTCCCATCTCCCTCTCCCTTTCCCCCATTTTTCTAGTAGAGCAAGCAAGTCCTTCTGTTATCTTCAGTGTTCTGACAACCCATGAGCAAAAAGAGAAAAGAAATCAAACCCAGGAAAGTTGACCCAAAGAGGTCCCTAAGCCAGGCTATCTCCCTGTCCTATGAAATCCTTGCTTCCTGAGGCTGGCCCTCTGCCTCTCCTCCAAGACCGCCTCACGTCCTCAGAACTGGGTATGACCTCCTCTCTGACATAGTTTTTGGATACAATGTCAACAGAGGAACACCAATCAGTGAGTGGAGATGCGGGGCCCAGGTCAGTCTCTCTGCCATCCCAAGAACACGCTGTCCTCCAAGGCAAACCCAGAGAAGAGCAATTCAGGTTGGATTCATTGGGACAGAGGAACAGACTCATCCAGCAGCTACTCACCATAGCCCACAGTGGGATGGCTGTGCCTAACAGATGAGGCATGACATTGTTATAAGGTAAAATCGTGACTTCTGTAAAAATATTAAAAAATGAGCACGTGTTAAAGAATTTATTTTGCTCTAATGATATGACAGAACCAGGCAGATAGATGTTATAACTGGTTCAAAGGAAAAGTCAAAACAGCACAAATTTACATGGAGTAAGGGAATGTTGAGATGAATTGCAAATGAAGACAGAAGTGGTTTATTTTTCCTGCCAACGTGGAGGAGGGGGAAGAAGTCAAATCTCTACCAGATAGGACTGAATTTACATATCTATCAATTACCTACTTACTGAGTTGCAAAATAACTTGAAGATAGCGAATAGGGCTTGAATCTCATAACCCTGGAGGGTGTGCTGTAGATGATCCATATGGGTGATTCAGTTTTCCACTGAAACACAAAACTGTTTACACACGAAGTTCTTAACCCATGGGAGACCCCATTCATTTGATTAATGCTTCCCTAATACCAGCTCCTTGGAGGGTACCTCACACGCATCAGCTCCCCACCAGCCCTCCACCCAGCAGGTAAGGCTGGGAGCAGATGCTCATTTGACAGTAGGTATAAGGTGAGTTGGGGACTTGGGTTCCAGGTGTGACTCATCATTAACTAACAGCCAGAACAGCATCAGGCTACCTAGCCCGCCAGGTTTCTTCATTAAAATGAGAACTGACAACTACGGGTGCTCTGTCCGGTTTCTCTAGCTCAAAAGTTCCAGAATTCCAGGGAGTAAGAAGCTGATGCTCATAAATCTTAAACTAGCCCAAGGACTTCTGGCAAGTACATAAGAGGCAACCCACAGACTGGCCCCACCAAGTCAGTCACTGCCCTGGAGTAAATGGCAAGTAAGATACTATCTTTAGGGCTCTTCCTTTATTTGGTTTCTTTTTTTAATTTCTTTAAAAGATTTTATTTATTTATTTGACAGAGAGAGACACAGCGAGAGAGAGAACACAAGCAGGGGGAGTGGGAGAGGGAGAAGCAGGCCTCCCGCGGAGCAGGGAGCCGAGCTGGGGGGTGGGGGTTGATCCCAGGACTCTGGGATCATGACCTAAGCCAAAGGCAGAGGCTTAATGACTGAGCCACCCAGGTGCCCCTGTTTGTTTGTTTGTTTTAAGATTTTATTTATTTATTTGTGTGTGAGAGAGAGTGAACACAAGCAGAGGGAGAAGCAGGCTCCCCACTGAGCAGGGAGCCCCACGGAGGGCTCCACCCCAGGACCCTGGGATCCTAACCTGAGCTCAAGGCAGACGCTTAACCAACTGAGCCACCCAGGCGCCCCTTTGTTTGATATTCTTACCCCCTCCCTCCCACCAACTTTTAACAGTTTAGGGCCCCTGATCAATACTGTAGAGGCTTGATCAACTGGCTGAGAAGATCTCTTTCCCTTTTTCACGCGGTTTTCCGGAGAGTGGCCGCAGAGCAAGACCGTGCCGGGATCTCTCTTCCTACTCCAGATTCGGTGGTGTCTTCCCCCAGGGTGGGCCGACCCAACGACTCTAAACGTGGCGTGAGGGATGGGAGAAATCCCGAGAAGGCTGAGAGAGTCTGGGAGGCCGGCCCTGGCTGCGCACCCGGGCCAGTCACGCACCCCGCACCCCCGGGGATGACCAGGGCACGTGCCCCCTCCTGGGCGCGCCCCGCACGGCCCACACGCTGCCGCCCTGCAGGAAAAGGTGTGAGTCACGCCAGGGGCGGGCCCGCAGGAGGCCGAAGGCCCGAGGAGCAATTAACGCGACAACTCTCCCGCGGGCCTGTGCCCGGGGGCCGGGCCAGAAACAAAGTCCGCAGCCTCTCCTCCCTGCCCGGGCGTCTCCAGGCCCCAGGAGCAGGAGTAGGAGGGGCTAAACCCGAGCGGGGCGGGGATCTAGTTTCCAGTCGCTTCAGCCCTAAATTCTCCCCAAGACTGCCAGAAAAGATGCTAATAAAAGACCAATTGTGTGGCCGGAGTGTTTTCTCCGGGCTTCTGCCCGGGGAACTGGATAGGCAGCGCAGAAGCAAGGTCACACCAGTCCCATCCTATGGCAACACCTTTTGCTCGCTACTGACCCCTCCTGGGGTGATGGGGACAGCTCGTGGAGGCCCTGAGAGGCAGGCCAGAGAAAGAACTACTGGGTTCTTAACCCGACATCCTCAGGCCAGACTCAGAGGCTCGGATTTTGGCGGCAATTCCCTTCCCTCCAAGGGGCTCCAAAGCCTTTCACACGGGACTTCTCTTTTGCCTGAATCTCCCTAACATTTTGTCCTGGGGAAATGGAAGGAGGCATTGAGGACCCTTAGGAGAATGAACTGGACATAGGTGGTAGCAAGGTCACCCTAGCAGCAGAGTAAAGGGTGGATTTGGGGGCAAGGCTAAGGTAAGCCATTGATCCTTAACGGTTAGTTAGTGATGCCCTAGTAGGTGCTGACTCTAGCACCGGGCTTTAGGAAATAGCCCACCGAAAGATCTGGAGGGGCTGCAGCAGGGCAAGAGCAGTAAATGGAGAGAAGATGCAGGGGCCTCCTGAAGGGTTGGATGGGGTAGCGGTGGTAGAAGGAGAGAGCGGACTAGCACCACTTCTCTCTCCACACCCTTCTCTCCCAGAGAGTTGATTTTTGCTGACAAAGTAAATGTTGCATCCTTCTGGCAAAACTCTAAGCAGAAGGGCAAGTGTGGGCCACAGAAAGAGAAGGAACGTTGATTTGAGTACCCTGAGAGATGGGTTCGTTGCAGCGGCTGAGAAGAAGGGCTTTGGCATCAATCTGTTCAGAGCCTGGCTTGGGGCTCTGAACTCAAGATGCTTTTCGTCTCTTCAGTCTCGGTTTCCTCACCTATAAGAGAGACTCCAACACCTATCCCATGAGGTTTCAGTTTTTTGTTTTTAATGATTAAATGATTTCAACGGCTGAGTGTCTAGTAGTTCAGGAAATACAAGCTCAAAAAAAAAAAGTAATAGACAACTGAATGCTATAAAAATAACTGCATTGATTGTTACTATGAGCCAGACATTGTATTAAACATTCTACATAATCTTATTTAATCTTCTCAACAGCCCCATGAGGTAAGTGTATTATGATCTCTGGTTTACAGCTGAGCGAACTGAAGCACAGAGAGTTTAAACCCCTGACCAAAGTCACACAGCGAGTAAGTCGTAGAGCCAGGACTCAAACCTAACTCCAGAATCACGGACCTTGACAATCACACTGATGACTTCACAGCACATCCAGGTCAAGGCATAGAAAAAAATGTCTTGGCCTGAGCTACAGAGTCGTCAGGATTTAATAATCGCCGAAACCATGGCTGTAGATAGAATCATCCAGAAGAAGCATTGAATACAGTTGAGGAGAGAAGGAAATACCAGTATTTACAGTGCTAAGGAAGAGAAGCCCTGAACAGACTGAACAGAAACAGCCAGAGAGGGAGCGGGGGGGGCGGGGGGGGTGAGATCAAGGGAGGAGGGCTGGCTTCCAGGAGGGGGTGTCAAGGGGAGCACACTGGGCAGCCAGCTGTGGCTTGAGATGAGCCCAGTGATGGGTCCTTTGATGGCAAGAGCAGGGGAGGGGCAGAGGCTAGGTTGAAGGGATAGTTAGAAACAGATGGCAGATGGGCCTTGGAAGGAGGGAGCAGGGTGATCGCTACAGGTGGGTGCGCGGGAGGGAGGCCTCTGTATTCTGACGAATGCACTGAGATGGAGAAAGGCTTCCTCCAGCAGCCGAAAAGGACATGCATTCTGAGTGAGAATGCAGGAGGGTGAGGGGTTTTATGGCCAATAGCCCCTAGTTCATCTGTGAAGTTGGAAGTCAGCTGCAAAGGGCGTGCGGTGGGAGCTGGGTAGGCAGTTGGAGAGCAATGGTAAAGACTGGAAACCAATGGGGCAAATGGTGTCAGGCTAGCCAGGCTGGGTAATAGGACTGCTAAACCAGGGGAAGCTCCAACGGGGTTAGAGATTGTGCGCTGGGAAGGGCCAGTGATCTCATTTTGGGGTGCTTTCCCCAACAGCTTCAAGAGCCCCTGACAGGGTCACCCACCATCCCAGTTTCCCCAGGGCAGTTCCAGTTTTAGCGCTTGAAGTCTGGGATCCCAGGAGTTCTGTTAAAAAGAAAGAAGTGGGGGTGTCTGCAGAGCACAAGACCAGCAGTGTCCATCAGGGAGGCAGCAGAGGGCAAGTGGGGTGCGAAGGCTATTATAAAAACGATCCAACTTTGCTTTTTCACCTGCTCAAATTCTCACCATCTCTCCTCTGCCCAAGATACATTATGTATGTACTCATTAGCTCTAACCAATATCGTAGTAAAGCTTCTGTCATAGCTTCATAAAAATCCTCTATCCAAGCACGTCGACACCCTGACCCAGAACACACTTTGTACTTTCCTATTTCCAGTTGTTGAAATGTAACTCCCCCTCCCACCCGCCCACCTTCTAACAGGTAGCCAGACCCCATCATCCGTCAGAGCCTGGCCCAAACCTAATCACTCTAAGCACATAATATTAGTGCCCCAAAGAACCTTTAAGACCATCCAGCCCAGGGCGCCCGGGTGGCTCAGATGGTTAAGCCTCTGCCTTCGGCTCAGGTCATGATCCCAGGGTCCTGGGATCGAGTCCCACATCAGGCTCCCTGCTCAGCAGGGGGCCTGCTTCTTCCTCTCCCTCTGCTGCTCCCCCTGCTTGTGCTCTTTCACTCTCTCTGTCAAATAAATAAATAAATAAAATCTTTAAGGAAAAAAAAAATAAAAGACCATCCAGCCCAGTGTCATGTGTCTTCAGGGATCTCCCCATGTAGACATAGCTCCTGGAGAGTGGGTCCAATTTTACCCTTCTCAGGGGTCCTCTTAGCCCCCAGCACAATGACTGATACACACAACAGATGCTCACTAAGTACTTACCGACTGACAGATTAATCAATAAATGCTCACAGACAGCGCAGTGAGTGTAACCCGCCCTGCTTTTGAATCGGCAGACAAGCTCTCCGGAGAGACAGCTGGGGAAGGTGGGAGGGAGAAGCCGGCTGTGAACCAGGGAGGCCCTGCTGGGCCACCCTGGGATGCTGGGGTGGGAAACGAACAACTACAAAGCCGAAAGCCACAGAGATTCTCACCCCTCGAACGGACACATTAAATGGCAAATTACAACCGTCCACCATCTTCTGCGATATGCTTTGATATCATCTCTGCTAAAGGGAGTGTTCCTGCTGCCACCTCCATCCCTGGCCCTTTTTACCCCAGCCCTGAAGATCAGGATCTGTGGAGGGAGGGGAAGGAACGGGGATCCCTGGTATGGCCCTCTACCCAAAGCTGCCTTTCTGGGCCCTGGAGGGGTGGGAGCACTGGGCAGGGACAGGTCCTTTGTATTCTTGATCGCAACAATGCGGCAAGGGGAGGTCGGCATCTCCCCTGATTAGTTTGGATTTCCTAGGAGCCTGGAAGATCCTTGAGGATTCTGGATCCACTCTAAGCTTCGCGGTTAGGTCTCTTTTTAGTGATCAGCGGTCCTGGCCAGGCTTGTTGGTTCTGAGAGTTCATCAACCAGTGAGCAAACATTTGCTGAGGGCCCGCTTATTGGGGGAGAGCAGAACGCGCCCGGGAGAGAACCCCCGTGAGGAGTTCACAGTGCAGTTGAAGTCTCAACACTGCAACCATTAGCAAATGATAAATCATGGTCTGTGTGGCTCAGACTGCCCGGGTCTTCCCAGCGCCAACCGCCTTCTAATTCTCTTCGAAGACTCCCCAGCCCCAGCTACTGGGGTGGATGCTACCACGCAGCAGAGGAAGAGGTGACCTCTCCTGGTCTTGAGGATGTAAGGGGAGGGACGGAGGGGCAAGGCGATGTTCCAGCCTTAGGGGGCAGCCAACTTGAGAGGAGGAAAGGAACCTAAAGAGATAAACATGCAGGAAAGCACCAGGCAGGGATAGACAGGTGAGGTTTAAGTCTCTAGCTGATCAGCACCCCTCCCCTCGCCCCCCAGGCCACAAGCTCTAGCTTGGAATTTTCCTCCAATTGGTTATGATGAGGTTCAAGGACATGCTACCCCAAAATACAGCATCTAGGCATCTTAACTATTTTAGGCTGAAGGAATTGGCGAGAAAAGCAGAAACAGAAGGTCACTCGGAGCCCCCGACCCTCTTCCCTGAAACAAATCATAAAGCCCTCCTGTGAGAGGCGCGCTCCCTATACCCAGAGGAAAGGAGCATCCTTATCTCTGAAGACAGAGGGAAGCCAAGAAGAACCCTACAAAGAGGCCTTCCTAAATCTCCCCCAGGTTGCGACTATCACCTCATCTCCTTTACTCCTTTGTCTTGCTCCTCCGTGACTGTCCGCTCTCAGTCAGACCTAGCACAAAGACTCAGGCTTCTTCAGGCCTTCAATTCCTTGTGGGGGCTCCTGTGTCACAAAAAGCTCAGATGAAATAAGTCTGTGTGCTTTTCTCCTGTTAACCTGTCTTTGCTGGTTTAATTTTCAAACGTGGCCAGGGACCCTAAGAGGGCTGAGGAAAACGTTGTGTTCCCTACTGTTACGTGGGTCAGTGCTCAGCCCCCCCACCCCACCCCGCTCCTACAAGCCAGGCCCCCACCCTCTCAGTCAGAGGAGCCCCAGGAATGGACACAGCCCTTGTTCAGTGAGGCCTGGCGTAATTCAGGAGGAGGACCTTGAAGGATGGAGAGGAGAGAGAGGCCCAGGTGTGGAGGCGGATGGAAAGAAGGCTCTAGACAGACATGAGCAGGGAGGGTGGCCAGACAGGCCGGAGGGTGGGTCTGGAAGGGCGATGTGTGGAGATGGGGGGCCCACTGGGCAGAGTGCAGGAGTGAACCCTCTCTCCAGGGGGCCCCCGGGGAGGGGAGCTTGGGTGGAGGTGGGGTCCTGGCAGGCCATCCTGGCCTCTGAGCTCTGCAGGAGGCCGGCAGCTGTCTGACTGGCTGCACACTCCCCGCCCCCCGCCCCCCAGTAATCCCTTTCCACTTTATAAACCAGAGCTGGGACTGCACACTCAGATTACAACGTGACTAGCCAGCAGCCCATCCTATAGCTGGCTTTCTTTCATTTTCTGGTTTTGTCCACATCTCCTCCAACCATTCTGTGCTTTCGACTTGTCAGAAACCCTCAGCTTCTCTTACTTCCCATTTTTAAAATGTCTGAAAGCTTGCTCACTGCTGTGATTCTGGCTCTGGGGAGGAGTGGCAGCTAAAGGCCCCTAAATCTCTACTTTTCAGAATCTGTATTGGATGCCCTAGCCAGCAACTTTTGAATTTCAAACCAGACAAAGGCAAGGTTCTGGATGTTCTCACGGCAACCCTGATTTGCATCCCAGAAGGAGCCTTCTGGATCACCAACTGGATCCTGGGTGGTTTTCACTGGGCAATGTTTGCATCGAAGGCCTGTTTGCCAGCCACCTCAGGGACCTGCTGGGGCCTGAGACAGCCTGTCTTCCGCTCCCTGCCCCACCCAACCTCTGACTCCTCCGACCTTGCCCCTTCCTGCTGCACCAAGGTGGGGCCAGCCTCCCTCGCCCTCTCAATCCTCTGTGACTCAGTGGAAGCCAGTGGCCACTTCCCCCCACCCCACCCACACGCACATTCCAATGGCCAGCTCACTGGCTTCCTGGCACTCGACACACACCCACCAGGCCTCTAACCTAGAGTAAATAGTCATCTCTTCGTGGGATGATTTACCAGGGCCAGGGCCAGCCCTGTATTGGAAGGGGTCACGTGTATCTTAGCCTCTGAGTGCATGCCTTTCTTTCCATAGCTAATAGCCGACCTCTGTCACTCTTCTTTTTGACCCCTGACTGACCTGAGACATTGTGTTTAAGGGAACTAGAGACCTAAGCCTCAGTGTTGTACTTAGCGCAGTGCTAGCTCAAAACATTTGAATTTTGAAAAGAGTTTTTAAAAAAGAAAGGGATTAATCCACGGAGAGTAAATTAGGGGCCCCCCAGCGTCCCCAGCCCCTGACAGAGCCGGCCACCTCCCTAAGGGCTCACTGGGGCCAGGTAAAAGGTGGAGTTGGTGATCCCTGGGCTAAAGCTCCAGGCCCTTCACTCCAAGGTCTCAGGTGCACTGTGTGACCCACCTCGGCCTCTGTTCCTCGCCTGTCTACTGGGTATGATCATTCTGTAACTCCTCAATTCCAGGATGTACAGTTTTTTACCTTTTAATATCTTGGAAACTGGGATATGGCAGGATATGTCTTCCAATCCGTGCAGAAGCAGGGGACTGTATTAGTGTTTGCTGCAATGCTCCTCCCTGCAGGAGCCTGCCTCCCATCTGTGGAGCTCAGGGGTGGCCATGTGACTTGCTTGGGCCAGTGGAGTGTGTAGGGAAGTGACATGTATCACATCCTGGCCGAGGCTTTAAAAGGTAGCCAGCAAAGTTCCAGTTAGAGGCTGTTCCGTGGGCCTGGATCCCATGGTGAGGACAATGCAGGGTCCATGGGCATTTAAGGGGAGAGGAGCATAAACTTTTCTTCTTGAGCCATGGAACTTGGGGTTCTGTTTTGACAGCACAATCTCCCATATCCTGACTGGTATCACCTCTTCCAGTTAACTGACAGCTTCTTTTTTCTTCCTTAGTGGTGCATAATGGTGCAACTCACAATCGATGGTGATGTCGATTCAGTGAAGCACCGTGGTCCCTCTCACAGACCAAATGCTTTCATCACTTAGCACAATGCCTCGCCTGCAGTAAGTGTTCGATTCACCTTTGCCACTGTTGTATTTCTAGCCCTCTGCACAGAGCCAGTGTTCGTTGTAAGTTTGGAGTCATGATCTTGTGACACAGGAAGTTGATAGCCCCCTCAGATCCCTTGTGGAATGGGAAAGGGTATAAATAAGGTCAAGTAAATTGGGGCACCTGGGTGGCTCAGTCGGTTAAGCGTCTGCCTTCGGTTCAGGTCATGATCCCAGGGTCCTGGGATCGAGCCCCACATCGGGCTCCCTGCTCAGCGGGGAGCCTGCTTCTCCCTCTCCCTCTGCCTGCCGCTCCCCCTGCTAGTGCTTTCTCTCTCTCTCTCAAATAAAGAAATAAAATATCTTAAAAATAAACAAGTTCAAGTAAATTAAAATGTGGCTTTGGCACTTGCTATTGGCAGTTCTTTGCGGGCATAGGCGTTTTAGGTGGCCTTCCCAAAAGCCAGCCTTTAAAAAAACTACTTGTTTAGGTAGGTAACTAAGAATGCCGGTATTTTTTTCTTGTTAATTAACAGCTTGTCACCTGGGATATGAGAATGTGGGAGAAACTATGAAATCGTGGGAGGCCAAGTTTTTAGTGCAACAAAATAAAGAAACTCCACACTCTTTTAGATGGAGCAAAATACAACAGTCTTCCATTTCTGCAGAATTCGGTATGGGCTGCAGATCCAGTCTGAAGCGCTCAGACTTCCAGCTGATTCTTTACCTTCTGTGTTATACCCCTGTGTTTTGGAACAGCTCTCTCCAGGACCTGCAGACCTGAAGGCCGTGAGAGAGCTCGCATGCAGGGCTGAGCCGAAGCACAACTGTGCAGACAGCCAGGTCTGCCTCTGGCCTCTCATGGGCGCCGCCCACCCCTCAGGCACCTGCTCCCCTGAAGCCTCTGGCACCTGCCTGCCTCCTCCTTCACTTCTTCCACTAAGAAAAATGACAAAAGTCCCTTATCCTCGCGTGCTAGTGATGTACACGTTACTTCCTCAGGAGCATTTGTATCTTAAAAGGGAATCTGGAAAGTGAAAAAGGAAAGGACAAGATGGTTTGCAGGGTTGGGTTAGGAATCTGTTAACTGCAAGAAACAGAAACTCGCTCAAGCTGACTTAGGTTTAAAAGAAAAGGCTTATTAATAGGAAACTGGAATTCACAGGAAACTTGGTTGTAGACAGTATGGTTGTGGCCTCAAGGGAACAGAAAAATTCTCAGTAGCTACCCGCTCCAACTCCCTCTCACTCTCCAGGGTTCCATGGGCTCTCATCTCTCCTGCCTGTGTCCACCTCAGCCTTTTCTCTTGGCAGACAGCTTCCTTCACTCAATTATCAGCACAGGGCCCCATCGTGGCTGCCCTAAAATGGGGGCCCCAGAACCCCACCACGTGACTTTCTATGTCAAGCCTCAACACGGACTAACTAGAGTTTCTCTGACCTAATTCCTAATACCTGAGAGGGAAAATCTGGCCTCCTACAGCCTATAGGTGATTCCATGGGGTTCAGTTGACCACATCAGGCTCAATCATCATGGGGCCGCCACTATTGGGCCAGTCAGTTTCTCTAAAAGACAGCATGGTTGATGCGCCATACAGAATTTGGTTCAGCTGCATGTGGCAGAATACCCAAAATAAGAGCAGCCTAATAAATAGAAATATATTTCTTTCTCATCCAAGAGTTGAGCAGTCTAGGACTGGTATTGTGTGGCCTCTTTTTTCATATAATTTTTTAAAGATTTCTTTGAGAGAGAGAGAGAGCATGAGCAGGGGGGAGTGGCAGAGGGAGAGGAAGCGAAAGAATCTCAAGCAGACTCCCCGCTGAGCACAGAGCCTGATGCTGGGCTCGATCTCATGACCCCAAAGTCATGACCTGAGCTGAAATCAAGAATCAGACACTCAACCAACTGAGCCACCCAGGCACCCCTAGTGTGGCCTCTTGATCACTATCTTGGTATGTGGCTTCCACCCTCAAATTTACCTCATGATCCAAGATGGCTGCTGAAGCACCAATCATCACATCACATTGGGTTGCAGGCTGGAAGGAAGAAAAGAAAGACTAAAGCTCTCTCCCACTTGCTGCTGAGTTGGCTCCTTTTAAGCATCCTTATCAGGAGTCTCACAGAACACTCCTGCTTATATCATTGCCAAAATCTAGTCAACATAGTCATACCTAGATGCAAAAAAGTCTGGGAAATGGAAGGATTTTTTTTAGGAAGACACATTTTCACCCAGAATATAACCCAAGTTCTGCCACCAAAAAAAGAAGCAAGGATAGATACTGAGGAACACTCAGAATCTCAGCCACCGTTGGGAAGGAAATATAGGACATCTTCAGTATGTTTTTAAGTTTTCTTTTTCTGTAAGAAAGGTGTGCCACTTTGGAAAGTTAAAGAAATAAGTAAATGAACCACTTTGGAAAAAACAAGAAAAACTCTGAAAAAGAAAGATCAGTGTTTAACCCAGGAGTAGTTTCTGGAGGTGGAATTTCAGACATCAGAGAGATAAATAGTGGTGTTTTAGAAATGGGAGTAGAGACCTTGCCAGAGACCCTTGCCATTCCACATGGACATATGGAAGGCTTATCCAGTTTGTGTGAGAGTTTTATAGGCATGGATGTCCATTCCCTTCTATATGAAGACAAAATTGGTCTCCATGTCTGTCCACCCTTCTCTCCATTTCACAGTGTCTCATGGAATATAAAATTCACAGTCCACTCTGATGCAGTTCTCTCTTCTCCCCACAATCACCCCATTCAACTACCTGTGAGCTCTTCCCAAAAGACAAAGCAAGCCTGTCCCTGTGCTGATTAAATCCTTCCCAGGCTTCCTGACCAAGGCAGAAAAACTCTCTCCCCATGGACCCCCTTCCCTATTTTCAGCCCTGCCTTCTTCCTCCTCCCTTTCCCCAGATCCAGCCTTCAAGAAACTTCTCCCTGGGATGCCCCACCTCTCCTTTATCTACTGAGCAAACTCCTACTTTCCCTTCAATGCCCTTCTCAAAGCCACTTTCTCTGTGACGTTTTCCTTGATTGCTCTCAGGCACAGCCCTTTTCCTCTTTCTTTTTGTCCCTGTGACCCTTTGTGTACCCATCTCTGCCTGGGTCTGTCAGCAGGTTTGTTTTCTCCACCAGAGTGTGAACTCTTTCAGAGCAGGTACTGGGCTTCATTGTTGTCTGTGCCTTGCTGCCAAGCACAAAGCCTAGCATCAGCCAGGTACCCAGTGTAAGGCAGCTACAAAGCAGTAGAGCATAATGGTAATGAGCCTAGACTCTGAGGTCAAAGCCAGGCTATGCTGCTGACTGTGACTTAGCATCTCCATGCCTCAATTTCCCTACCTATAAAAAGGGGGTAATGATATTTCCTATCCCCCAAGTTTTTGTTGAAGTTTAAATGAGGAGACACGGGGTGCCTGGGTGGCTCAGTCGGTTGAACGTCTATCTGCCTTTGGCTCAGGTCATGATCCCAGGGTCCTGGGATCAAGCCCCACGTCAGGCTCCCTGCTCAGCGAAGAGCCTGCTTCTCCCTCTCCCTCTGCTGCTCCCCCTGCTTGTGCTCTCTCCCTCTCTCAAACGAATTAAATTTTTAAAAAATCTAGATGAGGAGACATGTGCAAAAGGTCTGTCACTCATTACATATGAGTTATTACTTTTCTCTTCATTATTTCTGAATAAGGTGCAGGAAGGACACACATAGCCCTCTTCCTCATCAGCTCAGTGATCTTGATTAGGCAAGACCATCTCTCTGAGAGACGCGGCTGATGTGACATAAATACTATGTGTCAAACACACACTGGCATGCTGACTTCCTGGAGAAATTCAGGCAAATTACAAAACTCCAACTCTTTGCGTGAACTCTCTTGCCTAGTTCCTTGGTCCCTGTCCATTTGCAGGAAGCACATTTAGTAACCCAGAGTGCTGGAAAAGTCTTGGCTGGAAAGGGTTAATCCCAGAGCCTTAGAAGGAATTGGGCTCTGGGGAAAGTGGGGTTTCTAGCGATGGTGGAGAATGAGGCCTTTCTGCATCCATCTGAGGTCCCGGGAGGCATCACCATGGTGATGCCGAGTGTGGGTCCACTTGCCATTCATGTGGGGCTTTTTATTTCTCCTGTTCTGGTGAGGTTCAGTTAAACTACATTCTGACCAAATGAGGCACAAAGGGAAATGCTTTGCTCAGCCAGGGTGGCATGAGAAGTTATTGGAAAGGCAGGGACTTGATCCCTGATTCATTCAATAACAAATATTTATGGAGCCTGTTCTGTGCCCGGCCCAATTCCAGGTATGGAGGACTCAGCAGAGAACAAGTCAGACCTAATGGAGATGGCAGGCAATAATCAAAGAAGCAAATATATGCCATATTGCCCTGATTCTAGGATGATTTTTACATTTCTGAAATCAGAGTGGATGTGTCTCATAATTAGTGGTGGTCCTAAGAACATTTTTTCTTTTATAGTGATACATAAACTTATGCTGCACTTTACAATTGATGGCATCTGAGATTTAATAAAATATAACAGTATGTTTCAGGTGATGGCATCCTAACCCTCCTTGATACAGATTTGTTTCCCTTCCAGGCAAGTTATAGTAGAAACTTGAAGCCTGGAATGGACGACCATCTCTCTGACTGTTGTATTCCTGGGACTTCCTTAGAAATCCTTAGCTCTCTCAGTTATATTTCTGTAAATCTACTTTCCTTTCAAACCAATAAGGATCCTACCTGTATCAGTAAAAAATTTGTTTGGCTGCAAATAAGAAGAAAATCCAACCAACAGTGACTTCCACTAACCTGCTTAACCCTAGGGCTGGTGCAGCTGCTCAAATACATTGTCAGATACCCAGGCCTCTTCTATCGTTTTGCCCTACTGTCCTCAGCCCATGACTTTAATCCTCATGGTCACAATATGGCTGCTGCAATTCCTGGCCTCACATCCTTGTTCCAGGCAGGAAGAAGGAAGAAGGGCAAAGGGCTCATCGGTCCTTTTGCTTTTGCCTTTTTTTTTTTTTTTTAAGTCAGAGAAACAAGCTTTTCCAGAAATCTCACTTGGCTGATTTTGCCTACACCTCATAGGTCACTGTGGTGTCACATGCTGAGCTAGAAAGGGTGATGAAAAAGACAATTGTGGATGAAGATGCGAAGCAACAGTATCTGCTCTGCTCAAGAAACAGAACAATGCAGTTCTATGAGTGTACCGTGTATATGTGTGTAATAGCACTGGTGGTGGGACTCAGAAGGGAGAGGGGATACATTTCCCACTTCTGAAGGGAAATCACTAGACAGATTTGTCTCACCTGAGAATGTGACAGAAGCTAGTCAGTACACATTGAGACAAAGCCTGGGTTTCTTCGCACTTGTCTCCAAATATCTAGCCAACTCGAGAAACAGAATGATCTCATGGACTCTGGCCATGTGTTACTACCTCCCAAATAAGAGGGAAATAAACATTTCAGATCAGGGTGATGAACCTCTAACTCACAGAGTAGAGACTCCATTCTTCCCAGAGAGACTGAACTGACTCCAAGAAGACAGTAGAAAACAAGGAAACAGGATTGCTAGATGGGAAGCCAGAGGATGCAGAAAGTCCCCTTAACCACACACTCATGTCTTGAGGACAGGCCTCTAGCCTAGGGCAAGGCCCAGCCAGGTTCTCACACCAAGGAGGGGAGAGGGGAGGTGGGGCTGGATTAGAGGAGGGACCCTGGGGGTGGGGGTTGGCTGTTGGGGAAACAAGCACATTAACAAAGGCGTCACCCTCTGACTACCTTCTTTATCAGTCTGACGGTCTGGCTTTTCCTTAGAGCTTTTCATCCTAGGCTTGTCAACTGACACATCAATGTAATTCCTTTTGGAAATGGTAGGAAAACTATACCCACTCCCAGAATTTACTGGCATCTATAGTAGTAGATTGCAGAAATGGCCACAATCTTTCATCACTCCTTTGTAAGCACCACTTTGCAAGATGACTTTTCAGCCCCTCCCACCAACAGCAACAGGCTATTTCTCTACTCCTTGAATTCAGGCTGCCCCAGTGACTTGCTTTGCCCGGTACAATGCAGTGGGTACTGTTGGTACAGTTCCTAGCCTAGGCCTCAGGAGAAAGAGCCTACTTCTCTCCCTCGAACTCATGTGAACGGGCCGGGCTAGCCTGCCACAGAACGAGGGGCCACATTGTACGGGGGAGCTGCCCCAACCAAGGCCACCCTAGACCAGCCCTGAGGTGATGGAGTAGCTGATGGCAGAGCATGAGTGAGCCAGCCTAAATATGCCAAACTGCAGAATCACAGGCTAAATAATGGTTGTTATGCCACTAGAAAGAGCTAACTTACTACATGCCAACCACTGGCTATGTACTTTATGCAATTGTCCTATTTCTTTTAACTGTATTAGTACTTATCCGTGTGTCGGATGTTTTGGGGCGGGGGGGGGGGTGGAGAGATAGCTCCCAGCCCGCCCCTCAGTTTGCTTCTGCCTGTTCTTCCATTCTGATTGAATTTCCGTATAGTCATTTGCTCCCTGGAGCTTTCAGGCTCTGACAAAAGGACTGGAATGTTCTGTGATAACCTCCTATCACTCCTCAGTCTCTGTCACTTAAAGGTGTGTGGGGTTAGGGAAGTGGCACTCCAGTTGGAATCCATCCAACTTCTCATTCTGCGAGCAGCTCTTCGGGGAGCTTTCTTGCTGTTTTTAAGTATAGGTAGGTTCCTAGATGTCAGAGACCAAGAGACGATCCTTTCACGCACTTATCAGAGAGTCCAGGGCACCAAGGGAAGAATGAAAGATACTTGATACTTTGGATGCAGAAAGAAGTGGGAGTAGATGAAAGGTGGTAGTTGAAAGCCTTCGGCAGGATGACAGTCACCAAAGCAGTGACCAGGATAAGTGCCAAGCCAGGGCAGCCCCATACCCAAGAGCAGGGCGCAGCCTCAGGCTGGTGGTGCTCCTGCCGGGACAGCCGCGCTCCGTGGTGGATATCCTCACTCTGGATCTCACTGTGGGATGTGAGGCACAGTTTGCTGCAGCCCCTTGGGGTAACAGACACTTATTTAAAGTCAAGGTGTCTGCCAAAAGATAATAGCTTTAACTGTAAAATTACAAATCATTATGGGTAATGTGATGCAAATTGCAATAAGAAGCATTGGCAGTATTTTACTTTGATTTCATTTTTGCTTTTCTTACATCACCAGCCCTGTCTAAAGTCACTGCTAGGGATGCCTTGTTCGCACACCATTTACCCCTCAGCCTTGGCACTGATACTGTCCACTCCGGGAGGACATGAGTGGAGGCCAAGGAAACTGTGGGGGAGCCCTCCTACCCACACCAACTGGGGTTATTTCTAAGAAACCCAGCCTTGGCTTTTTCAATGTTGGTGCCTTCGTTTACCAAGTGTGCCGAGCCTGGATGTGTTCAATTTCTGTTGGGAATTGGAAGTCACTTTTAATG